>NW_011494675.1:798683-818256 GCF_000754665.1 Bison bison bison | reverse complement strand
TTTTCCCTACTTTCTTCCATTTAAGTCTGAATTTTGCAATAAGGAGTTCATGATCTGAGCCACAGTCAGCTCCTGGTCTTGTTTTTGATGACTGTATAGAGCTTCTCCATCTTTGGCTGCAAAGAATATAATCAATCTGATTTTGTTGTTGACTATCTGGTGATGTCCATGTTTAGAGTCTTGTCTTGTGTTTTTGAAAGAGGGTGTTTGTTATGACCAGTTCGTTCTCTTGGCAAAATTCTATTAGCCTTTGCCCTCCTTCATTCCGTATTCCAAAGCCAAATTTGCCTGTTACTCCAGGTGTTTCTTGACTTCCTACTTTTGCATTCCAGTCCCCTATAATGAAAAGGAAGGAGAAATTGTCCTCAAATAGGATACATTGTTTTATATAATCTTAGAACAGAGTTTAAACTAAGTTGTTTGTTGTGTAATCATTAGTTTACTAAAAAAAAAAAAAAAAAGTTTTATGTAAATAAGACTAAGGAATGTAAAGGGGAAGAAAAAGACATTTGTCCTTCCCTCCTCCTTGAGAATTCCAGACCCCTATCTCCTCTTCTTGAACCCCAGACCCCTCTCTCCTCCTCAGGAGCCCCAAACCACTTTCTCCTCCTCGGGGACCCCAGACTTCTTATCAACCTGCCTAGGAATTGACTCTGTCATCCTCTACATAGAAAACCTTAAAGACTCCCTGAAAAAATTACTAGAGCTTATCAATGAATATAGTAAATTTGCAGGATGTAAAATTAATACACAGATACAACTTGCATTCCTACACACTAACAAGGAGAAAACAGAAAGAGGAAACTATCCTATTTAGCATTAAAATGAAAAGAATAAAACACTTAGGAATAAATATACCCAAAGAAACAAAAGACCCTTATATAGATAACTATAAAACACTGATGAAATAAAATTGACACAAGTAGATGGAGAAATATACTATGTTCATGGATTGTAAGAATCAATATAATGAAAATGAGTCTACTACCCAAAGCAACCGATAGATTCAATGCAATCCCTATCAAGCTACTCATGGTATTTTTCACAGAACTAGAACAAATAATTTCACAATTTGTATGGAAATACAAAAAACCTCAAACAGCCAAACGATCTTGAGAAAGAAGAATGGAACTGGAAGAATCAACCTGCCTGACTTCAGACTATACTACAAAGCTACAGTCATCAAGACATTATTGTACTGGCACAAAGACAGGAATATAGATCAAAGGAACAAAATAGAAAGCCCAGAGATAAATCCACACATCTATGGACACCTCATCTTTGACAAAAGAGGAAAAACTATACAACGGAGAACAGACAATCTATTTAACAAGTGGTGCTGGGTAAACTGGTCAACCACCTGTAAAAGAATGAAACTAGAACACTTTCTAACACCATAAACGAAAATAAACTCAAAATGGATTAAAGATCTAGATGTAAGACTAGAAACTGTAAAACTTTTATGTGAAAACATAGGCAGAACACTCTCTGACATAAATTATAGCAAGATCCTCGATGATCCACCTCCCAGAGTAAAGGAAATAAAAAGAAAAATAAACAAATAGGACCTAATTAAACTTAAAGCTTTTGCACAATGAAGCAAACAATAAGCAAGGTGAAAAGGTAGCCTTTGGTGGGAATGCAAACTAGTACAGCCACTATGGAGAACAGTGTGGAGATTCCTTAAAAAACTGGAAATAGAACTGCCTTATGATCCAGCAATCCCACTGCTGGGCATACACACTGAGGAAACCAGAAGGGAAAGAGACACGTGTACCCCAATGTTCATCGCAGCACTGTTTATAATAGCCAGGACATGGAAGCAACCTAGATGTCCATCAGCAGATGAATGGATAAGAAAGCTGTGGTACATATACACAATGGAGTATTACTCAGCCATTAAAAAGAATACATTTGAATCAGTTCTAATGAGGTGGATGAAACTGGAGCCTATTATACAGAGTGAAGTAAGCCAGAAGGAAAAACACCAATACAGTATACTAATGCATATATACGGAATTTAGAAAGATGGTAACGATAACCCTGTATACGAGACAGCAAAAGAGACACTGATGTATAGAACAGGCTTGTGGACTCTGTGGGAGAGGGAGAGGGTGGGAAGATTTGGGAGAATGGCATTGAAACATGTGAAATGTCATGTATGAAGCGAGATGCCAGTCTAGGTTCAATGCACGATGCTGGATGCTTGGGGCTGGTGCACTGGGACGACCCAGAGGGATGGTGTGGGGAGGGAGGAGGGAGGAGGGTTCAGGATGGGGAACACATGTATATCTGTGGTGGATTCATTTTGATATTTGTAATTTTTCAAATAAAAAAAAATAGAAAAGGTAGCCTTTGGAATGGGAGAAAATAATAGTGAATGAAGCAACTGGCAAAGAATATCCAAAATATACAAGCAACACATGCAGCTCAACATCAGAAAAATAAATGACCCAATCAAGAAATTGGCCAAAGAACTTGGTGATCATTTTACACTACATACAATGGTGGAGTCATTGTGTCATCTACCCAGATCTAATATAGTGCTAGAAGTCACTTATGCCTTAATAATAATGTGAATCAGTGAATTTGTATCAGATCAGTTCAGTTCAGTCACTCAATCATATCCAACTCCTTGCAACCCCATGAAATGCAGGACACCAGGCTTCCCTGTCCATCACAAACTCCCAGAGCTGGCTCAAACTCATGTCCATTGATTCAGTGATTCCATCGAGCCATCTCACTGTCTGCCATCCCTTTCTCCTCCTGCCTTCAATCTTTCCCAGC
Source organism: Bison bison bison (assembly GCF_000754665.1). Lineage (NCBI taxonomy): Eukaryota > Metazoa > Chordata > Mammalia > Artiodactyla > Bovidae > Bison > Bison bison. The sequence goes on along the minus strand of NW_011494675.1, from coordinate 815,469 downwards.
ATGAGGGTCTTTTCCAATGAGTCAGTTCTTCACATCAGGTAGCCAAAGTATTGGAGCTTCAGCTTTAGCATCAGTTTTTCAAATTAATATTCAGGACTGATTTGCTAAGATTGACTAGTTTGATCTCCTTGCAGTCCAAGGGACTCTCAAGAATCTTCTCCAAGACCACAGTTCAAAAGCATCAATTTTTCAGTGCTCAGCTTTCTTTATAGTCCAACTCTCACATCCATACATGACTACTGGAAAAATCATAGCTTTGACTAGATGGACACTTGTTGGCAAAGTAATGCCACTGCTTTTTAATATGCTGTCTAGGTTGGCCATAGCTTTTCTCCAAGGATCAAGCATCTTTTAATTTCATGGCTGCAGTCACCATCTGCAGTGATTTTGGAGCCCCCCAAAATAAAGTCTGTCAATGTTTCCATTGTTTCCCGTCTATTTGCCATGAAGTTATGGATTGGATATCATGATCTTAGTTTTCTGAATATTGAGGCTTTAAGCCAACTTTTTCACTCTCTTCTTTCACTTTCATCAAGAGGCTCTTTAGTTCTTCTTCACTGTCTGCCATAAGAGTGGTGTCATCTGCATATCTGAGCATCCACACTGCCCAGTTGTGGATGTGACTGGTGATGGAAGTAAAGTCCAATGCTGTAAAGAATACTATCGGATTGGAACCTGGAATGTTAGGTCCATTAATCAATGTAAATTGTATCAAATATTGACACAGATTATGTGAATTGTATTTTGACACTAACTTTATTGTTCAAATTGTATTTTGCTTAAGCTCATTAAGAAATGAACTTGTCTTCTTGGAGTTTACATTGACATATATGAGGCAAAGTCCACCAGCCCTTAAGTGAATTATCTTCTGAATGTAATTTTCAAACGTAAAAGTAACTGTAAGTTACACTTATTTTTTATACTTATAAAGTATGTGTAAGTCACACTTACTTTAGCCTTTCTTTGTCTTGTTACTGCCCTAGCTTAGGTGTTTAGTTCCTCTCACTTAGACTTTAACATAACATGATAAGATGTCCTTATTTTTAGAATTCATGTATTGAAGCATTTGACAGTGAAGAGGCAAGATGCCTGAAACATACCTTCAAATAGATCAGGAGGAAAAACTACAGAAAGAAAATATGGGAAAATGTTAAGAATTGAACCTAGAGGCTGCATATACAGGTTTTCATTGTGCTTATCTTTCAGCTTTTCTGTGTTTACAAATTTTATAGAAAAATAAGGAAAAATAACTCCTTAATGGATTCAACCTACTCATCCTCTAAGTCTTTGCAAAGCAACTATAATTGTCTTCTTTAAACCTAATGATAATATCACTCTCTTGCTTAGAAAACTTCAGGAACTCCAAAATCACCTTGTAGCATTGGAGACACTGTTTATTAATAACACTGATGATAAACATGGGCCCTGTGGTCAGACCACTTAGGTTCAAGTCCTAGAGTTACTACTTGTTATCTTGTGAAATGGACACATTTCTTAACCTCTCTGTGCCTCAAATTCCACATATGTGAAAAGAAAAGTGAAGTCGCTCAGTCGTGTCCAGTTCCTTGCGACCCCATGGACTGTAGCCCACCAGGCTCCTCCATCCATGGAATTTTTCAAGCAAGAGTACTGGAGTGGGTTGCCATTTCCTTCTCCAATATATGAAAAGAAGATAAATAATAACAGTACCTACCACACGAAGTGTCATAAGGATTAAAATGGGCAAATACATGTAGCTCACAAAAGACTGTGTGCCCAGCACATAGTTATGTATCACTGGTAGTTTTCTGTAGGTTTAAGTTACTTCCTTTCATAATATTATTTTTATTTTTTTATTTTATTTTATTTTTATTATTATTATTTTTTTTTACTTTACAATATTGTATTGGTTTTGCCATACATCAACATGCATCCGCCACGGGTGTACACGTTTTCCCCATCCTGAACCCCTCTCCCACCTCCCTCCCCATACCATCCCTCTGGGTCATCCCAGTGCACCAGCATACACAAAAATAAACTCAAAATGGATTAAAGATCTAAACATAAGACCAGAAACTATTATTTTTGAAGGATCCTGTGGTCACAAGCCTTTAGAAAATGCCAGATTAAATTAAGTAAAGTGAGAATCTTGACTGTATGAATTCTATTTACAATTAAATATTTTAGTGTCAATAATGAATCTTCAGATATGTGAACCTCACATTCAGTGTATCTCCTTGGACAAGTACATTGCAGATGTGACTTAGGGAACTGCTGAAGTAGGAAATAAAATCTCAGTTCCTTCACTTAATTTTGAAGGGCTTCCAGGACAAAGCTCTACCCACCTGCCAGCCTCTCAGTCTTCTGCTTTCACTTACTTTGCTCTTCAGCCAAACTTCAATCCCTGCCACATCCCAGTGTGCCATTCATTTCCCCAAGAGTGCTTTCCTGTATGCCTACGGAAATTTTTCTCCCATCTCCACCCATCAAAACACTCTCAGGTCGAGTTGCCTTTACAAAGACCACCTAGAAGCTCCCAGGTAAAATTAATTTTCTATCCTTATTCCCACTGCATATTTTGTTTGTTGCTGTTTAGTTGAGAAGCTATTTTCAACCCTTTTGCAGCCCCAGGGACTGTATCCTGCCAGCCTCCTCTGTTCATGGGATTTCCCAAACAAGAATACTAGAGTTGATTGCCATTTCCTTCCCCAGGGGATCTTCCTGACCCAGGGATAGAACTCACATCTCTTACATTGGCAGGTGAATATTCTACCACTGAGCCACCAGAGAAACTTGAGTATTTTGTTCAAAATGCTATGAAAATAAATGACATTTTATTATATATTGTGGGCTTTTACTTTTGTTTTTATGAAAAATTGTATTGGAATTATCGGTAACTGTGTAAGAAGAGAAGCACATTCAAGATATAGAGGAAAACATTTGTTCACTACTGATTTTATTTTATTTCTTTTAATTTTATTTTATTTTTAAACTTTACATAATTGTATTAGTTTTGCCAAATATCAAAATGAATCCATCACAGGTATACATGTGCTCCCCATGATTTTAATCTCTTCCCTCAAAGAATTTTTTAATTCTTTGTGACACACACTGGTAGTAGTATATTCTGAACTGAACATGTCTGTGTTCATACAAAGCTATACATTGCTAGAGGGTCAAATAGAATCTGGTCATTTTCTACATCTCTCATAATACCTAACAGAGTTCAATCAGTTCAGTTCAGTCGCTCAGTTGTGTCTGACTCCCTGTGACCCCATGGGCTGCAGCCAGCCAGGCTTCCCTGTTCATCATCAAATTCTGGAGCTTGCTCAAACTCATGTCCATTGAGTCGGTGATGCCATCCAACCATCTCATTCTCTGTCATCCCCTTCTCCTCCTGCCTTCAATATTTTCCAGCATCAAGGTCTTTTCAATAAATACTGTGTATAATACATAAACATGTGGAACATTATTGACTATCAAAATCTGTGCTCACACACTTTGATTCAGAATAGGAAAAAGAAGAGAAAGAATAACGTTTAAAATAATAGCTATTTTGGAGAGGTGGGCAAAATGGCAAAGTAAGAAGATCCTGACCTCACATCTTCCTTCTGTTACACTAAAAAAAATTACAACTATTTGCAGAGCAACTACCAATCAGAATGGCCTGAAAACTAATAGTAGAAAAGATTCTCTGCAAAAAAATATATGAAGAAGGAACTACACTGAGATAAGTGGGAGGGGCAGAGTCCCAGTCTAGTCTAGACCCATATCCCTGGTCCATGACTCACAAAGAGGAAGATAATCAATCACAATTGTAGAGGTTCTCACCAAGGAGTGATGGATCCAAGCCCCACATCAGGACTGCAACCCAGAGGTTGTGCACCAGAACGACAAAGCCCTGGGATGTCTAGTTTTGAAAGCCAGGGGGGCTTGCATGGGAGAAAGATGTAGGGCTATAGTAAGCAGAGACTTTGCCCTTAAAGGACGCACTCAAAATCTCACACACTCCAAGTCTCCCAGTGCAGAGGCAGTAATTAGAAAGGAGTCTGTCAGACCCACTTGCTTGCTGATCTTTGAGAGGTTCCTGGAGAGACAACTGAGACTCTCTCTGGTGACACAGACACTTGTGGCAAGTATTTTGAGAATCTCATTCTACCGTGAGGCCACTAGTGCTGGCAAGCACCATCTTGGTGTCCTTCTAACTTATTAGTGTCAGAGGCTTACTCACACACAGGTAAGTTAACACCAGTGCTGGGACACCCTGGGCCAAACTGCCAGCCATAGAGGGACCCAGTCCCATACACTGAAGAGCTAGGCTCCTGTCCCCACAGCCAACTGTGCTGAATCCCAGCCCCACCCACTAGTAGGCTAGTAGCCAACCAAGCCAAAGGTCAGCCCCCCATTATCACTCTCATAATAGCCCCACCACAACAGAAGGGCCAACACAGCACACAGGGTGGCACCTCGAGCATATAGCTCTGGTGATAAGAGAGAGTGCTGCTGGGCCACATAAAGCATCATATACATAAGACCATTTCTCCAAGATCTGAGAATTTGCCTGACCTACCTAACACATAGAAATAAATACAGACAATTAGGCAAAACGGGGAGAGAAAGAAGTACATTCTAAATAAAGAAACAAAGCAACACTTTACAGGGAGAACTAAACAAAGTGGAGATAAGCAATCTACCTAGTAAATAATTCAAGGTAATGATCATCAAGATGCTCAATGAACTCAGGAGAACAGTAGATAAACACAGAGAGAACAAAGTGTTGGAAAATACAGAGAAGAACCAAACAGAGTTGAGGATTACAATAACTGAAATTTCAAAATACACTGGAAAGAATCAAAAATAGATTAGGTGATGAGATCAGATCAGTCTCTCAGTCGTGTCTGACTCTGCGACCCCATGAATCGCAGCACACCAGGCCTCCCTGTCCGTCACCAACTCCCGGAGTTCACTGAGATTCACGTCATAATCTATATATTCAATGCAACCTCTGTCAAAATTCCACTGGCATTTATCACAGAGCTAGAACAAAAATGCTAAAATGTGTATGGAAATTAAAAAAAAAAAAAAACAAGGATAGTTAAAATAATATTGAGAAAGAAGAACAAAGGAAGAGGTATTATGCTTTCTAATTTCAAATTGCAGTTTGAAATGTGCAAATCTAGAGTAATCAAAGTAGTATGGGAGGGGACATATGTATGCTGCTGCTGCTGCTGCTACTGCTAAGTCGCCTCAGTCGTGTCCGACTCTGTGCGACCCCAGAGACGGCAGCCCACCAGGCTCCCCCGTCCCTTGGATATACGTATACCAATTTAATTGAATTATCCTTCAATTAAAAATAAATAAATTTAATTATATTTACAAAAAAAAAAACAGTATGGTACTGGAACAAAGATAGATATATAGAGATCAATAGAATAGAATAAACAACCCAGAAAGAAATACACACCTATATAGTCAATAGAGACAAGACTATACAATGGGGGAAAGACGGCTTCTTCAATAAATAATGGTGGGAAAACTGGACAGCTATGTGCAGTAGATTATGTGCAGTGGATTACTTTCACACACCATACAAAAATAAATAAATAAACTCAAAATTGATTAAAGCTGTAAATGTCATATCTAAAACCATAAAATGAAAACATAGGTAGTAAAGGATTTTGACATCTGTCCTAGCAGTATTTTTTTCAATCTATCTCCTCACACAAGTGCAAGAAAAGCAAAAATAAACAAATCAAACTAAAATGTTTACTCAGAATTGCTTTGGCAATTCTGGATATTTTGTGGTTCTGTATAAAATTTAGGATTATTTGTTCTAGTTTTATGAAAACATCATGAGTATTTTCCTTGCATATTTTATGAAAATGCCATGGGTAATGTCCACAAAGAGTCAGACATGACTGAACTAACATGGGTATTTTGACAGGGATTACAATCTGTAGATCGCTTTAGGTAATATGGTCATTTTAACAATATTAATTCTTCCTAACCCAAGAGCATGAGCTATCTTTCCATTTCTTTGAATCATCTTCAGTTTGCTTTATCAGTGTTTTATGGTTTTTAGCATATAGGTCTTTCACTTCCTTGGTTAAGTTTATTCCCAGATATTTTTTGATGCAGTTTTAATGAGATTTTATTTTACTCTCTCTTTCTCATATTTCATGGTAGTGTAAAAAAATGCAATAGATTTCTGTGTGTTAATCTTGAATCCTGATACCTTGCTTAATTTGTTCATCAGTTCTAATAGCTTCATGTGTCATTTTTAAAAAAAAGGTTCACACCAGTCATAAAGACTATCCTCAAAAAGTCTTCAAATAATAAATGCTAGAGAGGGTGTAGACTCTGACACTCTTGATAGGCATGTAAAGTGGTACAGACACTATGGATAATCATATAAAAACTCCTTAAGAACTAAAATAGAGCTACCAAATGGTCCAGAAATTCGGCCTTTGGGCATATATCCAGAAAAGGTAAAATTCTAATTTGAGAAAGATATATGTACCCCAGTGCAAAAAGAACTATTTGCAATAGCCAAGACATGGAAACAACCTAATTGCCCATCACTGGACAATTAATATAAGAAGCTATATGTAATGGAGATTGCCTTTTGCAGCAAATCTATGGACCTAGAGAAAATCATACTAAGTGAAGTAAGTTAGAGAGACTCAAGTATTGTATCATTTATATGTGAAATCTAAAAAGCAATAAAAATGAATCTATAAAGAAAACAGAAATAGAATCACAGGCATAAAACAAACTTATGGCTACCAAAGAGGAAAAGGGGGGGGAGGAGAATAAATTAGGAGTATGGGATTAATAGATACTAGTTCAGTTCACTTGCTCACTCCTGTTCAACTCTTTGCAACCCCATGGATTGCAGCATACCAAGCTTCCCTATCCATCACCAACTCCTGGAGCTTTCTCAAACTCATGTCCATCTAGTCAGTGATGCCATTCAATCACTTTATCCTCTGTTGTCCCCTTCTCCTCCTGCCTTCAATCTTTCCCAGCATCAGGGTCTTTTCCAATGAGTCAGTTCTTCACATTAGGTGGCCAAAGTATTGGAGTTTCAGCATCAGTCTTTCCAATGAACATTCAGGACTGATTTCCTTTAGGATGGACTGGTTTGATCTCCTTGCAGTCCAGGGGACTCACAAGAGTCTTCTCCAACACCACAGTTCAAAAGCATCAATTCTTCAGTTCTCGGGTTTCTTTATGGTCCAACTCTTACATTTATACATGACTACTGGAAAAACCAAGCTTTGACTAGAAGAGCCTTTGTTGGCAAAGTAATGTCTCTGCTTTTTAATATACTGTCTAGACTGGGTCATAGCTTTCCCTCCAAGGAGCAAGCATCTTTTAATTTCATGGCTGCAGTCACCATCTGCAGTGATTTTGGAGCCCAAGAAAATAAAGTCTGTCAATGTTTCCATTGTTTCCCCATCTATTTGCCATGAAGTGATGGGATCAGATGCCATGATCTTAGTTTGTTTTTTTTTTTAATAAGTCAGATCATGATCTCCTTGTTGCAAAATTCAGACTTAAATTGAAGAAAGCAGGGAAAACCACTAGACCATTCAGGTATGACTAAAATCAAATCCCTTATGATTATAAAGTGGAAGTGACAGATTAGGGATTAGATCCAATAGACAGAGCACCTGAAGAACTATGGGCAGAGGTTTGTGACATTGTACAAGAGGTAGTGATCAAGTCCATCCCCAAGGGGGGAAAAAATACTAAAAGGCAAAATGGTTGTCTGAGGAGGCCTTACAAATATCTGGGAAAAGAAGAAAGTGAAAGGCAAAGGAGAAAAGGAAAGCTATACCCATCTGAATGCAGAGTTCCAAAAAATAGCAAGGGGAGATAGAAAAACTTTACTCAGTAGTCAATGGAAAAAAAATAGAGAAAAACAATAGAATGAGAAACACTAGAGATCTCTTTAAGAAAATTAGAGATACCAAGGGAATATTTCATGCAAAGATGAGCACAGTACAGGACTGAAATGATATGGACCTAACAGAAGCAGAAGATGTTAAGAAGAGATGGCAGGAACAGAAAGAAGAACTATACAAAAAAGATCATGACCCAGATAACCACGATGGTGTGATCACTCACCTAGAGCCAGACATCCTGGAATGTGAAGTCAAGTGGGCCTTAGAAAGCATACGAACAAAACTAGTGGAGGTGATGGAATTCCAGTTAAGCTCTTACAAATCCTTAAAGATGATGCTGTTAAAATGCTGCACTCAATATGCTAGCAAATTTGGAAAACTCAGCAGTGGTCACAGGACTGGGAAAGGTCAGTTTTCATTCCAACCCCAAAAAGGCAAGGCCAAATAATGTTCAAACCACCACACAATTGCACTCATCTCACACACTAGGAAAATAATGCTCAAAATTCCCCAGGCCAGGCTTCAACAGTGCGTGAACCAAGAACTTCCAGATGTTCAACCTGGGTTTAGAAAAGGTAAAGGAAACAGAGATTAAATTGCCAACATCCATTGGGTCATAGACAAAGCAAGAGAATTCCAGAAAAATATTTACTTCTTTACTCACTGTGTGCATCACATCAAACTGTGGAAAATTCTTCAAGAGATGGGAATACCAGACCACTTTACCTGCCTCCTGAGAAATCTGTATGAAGGTCAAGAAGCAACAGTTAGAACCAGACATGGAACAATGTACTGGTTCAAAATTGGGAAAGGAGTACTTCAGGGCTCTATATTGTCACCCTGCTTATTTAACTTATTTGCAGAGTAAATCATGCAAAATCCTGGGCTCGATGAGTTGGAATCAAGCACAGCTGGAATCAAGCTTGCTGGGAGAAATATCAGTAACCTCAGATATGCAGATGACACCACCTTTACGGCAGAAAGTGAAGAGGAACTAAAAAGCCTCTTGATGAAAGTGAAAGAGGAGAGTGAAAAAGTTGGTTTAAAACAGATACTAACAACTATACATAAAATAGATAAGCAACAAGAGTTATTATATAATACAGGGAATTGTAGTCAATATTTTGTGATAATCTACAATGGATGCATATAAATTATGTGTGTGTGTGTATATATATATATCACTTTTCTGTACACCTGAAACTAACACAATATTGTAAATCAACTTTCTGTACTGTACTTTCTGTGCTAATTTTTAAAAATAAAGAACTTTTTCTGCTTTTGTATTTGAATGCTATAAATTAACAAAGAAATGAACTCTGTAAACAAACTGAACATTTTGATTTCACGTTAGTAATGGCAATAGGCAAGGTGCAGAAATCAAAACTTACTATGGAGAAAGTAAATGTTATTTGGGCAGCATACCTCATTGACATGAAATCCAGTGGGAAATGGTAATTTGATATGTTCATATTCTTATCATCTGGAAATATTGTTTTTGTTCAGTTGCTCAGTCATGTTTGACTCTTTGCAACCCCATGGACTGCGACATGCCTGCTCCTTTCCCTGTCCTTCACTGTCTCTTGGAGTCTGCTCAAACATACATCCATTGAGCTGGTGATGCCATCCAACCATCTCATCCTCTAGTTCTCTTTTCCTCCTGCCCTGAGTCTTTTCCAGCATCATGGTCTTTTCAAATGAGTCAGTTCTTCACATCCAGTAGCCAAAGTATTGGAGCTTCAGGCCCAGCATCAGTTGTTCCAATAAATATTCAGGGTTGATTTCCTTTAGGAAAAGAATGAATGATACACATCCGATGAATTGTTTTAGAACTTCCCTATAGGAATCTTCTAAGTTTGATTTGTGTTGGAGAAATTTTGATCAAAAAAGAAACATGTGCATGGGATTTGAATATAGTCCAAAAAGTGGCCTTCTTGGACCCCAAATCATGTAATTCTAGAAGACAGCATAAGGAGAGTAATGTCTGGAGAACTCGTGGAGTTAACCAATAAATATCTACCTAAAATTTTTAGTCTCTCAGGCAATAAGAAATTTGATATTTTATATGAGAACCTTTACATTAGAAACAAAATGCCCTACCAAAAATTGTTGCTGTAAATTCTGTAAGCTTTAAGCACTGGGAGTGATTCCAAAGCAAAAGGAAACAACTAAATGGTGTACAGACAACATTTCACTCCCATGCGGTAGTAACATTAGCAGAGCTTATTTTAAGCCAGGCCAAGGAGGGCTGAGCGGTATAGATTTTGGCTATTTTCAGAAGGGGGCTAAAGGCATTTGTAGAAAATAATAACATGAAAATTCTATGGACTTATATAGATTAAATCACAAGCCAGTTTTTCTGGAAACATAAAGGCAGCGAAAGGGTCATCTTGTTATTGTTCAAAGGTATTATGGTACTCAAATGACTGAACTAATAATAAGTGAAACAGAGAAGGAAGAATCTGACTCTCTAGCTTTTCCAGGCATTATTGGGCTAACCATGACTTAGAGGTTTGACTCTGTTTGGAAATTTTAAGTGGATATGAAAGAATTGCCAGGTTTCAAAATCTTCATGGAAGCAAATTTAAAAACATAATTACCTTGGGTCCTTCAAAAAGCAGGGGTGGGGGGTGTCAGGGAATACATTTGTCTATATTATCATTCGAAATAACAAGTATGTTCTCATGTGGTTTTCTTCTTCCTACTCCTGAAATGTGAACCGCAATCTTAAAGCCTTCAGTTATGAGTAATATACTTCAAATGTGATCTCTGGAAGCAAATAGTTTCTGTAGAAGGAGAAAGATGGAATAATGGTCTGAAGAGCTTGAAAGATGACTTCTTTCATATCATGGATTGGCCACTCACTAGGTTGTATCTTTAGTTAAGACTCCAAGCTTCAGTTTCCTAATCTAAAAAATGGGATAAATTATACCTACCATACAGTATTGTAAAGATAAAATAAGATAATGCATGTACAGTGCTTTACTTGTAGTAAGTCTGCCTTGATTTTTCAGTCTTTTTATTTGAGAGTCTAGGTAAAATCATGCTGTTGTTCAGTCACTCAGTCATGACCAACTCTTTGCAATCCCATGGATTGCAGCATGCCAGCCATGATAGATAGTAAGTACATATTTTAGTATCCAATACAGTCTATTTTTCTCAACCAGAAATGTGTCTGACTGTTTCCATATTCTTCATCATAAAATTTAATTCCCTGGTGATGCAAAGCAATAAAATCACTGTGTGATTATGACCATCAAAGTCTTGTGTGTGCTAAGTCACTTCAATTGCTCTTTGTGAACCCATGGAGTGTAGACCACCAGACTCTTCTCCAGGAAAGAATACTGGAGTAGGTTGCCATGCCCTCCTCCAGGTAATCTTCCCAACCCACGGATCAAACCCACATGTCATGTTTCCTAAATTGGCAGGCTTGTTCTTTACCACTGAGCCACCTGGGAAGCCCTACCACTGAAGCCTTAACTATTTATCATTCAAGTACTTTGAGTAACTTTTCATATTCTCATCTGATTCTCATGGTAAAACTAGCTTTATGTCTGTTTTTGCTAAAGCAGGCAATAAAGCACAAAAACTTAAACAATCTGCTTATAGTTACACAGCTTGTAAGTGGCAGCCCTGAAACTCAATCCCAAGTAGTCTGACTCAAGGGCCCATACTCTCAGAAACTATTATCTACAATGATGAATACACACTCAGTTCCCAGAATACTTTTGTTCCCAGTGAGAGAGACAATGTGTGCTGCATCACCTGATAACAACTGCCCTCAGACCTCTCCTGCTATCACACACACATGTACAAAGTCATTTTCAATGATAATGCTTACACCTCATTTTCATTGAGATTCTTTAAGAACTATCAGGAAAAGTGCTAGGATTTCACCTTCTTCAATACTGCATTGAAAGTTTATATGCCTATTAAAGGAAAGTTACCTTCTGACTCCAAGAATCTTGTCTGTGTGTTGTGTTAATATAACCAACTTTTTGCAACCCCATGGACTTTAGCCCACCAGGCTCCTCTGTCCATGGAATCCTCCAAGCTAGAATACTGGAGTGCATTGCCATTTCTTTCTCCACCAGAATTTTGTCTGGTATCTAACAAAGAAAGCTTATCAGTCTGTTCCTCCATTTTTCACTTCATTGGTGGATTAGTAGATTAGTGATGCCATTGAGGGGAGAGTTATTTCTATCACTGTCCACCAGCTAATTTCTTCATCCTTCAGATGCCCTCTGAAATGTCACTTCTTCAGAGAAAACTTCCATTCCCCTTCACAGACTTAAGCTACTCACTCATCCAGCTTGTAACTTTCAATACCATGAAATGGTAATGATGTCAATTCATAAATGTATACCTCCAACTGAGACAAGATATTGACCTCTGCATGATCAACACACACTTCAATCTTGACATGTCCTAAACTGAATTCCTGGTCCTTAACCTCAAAACCTGCCCCATCCTCAGTCTCTCTCATCTCAATTAGTGGCTCCTCTACTTTTAAGTTGGTCAAATCAAATGCCTATCCAACAGACAAATGATTGTACCTCCTCTCTTTATCTCCTGCTCTCTTTAAAAATGTTCCATCCAAAACTAGAAAAAAATGGTACTTGATGAACCTAGTAGAGAATGGACTTATGGACACAGCAGGTAAGGTGAGGATGGGGTGAATTGAGAAAGTAGTATTTATATATATGCACTATCATTTGTGAAATAGTGGGAAGTTATTATTGTCAAATAAGTGAAATTAGTGGGAAGTTGCTAAATAGCACAGGGAGCCCAGTCTGGTGCTCTGTGATGACTTAAAGGGATGGGATGAGGGGAAGGAATGGAGGCTCATGAAGGAAGGGATATATGTATAATTATGACTGGGTCACATTGCTGTATGGCAGAAACCAACACAAAATTGCAAAGCAATTTTCAACCAATTAAAAAAATAAATAATTAAAAAAAATTTCCATCCAATCCTTCAGGAAATTCTATTAGCTGTACCTTCAAAGACTAGCCTGAATTTTACCACTTCTCAATACCATCTACATCCATACTATTATAATATTTCTCTGAATTTTGGGTATCTTGGCTTCCCTCTTTGATCCTTTAAAACTTTCATCACAACAGCCAGAGTGATCCTCTTATAAGTAAGATAATGTCTCTATTCAGAACATTCATAGCTCCTGGCTCTGACCAAGATAGTGTTTCAAAGGCCTACAAGGCCCTACGTGGTGTGCCACTCACTACCTCTCTGACAAGTCCCCTAAATCTCTCTATTCCTTCCAGCCACATTGGCTTCCATGCAGCTCCTTGAACTCACCAGATGTGTCCCTGCTTGCTCCAGGGGCTTGCACTTGCTCCTCTCTGACCACAGCTCTTTCCCTCATTTCTTTCAAGTTTTCAGGCACACTTCGCCCTCTCAAAAAGGCCCTTTCTCACTGCACCATTAAAAATTGCAGATTCTTACCCTGTGCTGTTTTTCTCCTTTCACAGCTTTATACTTCTCCATAGCACTTATATTGGAAGCAATATACTACAAAATTAGCTTCTTTTGTTTGTCTGTATCACTAAAGAAATAAATCAAAAGAATTCAATATGGAAATCTTTCTTCAAAAGCTTGCTCGAATCTGGGAGGTATCTTCCAAGAATAAGAAATTTCTTCTGAGGATAAGAAAGAAGAATGTTATAGGATTATTTCAGCATATTCCAAACAGAAAAATCAAGTTACAAGCCTGAATTATCTGAAGCCTGAAAGAAAAGAGGTTAGAAAATTTTTTACTCCTAAGAGCAAGCTGATTTTGCGCTTTTATTTTTTTTTTAATTTGGTGTACTTTTGATAATTTTTGTTTTGTTTTGTTTTTACTCCTAGTACACAATTACCCCTCTCAAGACAGTTGTCTTTAAACTGTGATAGCAGACGTTAAACTTGCTTTGAAATTGGGGGGAACATTTTTTTCTTAGCTTTTTGTTGGTGTTATATTGCCATCTAGTGATGAAAAACTATATGACTAGCACACAGCTAAAAGGCAAAGTAACAGTAAAATCTCCACAGGGCTTTTCCTTTCCTTTACTTTCTAAAAATTTACTGGAGTGTGGCTGATTTACAATGTTATGTTAGTTTTATATGTACAGAAAAAATGAATTAGCTATGCATATACATATATCCATTCTTTTTTAGATTCTTTTCCCATATAGGTCATTATAGAGTGTTAAGCAGGGTTTCCTGTGCTATACAGTAGGTTCCTATTAGTTATTTATTTTATATATAGTATTGTGTATATATAATTCCCTCTCCCATATCTCCTTGTATCCATAAGTGTTTTCTACATCTGTGATTCTGTTTTATAAATAAGTTCATTTGTTCCCTTTTATTAGATCCCATATATAAGTGCACATATAGGGCTTTCCAGGTGGTGCTGGTGGCAAAGAACCCATCTGCCAGTGCAGGAGACTTAAGAGACACAGGTTTGATCCCTGTGCTGGGAAGATCCCCTGGAGGAGGGCTGGCAACTCACTTCAGTATTCTTGCCTGGAGAATTCCATGGACAGAGGACCCCAGTGGACTAAGTCTGAAACCACTGCACTGCACATAAGTGATATTATATATTTTTCTTTGTCTGACTTACTTCACTGACTTTACTTCAATCTCTAGGCTCATCCATGTCATTGCAAATGCCATTGCTTCATTCTTTTTTATGGCTGAGTAATATCCCATTGTACTTTATCCATTCCCCTGTTGATGGACATTTAGGCTCCTTCCATGTTCTGGCTATTGTAAATAGTATTGCAATGAATATTGGGGTGCATGCATCTTTTCAAATTATGGTTTTTTCCAGCTATATGGTCAAGAGTGGGATTGCTGAATCACATGGTAGTTCTAAAGCAAATATATACAAATGGTACCTAATTAAAGATTTGCACAACAAAGGAAACCATAACAACAACAACAACAAAAAAGACAATCACAGAAGGGAGAAAATGTTTGCAAATGAAGTGACTGACACAGGGTTAATCTCCAAAATAAGCAGCACATGCAGCTCACTAACAAAAAAAGAAAAAAAAAAAATCAAAATGGACAAAAGTTCTAAATAGTTATTTCTCCAAAGAAGATATACAAACGACCAAAACAGCTCATGAAAATATTCTCGACATCACTAATTATTAGATAAATGCAAATAGAAACTGCACTCACACTGGTCAGAACGGCCATCATGGAAAATCTACAAACAATAAATGCTGGGGAGGGTGTGGAGAAAAGGGAACCCTCTTACACTGCTTGTGGGAATGTTCAGTTCAGTTCAGTTCAGTCGCTCAGTCCTGTCCGACTCTTTGCGACCCCATGAATCGCAGCACGCCAGGCCTCCCTGTCCATCACCAACTCCCGGAGTTCACTCAGACTCACGTCCATCGAGTCAGTGATGCCATCCAGCCATCTCATCCTCTGTTGTCCCCTTCTCCTCCTGCACCCAATCCCTCCCAGCATCACAGTCTTTTCCAATGAGTCAACTCTTCACATGAGGTGGCCAAAGTACTGGAGTTTCAGCTTTAGCATCATTCCTTCCAAAGAAATCCCAGGGCTGATCTCCTTCAGAGTGGACTGGTTGGATCTCCTTGCAGTCCAAGGGACTCTCAAGAGTCTTCTCCAACACCACAGTTCAAAAGCATCAATTTTTTGGTGCTCAGCTTTCTTCACAGTCCAACTCTCACATCCATACATGACCACAGGAAAAACCATAGCCTTGACTAGACAAACCTTTGTTGGCAAAGTAATGTCTCTGCTTTTGAATATGCTATCTAGGTTGGTTATAACTTTCCTTCCAAGGAGTAAGTGTCTTTTAATTTCATGGCTGCAGTCACCATCTGCAGTGATTTTGGACCCCCAAAAAAAGAAAGTCTGACACTTTTCCCACTGTTTCCCCATCTATTTCCCATGAAGTGATGGGACCGGATGCCATGATCTTCGTTTTCTGAATGTTGCGTTTTAAGCCAACTTTTTCACTCTCCTCTTTCACCTTCATCAAGAGGCTTTTTAGTTCCTCTTCACTTTCTGCCATAAGGCTGGTGTCATCTGCATATCTGAGGTTATTGATATTTCTCCCAGCAGTCTTGATTCCAGCTTGTGTTTCTTCCAGTCCAGGGTTTCTCATGATATACTCTGCATATAAGTTAAATAAGCAGGGTGACAATATACAGCCTTGACATACTCCTTTTCCTATTTGGAACCAGTCTGTTGTTCCATGTTCAGTTCTAACTGTTGCTTCCTGACCTGCATACAAATTTCTTAAGAGGCAGATCAGGTGGTCTGGTATTCCCATCTTTTTCAGAATTTTCCACAGTTTATTTGATCCACACAGTCAAAGGCTTTGGCATAGTGGGAATATAAACAAGTTCAAAAAGTGATGTGGAATGTAGAAAAGGATACAAATGAACTTACTTACAAGACAGAAATATAGTCAGAGATGTAGAAAACAAATCTATGGTTATTGGGGGGACAAAGCAGGGAGGGATAAATTAGGAGACTGAGATTGATATATACACACTACTAATACAACAATGTCAGAAACCTGATCTCCAAAAAAGATTTAGCTTCAGGATCACTCAAAACCAGGCTTGATCACTCAGAACTTTTGGGCGGCATAAGATTTATTACAGTGAAAAAGGACAGGCAGAGATTCTGACATAGACATCAGAAGGACAGAGAGTGCCCACTCGCTAGTCTTAGCAAGGGAGTTGTATGCTTTTCCAATTGGTTATTCAATTCGGTTCAGTTCAGTCATGTCCAACTCTTTGCAACCCTATGAATCACAGCACACCAGGCCTCCCTGTCCATCACCAAATCCCGGAGTTCACTCAGACTCACATCCATCGAGTCAGTGATGCCATCCAGCCATCTCATC
>NW_011494675.1:796123-798067 GCF_000754665.1 Bison bison bison | reverse complement strand
TAAGCCAACTTTTTCACTCTCCTCTTTCACTTTCATCAAGAGGCTTTTTAGTTCCTCTTCACTTTCTGCCATAAGGGTGGTGTCATCTGCATATCTGAGGTTACTGATATTTCTCCCAGCAATCTTGATTCCAGCTTGAGCTTCTTCCAGCCCAGAGTTTAAATCAAAAGCATGTCTCTAGGTTGTACACTTCTTACCAGACCCACTCCCACAACTTACATTTTAAGATAATGGGATTAGAACTAACAATAGAAAGACCTTACCAGACCCACTCCCACAACATACACTTTAAAATGACAGGATTAATCAAAAGTTTCTTAAGAAGAAACATGTCCTCAAACAGAATACATCTTTGTTATATAATCATTGGTACAGTGTGTGTGTTAGTCGCTCAGTCATGTCTTTGCAACCCCATGGACTGCAGCCCACCAGGCTCCTTTGTCTATGGGATTCTCCAGGCAAGAATACTGGAGTGGGTTGCCATTTCCTTCTCAGAACTTAAGGAAAAGCACCCTTGAGCAAGAGAAGTTGTTTTGTTGTGTCATTAACTCTGGGATTAAACAAAAAAGTTTGTCATTTCCCCCTCCAGAGCCCCATACCCCTTTCTCCTCCTCAGAGACCACAGACTACCTAAGAATTAACTCTGTCACTACTATATATAAAATAGATAGAAGATGGCAGAGGAATAGGATGGGGAGACCACTTTCTCCCCCACAAATTCATCAAAAGAACATTTAAACGCTGAGCAAATTCCATAGAACAACTTCTGAAGGCCAGCAGAGGACATCAGGCACCCAGAAAAGCAGCCCATTGTCTTCGAAAGGAGGTAGGAAAAAATATAAAAGACAAAAAATAGAGACAAAAGAGGTAGGGATGGAGCTCCATCCCAGGAAGGGAGTTTTAAAAAGAGAGAAGTTTCCAAACACCAAGAAACACTCTCACTGCCGAGTCTGTGGCGAACCTTGAAAGCACAGAGGGCAACATAACAGGGAGGAAAAATAAATAAATAATTAAAACTCACAGATTACGAGCTCAACAATAACTCTCCCAGTGAAGAAGCAGTGCAGACGCCTGCACCCGCCACTAGCAAGCGGGAGCGGGGCAGGGAGGCGCGGACTGCATGGCTTAGAGTAAGGACGGGGCCTGAATGCTGTGAGGGCAATCTGAGGGAACTAACTTGGGCTAGCAAACCAGACTGTGGGATACCTACCACGCACAAAACCAGCCCTAACCTAAGACACTGCCAGGCCCGCACACAGAACAAAGGACTGAAGAGAGATAGCCGGCTGCAGACCATCCCCCTCTGGTGACAGGCAGCCAGAGCCAGAAGGGGGCAATCGCAGCCCCAGAGAGACATTATCTACCAAACTGCAAGCATGTTTCTTTGCTAACTAAGACTTCTTGGGGTTCTGGACAGTGAACATCCGCCTGAGAATGTGGGCTGGTTGTACACCCAGAAAACCGAGCGGCAGGGACGGGGGAGGTGACAAGTTGCAGAGACCGCACTCACAAAACACCTCATCACCTGAGCTGCTCAGACCTGGGAAGGGCACAAAATGCAGGCCAACCGAGTCTGCACCTCTGAGGACTACCTGAGTGCCTGAACCTGAGCAGCTTAGACCTGGGAGGTGCATGCAGCCCAGGGCCAGCCTCGGATGGTTACCGGCAGAGCAACCTAGAGTCTGAGCAGTGTGGACAGGGAGGGCACATGCACGGTGAGCTGGGGCAGGCCCAGTGTGGTGGAGGCACTGCGAGCACAAGCCAGTGTTATTTATTTGCAGCATCCATCCCTCCCCACAGCACAACTGAACAAGTGAGCCTAAAAGAAAGGGTCCACCACCACCCCTGTGTCAGGGCAGAAATCAGACACTGAAGAGATCAGCAAACAGAAGAAGTTAAAACAGAGGGAACCGCCTTGGAAGTGACAGGTGGAAAAGATTAAAA
>NW_011494675.1:792261-796023 GCF_000754665.1 Bison bison bison | reverse complement strand
CCCTGTAGTTAGTACCAACTATATGGGAAGGGGCCTATAGATCTTGAGAAATATAAGCCAGACCAAGGAACTCTCCGAAAATGAACTGACCCCACAATACCCACAAACAACACCAGAGAAAGTCCTAGATATATTTTTACTATTTTTACAATCATTCTTTTTTTAATTTTTTTTTTTTTATTTTTAAGTCCTCTATTACTCCTTTAACTTTCATTTTTGTGACCTACTATTACTTTGCACAAAAAAAAAGACCCTATTTTTTAAAGCAAATTTCATATATATATATATTTATAATTTTTGTGATTTTGTTTTATTTTTCCTCTTTCTTTTTTTTTCTTCTTTTCTTTAATATTGTATTTTTGAAATACCAAACTCTACTCTAGATTTTTAATCTGTGCTTTTTTGTATTTGTTATCAATTTTGTACCTTTAAGAACCCAATCTTCAGTACACATTTTTACTTGGGAGCGAAATTACTGGCTTGACTGCTAACTCCCCCTTTGGACTCTCCTCTTTCTCCACCAGGTTGCCTCTGTCTCCTCCCTACCCTCTCTCTTCTCTACCCAATCTGTGAATCTCTGTGTGTTTCAGACGGTGGAGAACACTTAGGAAACTGGTTACTGCCTGGATCTGTCTCTATCCTTTTGATTCCCCCCTTTTATCCTCCTGGCCACCTCTGTCTCCTTCTTCCCTCTTCTCTTCTCTGTATAACTCCATGAACATCTCTGAGCGGTCCAGTGATTACTAGCTAGCTTGCTCTCTCCTCTATTGATTCCACCTCATCTCATTTGGGTCACCTCTAATTCCCTCCTCCCTCTTCTCTTCTCCATGTAACTCTGTGAACCTCTCTGGGTGTCCCTTACTGTGGAGAAACTTTTCATCTTTAACCTAGATGCTTTATCAATGGTGATGTATAGAAGGAGAAGTCTTGAGACTACTGTAAAAATAAGATGGAAAACCAGAAGCAGGCTTAAGTCCAAATCCTGAGAACACCAGAGAACTCCTGACTCCAGGGAACATTAATTGACAAGAGCTCATCAAACGCCTCCATATCTACACTGAAACAAAGCACCACCCAAGGGCCAACAAATTCCAGAGCAAGACATACTATGCAAATTCTCCAGCAACACAGGAACACGGCCTTGAGCTCCAATATACAGGCTGCCCAAAGTTACTCCAAAACCATTGACATCTCATAACTCATTACTGGACACTTCGTTGCACTCCAGAGCAAAGAAATCCAGCTCCACCCACCAGAACACTGACACAAGCTTCCCCAACCAAGAAACCTTGACAAGCCACCTGTACAAACCTACTCACAGAGAGGAAACTCCACAATAAAGAGAACTCCACAAACTGCCAGAATACAGAAAAGACACCCCAAACTCAGCATATGAACAAGATAAAGAGACAGAGGAATACACAGCAGGTAAAGGAACAGGATAAACACCCACCAAACCAAACAAAAGAGGAAGAGATAGGGAATCTACCTGGTAAAGAATTCGGAATAATGATAGTGAAATTGATCCAAAATCTTGAAATAAAAATGGAATCACAGATAAATAGCCTTGAGACAAGGATTGAGAAGATGCAAGAAAGGTTTAACAAAGATCTAGAAGAAATTAAAAAAGAGTCAGTATATAATGAATAATACAATAAATGAGATCAAAAATACTCTGGAGGCAATAAATAGTAGAATAACAGAGGCAGAAGATAGGATTAGTGAAATAGAAGATAGAATAGTAAAAATAAATGAATCAGAGAAGAAAAAGGAAAAACGAATTAAAAGAAATGAGGACAATCTCAGAGACCTCCAGGACAGTGTTAAATGACCCAACATTCAAATCAAAGGAGTCCCAGAAGAAGAAGACAAAAAGAAAGACCATGAGAAAATACTTGAGGAGATAATAGTTGAAAACTTCCCTAAAATGGGGAAGGAAATAATCACACAAGTTCAAGAAACCCAGAGAGTTCCAAGCAAGATAAACCCAAGACAAAGCACCCCAAGACATATATTAATCAAATTAACAAAGATCAAACACAAAGAACAAATATTAAAAGCAGCTAGGGGAAAACAACAGATAACACATAATGGGATTCCCATAAGGATAACAGCTGATCTTTCAACAGAAACTCTTCAGGCCAGGAGGGAATGGCAAGACATACTTAAAGTGATGAAAGAAAATAACCTACAGCCCAGATTACTGTACCCAGCAAGGATCTCATTCAAATATTAAGGAGAAATCAAAAGCTTTACAGACAAGTAAAAGCTGAGAGAATTCAGCACCACCAAACCAGCTCTCCAACAAATGCTATAGGATCTTCTCTAGACAGGAAACACAAAAAGGGTGTATAAACTCAAACCCAAAACAATAAAGTAAATAGCAATGGGATCATACTTATCAATAATTACCTTAAAGGTAAATGGGTTGAATGCCCCAACCAAAAGACAAAGACTGGCTGAAGGGATACAAAAACAAGACCCCTATATATGTTGTCTACAAGAGACCCACCTCAAAATAGGGGACACATACAGACTGAAAGTGAAGGACTGGAAAAAGATATTCCATGTAAATAGAGACCAAAAGAAACCAGGAGAAGCAATACTCATATCAGATAAAATAGACTTTAAAACAAAGGCTATGAAAAGAGACAAAGAAGGACACTACATAATGATCAAAGGATCAATCCAAGAAGAAGATATAACAATTATAAATATATATGCACCCAACATAGGAGCACCGTAATATGTAAGACAAATGCTAACAAGTATAAAAGGGAAAATGAACAATAACACAATAATAGTGGGAGACTTTATTTATTTATTTATTTATTTATTTAGTGGGAGACTTTAATACCCCACTCACACCTATGGATAGATCAATGAAACAGAAAATTAACAAGGAAACACAAACTTTAAAGGATACAATAGACCAGTTAGACCTAATTGATATCTATAGGACATTTCATCCCAAAACAATGAATTTCACCTTTTTCTCAAGCGCACACAGAACCTTCTCCAGGATACATCACATTCTAGGCCATAAATCTAGCCTTGGTAAATTCAAAAAAAAATTTTGAATCATTCCAAGCATCTTTTCTGACCACAATACAATAAGATTAGATCTCAATTACAGGAGAAAAACTATTAAAAATTCCAACGTATGGAGGCTGAACAACATGCTGCTGAATAACCAACAAATCACAGAAGAAATCAAAAAAGAAACCAAAATATGCATAGAAATGAATGAAAATGAAAACACAACAACCCAAAACCTGTGGGACACTGTAAAAGCAGTGCTAAGGGGAAAGTTCATAGCAATACAGGCATACCTCAAGAAACAAGAAAAAAAGTCAAATAAATAACCTAAATACCTAAATACACCTAAAGCAACTAGAAAAGGAAGAAATGAAGAACCCCAGGTTTAGTAGAAGGAAAGAAATCTTAAAAATTAGGGCAGAAATAAATGCAAAAGAAACAAAGGAGACCATAGCAAAAATCAACAAAGCAAAAAGCTGGTTCTTTGAAAGGATAAAAAAAAAAAATTGACAAATCATTAGCCAGACTCATCAAGAAACAAAGGGAGAAAAATCAAATCAATAAAATTAGAAATGAAAATGGAGAGATCACAACAGACAAAACAGAAATACAAAGGATCATTAGAGACTACTATCACCAATTATATGCCAATAAAATGGACAACGTGGAAGAAATGGACAAATTCTTAGAAAAGTACAACTTTCCAAAACTCGACCAGGAAGA
>NW_011494675.1:792066-792161 GCF_000754665.1 Bison bison bison | reverse complement strand
CATCACAGCACTGTTTATAATAGCCAGCACATGGAAACAACCTAGATGTCCATCAGCAGATTAATGGATAAGAAAGCTGTGGTACATATACACCT
>NW_011494675.1:765905-791966 GCF_000754665.1 Bison bison bison | reverse complement strand
CACTGATGAACATAGATGCAAAAATCCTAAACAAAATTCTAGCAATCAGAATCCAACAACACATTTAAAAGATCATACACCATGACCAAGTGGGCTTTATCCCAGGGATGCAAGGATTCTTCAATATCCACAAATCAATCAATGTAATACACCATATTAACAAATTGAAAAATAAAAGCCATATGATTATCTCAATAGATGCAGAGAAAGCCTTTGACAAAATTCAACATCCATTTATGGTAAAAACTCTCCGGAAAGCAGGAATAGAAGGAACATACCTCAACATAATAAAAGCTATATATGACAAACCCACAGCAAACATTATCCTCAATGGTGAAAAATTGAAAGCACTTCCCCTAAAGTCAAGAACAAGACAAGGATGCCCACTTTCACCAATTATTCAACATAGTTTTGGAAGTTTTGGCCACAGCAATCAGAGCAGAAAAACAAATTAAAGGAATCCAAATTGGAAAAGAAGAAGTAAAACTCTCACTGTTTGCAGATGACATGATCCTCTACATAGAAAACCCTAAAGACTCCACCAGAAAATTACTAGACCAAATCAATGAATACAGTAAAGTTGCAGGATATAATATCAACACACAGAAATTCCTTGCATTCCAATACACTAATAATGAGAAAATAGAAAGAGAAATTAAGGAAACAATTCCATTCACCATTGCAACGAAAAGAATAAAATACTTAGGAATATATCTACCTAAAGAAACTAATGACCTATATATAGAAAACTATAAAACACTGGTGAAAGAAATCAAAGAGGACACTAATAGATGGAGAAATATACCATGTTCATGGATTGGAAGAATCAATATAGTGAAAATTAGTATACTACCCAAAGCAATCTATAGATTCAATGCAATCCCTATCAAGCTACCAACGGTATTTTTCGCAGAGCTGGAACAAAGAATTTCACTATTTGTATGGAAATACAAAAAACCTCGAATAGCCAAAGCAGTCTTGAGAAAGAAGAATGGAACTGAAGGAATCAACCTGCCTGACTTCAGGCTCTACTACAAAGCCACAGTCATCAAGACAGTATGGTACTGTCACAAAGACAGAAATATAGATCAATGGAACAAAATAGAAAGCCCAGAGAAAATCCACATGCCTATGGACACCTTATCTTTGACAAAGGAGGCAAGAATATACAATGGATTAAAGACAATCTCTTTAACAAGTGGTGCTGGGAAAACTGGTCAACCACTTGTAAAAGAATGAAACTAGAACACTTTCTAACACCATACACAAAAATAAATTCAAAATGGATTAAAAATCTAAACGTAAGACCAAAAACTATAAAACTCCTAGAGGAGAACACAGGCAAAACAGTCTCCAACATAAATCACAGCAAGATCCTCTATGATCCACCTCTCAGAATATTGGAAATAAAAGCAAAAATAAACAAATGGGACCTAATTAAACTTAAAAGCTTCTGCATAACAAAGGAAACTCTAAGCGAGGTGAAAAGACAGCCTTCAGAATGGGAGAAAATAATAGCAAATGAAGCAACTGACAAACAACTAATCTCAAAAATATACAAGCAACTCCTACAGCTCAATTCCAGAAAAATAAATGACCCAATCAAAAAATGGGCCAAAGAACTAAATAGACATTTCTCCAAAGAAGACATGCAGATGGCTAACAAGCACATGAAAAGATGCTCAACATCACTCATTATCAGAGAAATGCCAATCAAAACCACAATGAGGTATCATTTCACACCAGTCAGAATGGCTGCGATCCAAAGTCTACAAGCAATAAATGCTGGAGAGGGTGTGGAGAAAAGGGAACCCTCTTACACTGTTGGTGGGAATGCAAACTAGTACAGCCACTATAGAGAACAGTGTAGAGATTCCTTAAAAAACTGGAAATAGAACTACCTTATGACCTAGCAATCCCACTGCTGGGCATACACACCAAGGAAACCAGAAGGGAAAGAGACACGTGTACCCCAATGTTCATCACAGCACTGTTTATAATAGCCAGCACATGGAAACAACCTAGATGTCCATCAGCAGATTAATGGATAAGAAAGCTGTGGTACATATACACAATGGAGTATTATTCAGCCATTAAAAAGAATACATTTGAATCAGTTCTAATGAGGTGGATGAAACTGGAGCCTATTTTATAGAGTGAAGTAAGCTAGAAAGAAAAACACCAATACAGTATACTAACGCATATATACGGAATTTAGAAAGATGGTAACGATAACCCTATATGCGAGACAGCAAAAGAGACACAGAAGTATAGAAGTCTTTTGGACTCTGGGAGAGGAAGAGGGCGGGATGATTTGGGAGAATGGCATTGAAACATGTATAATATCATATATGAAATGAATCGCCAGTCCAAGTTTGATGCATGATACAGGTTGCTTGGGGCTGGTGCACTGGGATGACCCAGAGGGATGGTACGGGGAGGGAGTAGGGAGGAGGGAGGGGGGGTTGGGATGGGAAACACGTGTACACCTATGGCAGATTCAAGTTGATGTATGGCAAAACCAATGCAATATTGTAAAGTAATTAACTTCCAATTAAAATAAATAAATTTATGTTAAAAATATAGATATCATCTTCATCATAGTTATCTATTTTTTAATATAAATTTATTTATTTTAATTAGAGGTTAATTACTTTACAATATTGTATTGGTTTTGCCACATGTGACCATGAAAAAAAAATAGATAACTATCAATAATAAGGACCTATGTATAGCACATGGAATTCTACTCAAAACTCCATAATGATCTGTATGGGGAAATAATCTAAAAAGGAGTGGATATACATATAACTGAATTACTTAACTGTACAGCATAAACTAATACAACATTGTAAATCAACTATACTTCAATAAAAATTAATTTAAAAAAAATTACACATCCAGCTCATCAAGCTTTGCCTTGGACATCCCTTCCAGACAATCTGCTGAGTTAGAACCTCCTCCTAACTAAAGCTTGCCCCTGACACGTCCAAGCATGGAAAATGATTTCTGTATTTTATAACTTCCCTGTACCAAATAAAAAAGGCTTCCATGGTAGCTCAGCTGGTAAAGAATCCGCCTGCAATGCAGAAGACCTGGTTCAATTCCTGGACTGGGAAGATCTGCTAGAGCAGGGATAGACTACCCACTCCAGTATTCTTGGGCTTCCATGGTGGCTAAGCTGGTAAAGAATCTGCCTGCAATGCAGGTGACCTGGGTTTAATCCCAGAGTTGGGAAGATCTCCTGGAGAAAGTAACAGCTACCTACTCCAGTATTCTGGCCTGGAGAATTCCATGGACTGTATAGTCCATGGGGTCTGAAAGAATCAGACGTGATTTTCATTTTCACTTTTTTCTGTACCAAGTTGACAGCTTTTGCATGATTCATAAACCACTTTAATGGTACTCATGAATAAAACACCCTATTTGGGAGATGTAATTCATTAATGTCTCTTCTGGCTTCATGGCAATCAGGGGATGCTTTGGTCAGGAAACTGAAACACTTTTCTATCCACTTCAAAGCAGAGAAACTGTTGAGACCAGTGTAGTTCCATTTAGATATATGTGAACACAAATATTTATGCATATTTGGGTATCAATGATAGTCACAAAATACTCATATACATAAATTTATTCATCTTCTAATAAATTTACAGTATTGCACTCAACTGACACTTAAGCCCTTGAAAATTACCAGCTTCTTATGAATAATTTTTTCTGGCTAATAAGCCCAAACTGCTATCTTATTTGCCTTTCATCTCTCACCACACTTACTTTATATAACAAATACATTTAATAATTTTAAAATAAATATTTTAATTGGCTCATCTTTTTCTTAATAATGTCTACATTTCTAAAGATAACATATAAAGAAAAATGTGATGCAGAAATTAGAATACATTCACTTAATTGCTTTTATATGAACAAAAATGGATTGGTATACACTTATAAGATCATCTTGTCTGGTTAACATCTGGTGTGGATATATTTAAAGAAAAAGGAGGTCTCCAGAGAGATGGAAGCATGTTTACAAAATGAAACAGAGGTGGTGGTACAGGCCTTGTAATCTAGTAATTTATTGCCACTGTGAAAAGCAAGGACATCCTTCATTTTTATTCAAGGGAGTTAAATATGTTTCTCATGGGAAAGATTGTTACAGTTATGGATACTGAATGCTACCTCAATCCACTCAGTTACTATAACAAAATATCATATACTGGTATTTATAAACAACAGACATTTATTTCTCAAAGTTCTGGAAGCTTGCGGTCAAGACACAAGCAGGTTCAGCATCTGGGCTCTTGCCCATTTTCTGGTTCATACATGGCTTTTTTCTTGCTGTGTTCTCACAAGGCAGAAAAGATAAGGGAGCTGTTTGGGGTCTCTTTATAAGGGCACCAATCCATTCATGACTGCTACATCCTTGTGACCTCATCACCCCACAAAGGCCCCACCTCCAAATACCATTACAATGGGCATTGGGATTTAACATATGAATTTTGTGGGTAGGGACACAAACATTAGATGTATAGCTCATGTAAACAACATATTCTTATAAGAAGGGACAGTAAGTTAAGGTGTTTATTGAAACTCCAAAAGCAGAGACTGAATATTATCTACTTAAATAGCTCATTAGTAAATAATGAGTGATTAACTGATTTTATTTTGCCTTGTCTTGGTAGCAAAATTTTAAAATAAAGCTTAGAAAAGTGTCTGATATACCATAAACTACACACAAGCTACACACTAGATGGCTAAGTAAAAGACATGTTCTTATCTGCTGCAAGAACTCCAAAATTACAACTCACTAATGAACAACCACTGACAGGAGAATGTTGAATCCCACCAAAAAAAAGATACCCCACATCCAAGGGCAAAGGAGAAGCCCCAGCAAGATGGTGGGAGGGGTGAAATCACATTTAGAATCAAACCCCATATCCACCAGAGAGTCTCAGAGGGTTCAAACAAAACCTAGTGCACACCAGGACCCAGACACCCCACAGAGACTGAACCAGACCTGCCTGTGAGAGTTTGAGTGTCTCCTGAGGAGGTACAGGTCAGCAGTAGCCTGTCAGAGGGGCAGGGGCTCAGGGTGCAACAGACCTGGGTCACACAGCATATGCATAAGCCCTTTTGGAAGAGGTTGCCATTAACCCCACCACAGAACCACCAAGCAGACAACCAACAAACTGCAGAATAATTATACTAAATAAATTCTTACACTGTTAAGAAAGTTCTAGGAACAACAACAGATTTTCCAACAGGGGGATCTAGAAAAGGGACTGAGAACCCCCAGGGAAACTGATTTTGGAAGCAAGTGGATTTGATTACAGAACTTCCACAGGACTGGGGAAACAGGCTCTTGCAGGGCACAAACAAAACCTTGTGTACACTAGGATCCAGGAGAAAGTAGCAGTGACCCTACAAGAAACTGACCTGGACTTGCCTGTGAGTGTCCAGGAGTCTCTGGCAGAGGGGTGGGTCTGCCATGGCCTGCTGCAGGGTTGGGGGCACTGAATGCAGCAGTGTGTGAATGGGACCTTTGGAAGGAGGTCCTGTTATCTTCATTGCCTCCACCACAGTTTGGTATCAGGTCAAAGAACAGGGAGGGAAAACAGCCCTGCCCATCAACAGAAAATTGAATTAAAGATTTACTGAGCATGGCCCCACCCAGCAGAGCAGGATCCAGTTTCCCCCACAGTCAGTCTCTCCCAACAGGAAGCTTACATAAGCCTCTTATCCTTATCCATCAGAGGACAAACAGAATGAAAACTACAATCACAGAAAACTAACCAAACTAATCACATTGACCATGGCCTTGTCTAACTCAATGAAACTGTGAGCCATGCCATGTAGGATCAACAAAGACAGACAGGCTATGGTGGAGAGTTCTGACAAAACGTGGTCCACTGGAGAAGGAAATGGCAAGCCACTTCAGTCTTCTTGCCCTGAAAACCCCATGAACAGTACAAAAATGTAAAAATACATGACACTGAAAGAAGAACTCCCCAGGTTGGTAGGTGCCTAATATGCTAATGGAGAAGAGTGGAGAAATGATTCCAGAAAGAATGAAGAGATGGAGCTAAAGCAAAAACAACGCCCAGGTGTAGATATAGCTGGAGATTGATGCTGTAAGAACAATATTGCATAGGAACCTGGAATGTTAGGTCCATGAATCAAGATAAACTAGAAGTGGTCAAACATGATATGGCAAGAGTGAACATCAACATTTTAGGAATCAGTAAACTAAAATGGACTGGAATGGATGAATTTAATTCAGATGACCATTACAACTACTACTGCGGGCAAGAATTCCTTATAAGAAATGGAGTAGCCATCATAGTCAACAAAGGAGTCCAAAATGCAGTTCTTGGGTGCAATCTCAAAAATGACAGAATGATCTCTGTTCATTTCCAAGGCAAATCATTCAATATCACAGTAATCCAAGTCCATGCCCCAACCAGTAATGCTGAAGTTGAAGGTTCTATGAAGACCTGCAAGACTTTCTAGAACTAACACCAAAAAAAAGATGTCCTTTTCATCATAGGGGACTGGAATGCAAAAGGAGGAAGTCAAGAGTTACATGGATAAACAGGCAAATATGGCCTTGGAGTACAAAATGAAGCAGGGCAAAGGCTACCAGAATTTTTCCAAGAGAACACACTGGTCATAGCAAACACCCTCTTCCAACAACACAACAGAAAACTCTACACATGAACATCACCAGATGACCAATACTGAATCAGATTAATTATTATTTTTCCAGCCAAAGATGGAGAAGGTCTATACAATCAATTAAAACAACACCATGAGCTGACTGTGGCTCAGAAGATGAACTCTTTATTGCAAAATTCAGACATAAATTGAAGAAAGTAGGGAAACCACTAGACCATACAGGTATGACCTAAATCAAATCCCTTACGATTATACAGTGGAAGTGACAAATGGATTCAAGGGTTTAGATCTGATAGAGTGTCTAAACAGCTATGGACAGAGGTTTGTGACACTGTACAGGAGGCAGGGATCAAGACCATCCCCCCAAAAAAATTCTAAAAGGCAAAATAGTTGTCTGAGGAGGCCTTAAAATAGCTAAGAAAAGAAGAGACACTAAAGGCAAAGGAGAAAAGGAAAGATATACACCTTTGAATGCAGAGTTCCAAAGAATAGCAAGGAGAGATAAGAAAGCCTTCCTCAGTGATCAATGCAAAGAAATAGAGGAAAACAACAGAATGGGAAAGACCAGAGAGCTCTTTAAGAAAATTAGAGATATCAAGGGAATATTTCATGCAAGGATGGGCACGATAAAGGAAAGAAATGGTATGGACCTAACAGAAGCAGAAGATGTTAAAAAGAGGTGGCAAGAATACACAGAAGAACTATACGAAAAAAGATCTTCACGACCCAGATAATCACGATGGTGTGATCACTGACCTAGAGTCAGGCATCCTGGTATGTGAAGTCAAGTGAGCTTTAGGAAGCATCACTACAAACAAAGCTAGTGGAGGTGATGGAATTCGAATTGAGCTATTATGAATCCTTAAAAATGATGCTGTGAAAGTGCTGTACTCAATATGCCAGCAAATTTGGAAAACTCAGCAGAGGTCAGAGGATTGGAAAAGGTCAGTTTTCATTCAAATCCCAAAGAAAGGCACTGCCAAAGAATGTTCGAACACAACTGCACTCATCTCACATGCTACCAAAGTAATGCTCATAATTCTCCGAGCCAGGCTTCAGCAGTATGTTAATTGAGAACTTCCTTATGTTCAAAGTGGATGTAGAAAAGGCAAAAGAACCAGAGATCAAATTGCTAACATCTGTTGCATCACAGAAAAATATCTGCTTTTGTTTTATTCATTAGGCCAAAGCCTTTGACTGTGTGCATCACATCAAACTGTAGAAAATTCTTCAAGAGATAGGAATACCAGACCACCTTACTTGCCTCCTGAGAAATTTGAATGCAGGCCAAGAAGCAACAGTTAGAACCAGACATGGAACAAACTGGTTCCAAATTGTGAAAGGAGTACGACAAGGTTGCATATTGTCACCCTGCTTGTTTAGCTTATATACAGGGTATATCATGAGAAACACTGGGCTGGATGAAGCACAAGCTGGAATTAAGATTGTAAGAAGAAATATCAATAACCTCAGATGACATCACCCTTATGGCAGAAAGTGAAGAAGAACTAAAAAGCCTCTTGATGAAAGTGAAAGAGGAGAATGAAAAAGTTGGTTTAAAGCTCAGCATTCATAAAACTAAGATCATGGCATCTGGTCCCATCATTTCATGGCAAATAGATGGGGAAACAATGGAAACAGTGAGAGACTTTCTTTCCTTGGGCCCCAGAATCACTGCAGATCACGATTGCAGCCGTGAAATTAAAAGACTCTTGCTCCATGGAAGAAAAGCTATGCCCAACCAAGACAGCATATTAAAAAGCAGAGACATTACTTTGCCAACAAAGGCCCTTCTAATCAAAACTCTGGTTTTTCTAGTAGTCATGTATAAATGTGAGAGTTGGACCATAAAGAAAGCTGAGCGCCGAAGAATTGATGCTTTTGAACTGTGGTGTTGTAGAAGACTTTTGAGAGTCCCTTGGACTGCAGGAAGATCAAACCAGTCCATCGTAAAGGAAATCAGTCCTGAATATTCATGGAAGGACTGATGCTGAAGCTGTAGGTCCAATACTTTGACCACCTGATTAAAGAACTGACTCATTGGAAAAGACTCTGATGCTGGGTAAGATTGAAGGCAAGAGAAGAAGGGCACGACAGAGGATGAGATGGAGGGATGGCATCACCAACTTGATGCACATGAGTTTGAGCAAGCTCCAGGAGCTGGTGATCGACAGTGAAGCCTGGTGTACTGCAGTCCATGGGGTTGCAAAAAGTCAGACATGACTGAGCAACTGAACTTAACTGATACCATAAACATTTAATAAATAATAGTGACTCACTAACTGAAGTTGTGCTATATATTTGAGCTGATAGAGACAAAGTGCCTCAGTCAGTAAAGCGTCTACTGACCGGTCTGTGGGAGACCCGGTTTCGATCCCTGAGTCAGGAAGATCCTCTGGAGAAGGAAATGGCAACCTAATCCAGTACTCTTGCCTGGAAAATCCCATGGACAGAGGAGCATGGTAGGCTACAGTCCATGAGTTCGCAAAGAGTCAAATACTACTGAGTGACTTCACTTTCCTTTTCTTTAGGGCAGAAAGCAAAGAGAAAGAGAAAGCGAAGATAGTAGGGGACTGGAATACGAAAGTAGGAAGTCAAGGATACCTGGAGTAACAAGCAAATTTGGCCTTCCAATACAAAATGAGGCAGGCAAAGACTAACAGATTTTTGCCAAGAGAATACACTGATATAGCAAACTCTGTCTCAGCAAGTGGCAAACTCATATTTTATATATCAGGTTAAAAAAAAAAAAATGTAAGACCAGCTAGTGAATAAAGATCCAGAACCGACACTGAAGTCCCAAAGACTTGTGACTTCTAACTACTGCACTACTGCCTCCAGTAAATAATATACCATGCACATCAGTTAATCAAATATTTCTTGAGAAACTATTATGCTACATTTTTTTCAATTAAAAAATGAGGGCATGGTGTCTGTATCAAGCTTACACTGGGCATAAGTATATAAACAAAAATTTACTGAAGTGTGATACATTCAATGAAAGAGTTACAAGGTTGTGAGAGCAGAAAAATGTTGAGTAATTCAGAAAGTAAAGAGGAGAAGAGTAGGGCTGGCCTCACAGAATTTCAAGGCTGTGGACACTAACACGTGTTTGCACACATGAAAAATACGTGTATTTAAGAGAAAGAACAGCTAAATGCAAATGTGTTGTTAGCCTTTCAGAGACCTCTTGGTGCAACTTGCAAGGCCAGTTTGGCCTGCAGTTCTTTTGGAAGCCAAGGGGGTGCCACGGTGAATCCCAAATCAGTGAGACTTGAAACTCAAAAGTTTTTAGAACACATTCATTTTACTTTCTAAAAAGTATGCTTTTTCTTATTATTCGTATGCCATATTTTATTAAGTGAACTAACAAAAAGGTAATGAATATAGCGTAAAATATGATAAAAATACTGACTTTGAAATTTTGCATATGAGCTTACACCATGGGCAGGACAATAGACTCCCTTGAACAAAGTAGGCATGACACAGAAGCAAGGATAATGAGTTACGAAGATATTTCTACTTTATAAACAGATACAAGGGATTCTCTATTTATTATTTCTTCAGACTGATGTATACTTATTTCTCACAGAAAAATAGTGCTATAGATCTTATTACAAAAACCATACACACTGAGATGTACTTGAAAAGATACACAGTTATTCCATTCTTTCTCCAAGTTGTAGACCCTTGGTGAAACTTCCTCCCTAGAAAGAAAAACAGAACATACCTTTGCATCATTCATTAAAAAAACCATAACCCACAAGAGATAAAGGATAGACCAGAAGTCAGTCTTTTAAGAGATCAGGCCAAAAATCTTAAGCAATCTTAAAATCTTAATCATGAATGCCCCAGAAATATGCAGGTGTGAGTTTGTCGGCATCAAATGCAGTTGATCATGTGGTAAAAGCAGGTTTCTTATGTCATCCTAGCCATAAAAAGCTGCCATTGCCCTGCTAAGATACACAGAATTTTTTCACCTTATTACCTCAGAATAACTGAGCACTGTACTTAGGGGGAAAAAACAAAAAACAAAAAACCTTCTTTCCAACTTCATCCTAGCCTACAAATCTAACTTAAAAACTAAAAAAACATTAAATCAATTATTTTTTTTATTTTAAAGTAACATAATCTATCATGCCTCTCCAAGCTGCCTATTATTAATACTTAACACATACATCATAAAACGTAAATCATTTAAAAATAAAATATATTTATGTTCAAGAAATAGTACCAACACAATTCTGGGTATAAACCATATAACGAAGAAAATATAAATGAACTAACCTGTTACTGCTGTTTATAAATTGAAACTACTCATTCCTATGAAAAGAAGAAAATATGGTTAGACAAATTAATATTTAGTAGATATGTGTTGAATTTATTTGAATTTTAACATTTGGACAACATTGGGACATGGAGATACACACACACAAACAAATCATGAATCAGGAAAATAATTTAGTTAGTACCTCAGAATTTCTTACTTAAAATCCTCAAAGAATTGTCCACTGGGATGACCCATCAGTGCAATATGTTTCTAAATTACATTTGTATTTGTAACAAGTAGATAGTGTGAAGTAATGGGAAGATTGAAATTTGGTAGTAAAGGATTATGTTTCAGTGCTCTCTCTGCCATTTTTTCTAACCTTTGGCAAGTTACTGAGCCTTAGTTTGTAGCTGTAAAACAGGGAAGTTTACAAGTTTCAGCAGGCCACTGTGAGGATAAAGTAGGGAAGTTCAGTTCAGTTCAGTCCTCAGTCATGTCCCACTCTTTGCGATCTCATGGACTTCAGCATGTCAGTCTTCCCTGTCTATCACCAACTCCTGGAGCTGGCTCAAACTCATGTCCATAGAATCGGTGATGCCATCCAACCATCTCATCCTGTTGTCCTCTTCTCCTCCTGCCTTTAATCTTTCCCAGCATCAGGGTCTTTTCCAATGAGTCAGTTCTTTGCATAAGGTGGCTGAAGTGTTGGAGTTTCAGCTTCAGCATCAGTCCTTCCAGTGAATATTCAAGACTGATTTCCTTTATGATGGCCTGGTTTGATCCTCTTACAGTCCAAGGGACTCTCAAGACTCTTCTCCAACATCACAGTACAAAAGCATCAATTCTTCAGCACTCAGCTTTCTTTATGGTCCAATTCTCATATCCATACATGACTACTCAAAAAACCGTAGCTTTGACTAGATGGACCTTTGTCAGCAAAGTAATGTCTCTGCTTTTTAATATGCTGTCTAGGTTGGGCATAGCTTTGCTTCCAAGGAGGAGCAAGTGTCTCTTAATTTCACAGCTGCAGTCACCCTCTGCAGTGATTTTGGAGCCCAAGAAAAGAAAGTTTCTCACTGTTTCCATTGTTTCCTTATCTATTTGCCATGAACTGATGGGACCGGATGTCATGATCTTAGTTTTTTGAAAGGTGAGTTTTAAGCCACTTTCACTCTCCTCTTTCACTTTCATCAAGAGGTTCTTTAGTTCCTCTTCACTTTCTGCCATACAGGTGATGTCATCTGCATATTTGAGGTTATTGATATTTCTCCTGGCAATCTTGATTCCAGCTTGTGCTTCATCCAGCCCAACATTTCTTATGAAGTACTCTGAATATAAGCTAAATAAGCAGGGTGACAATATACAGTCTTGTCATACTCCTTTCCCAATTTGGAACCAGTCTATTGTTCCATGTCCAGTTCTAACCGTTGTTTCTTGACCTGCATACATATTTCTCAGGAGGCAGGTAAGGTGGTCTGGTACTCAGCACTTGTCATAGGACTGAAAAAGGTCAGTTTTCATTCCAATCCCAAAGAAAGGCAATGCTTAAGAATGTTCATACTACTGCACAATTGCAATCATCTCACATGCTAGCAAAGTAATACTCAAAATTCTCCAATGAAGCTTCAACAGTACATGAACAGAGAACTTCCAGATGTTCAAGCTGGATTTAGAAAAGGCAGAGGAACAAGAGATTGAATTGCCAACATCCACTGGATCATCAAAAAAGCAAGAGAGTTCCAGATAAACATCTACTTCTTTTTTACTAACTACGCCAAAGCCTTTGACTGTGTGGATCATGAAAAACTCTGGAAAAGTAGGGAAAGTGGCCAGTGAGTAGTGGACACCCGGCAATATATTTTTATCCATCATTTCCTTAATTTCCATGACTCCATACTCAGATCTTTTGATAAGTTAAGATGCACTCTACTTGATAACACAGTCAAATAACTCGTTCAAATATTTGCTTTTAGTATCTTTCTAGATATTTCTCCTATAGGAGAAATGGGCAAGGGAAATAAAACCAAAATAAACTAATGGGACTCCATCAAACTAAAAAGCTTCTGCACAGCAAAGGAAACCATCAATAAAAAAAAAAGACAACCTACCAAATGGGAGAAGATATTTGCAAGTGATATATTTTATGTGTTAGTATATACAATATATATTTATACATATATAATATATTACTATAAAAATTTTTATAGAAAATACATAAAGAATTCATACAACAAAAGAACAAAAGTCATCAGAAGATCTGATAGACAACTTTCCAAAGAAGACAAGAAGGTGGCCAACTGGCACATGAAAAAGTGTTCTCACACCACTAATTATTAGGAAAATGCAAATTAAAACCACAATGAGATATCACCTTACACGTCAGAATAGCTGTCATCAAAAAGATAAAAAATAGTAAGTGTTAATGAAGAGATGGAGAAAAAGGAACACTCACACACTATTAGTGGAAATGTAAATTGATGAGGCTGCTATGGAAAATAGTACAGATGTTCCTCAAAAAGCTAAAAATAAAGTCGATGGGAAGATGGCAGAGGAACAAGATGGGGAGATAAACTTCCTCCTTACAAATACATCAGAAATACATCTGCATGTGGAACAACTCTTACAGAACACCTTCTGAATGCCGAATGAAACCCAGATTTTCAAAAAGTACTTTTTTGTTATATTGCATTTTTTCCATGTTTTTGATTTTGTATTTTTGCTAATCTAGTTTTTAGTATTCATTTTCACTTATGGGTTTGTTTATTGACTTGATTGCTCTCTTTTTTGATTCTTGTTTTTAATTCTTTCTTTTTCTCTTTTTACTCTTTGTAAGTGTGTAAGTTTCTTTGGCTGATATTGGCTGTTAAGTGTTGCTTTTACCATTAGTCTTGGAGTCTTGTCTTCTGTGCTGTGTGGCCTATGAAATCTTGGTGCTACAGTAAGGAGTTGGGTGTGAACTTCCAAAGAGGGAGACCTGAGTCCAGGACTTTGTACCACCAGAGACCTCCTGCCCCATGGAGCATTAATCAGTGAGAGCTTTCACAAAGGCCTCTATCACAACTCTAAGACCAGGTTCAACCCAAAGAACAGCAAGCTCCAATGCCAGATGCCTCAGGTCAAACTTTCAGTAAAACAAGAACAAAATCCTGTTAGCAGACAGTCTACCCAAAAGCATACCAAACCCCCAGAAACCCCCAAACACACTACTAGACATGGCACTGCCCTTCAGAAAGACAAAATATAGCTCCAACCACAAGAACACAAGCACAAGTCCCCCCAACCAGGAAAGCTTAGCAAGGTCCAACCCCACTCATGGGGGGAAGACACCACAAATAAGAGGAACTACAGTCTTTCAGCCAGCAGAAAGGAGATGACAAACATAAACAAAATAAAAAGACAAAGAAACATGCAATAGTTGAAGGAACATGGTAACACCCACAAGATAAACAAATGAAGAAGAAGCAGGCAGCCCACCTGAAAAATAATTCAGAGTAAAAATAGGAAAGATGATCCAAAATCTTGGAAGTAAAAGAGAGACACAAAGGGAATGAAGGCATGGATCAAGAAGATACAAGAAATATTTAACAAGAATCTGGAATAAACAAAGAACAGACAATCAGCAATAAACAACAGAATGAGACAAAGGATACTCTAGAGGAAACCAGTAACATAATAACTGAAGCAGAAAAACAGATACATGAGCTGAGGTGGAAATAGCTGAAGCAGAGCAAAATAAAGAAAAAAGGATTAAAAAAAAAAATGAGGACAGCCTCAGAGGCTCTTGGGACTACATTATGTGCACAAACATCCAAATCATAAGGGTTCCAGAAGAATAAGGGAAAAATAAAGGGTATGAGAAAATACTTGTTGAGATTATAGTCAAAAAATTCCCTAACATGGGAAAGGAAATAGCCATCCAAGTCCAGACAGACAAAGAGACACATAAAAAATAAACCCAAAGAGAAATAAGCCAATCAAACATATTAATTGAAACATATTATTCAGGAACATATTAATCAAACTAACAAAAATTAAACACAAAGAAAAATATTAAAAAGAACAAAGAAAAAGAAACAAATAACATACAGGGGAATCCACATAAGACTAACAGCTGATGTTTCAACAGAAATTTGTCAGGCCAGAAGCGGGTAACAGGGTATACTTAAAGTGATAAAAGGGAAAAAACCTGCAACCAAAATTACTCTATCCGGCAAGGATATCATTCAGATTCAAAGGAGAAATAAAAAATTTTACAGATAAGCAAAAGTCAGGAGAATTCAGCACAATCAAACCAGCTTTATAACAAATGCTAAAGAAATTTCTCTAGAAAAGGAAACAGAAAGAAAAGGCCTACAGAAACAAACCCAAAACAATAGAGTAAATGATAATAAAATCATACATATCAATAATTACCTTAAATGTAAATGGATTAAAAGATCCAACCAAAAGAAGTAGACTGGGTGAAAGGACATAAAACAAGACCCCTATATCTGCTGTCTACAAGAGACCTACTTCATAACTAGAGATATATACAGATTGAAAGTGAGGGGATGGAAAAAGATATTCCATGCAAATTGAAATCAAAAGAAAGCAGGGGTAGCAATATTCATATCAGATAAAACAGACTGTAAAACAAAGACCATTACAAGACACAGTGAAGGATACTACATAATGATTAAGTGATCAATCCAAGAAGAAGACATAACAATTATAAATATATATGCACCCAACATAGAAGCATCTCAATACATAAGGCAAATGCCAACAGTTCTTAAAGGTGACT
The DNA here is from genome assembly GCF_000754665.1 of Bison bison bison. Classification (NCBI taxonomy): domain Eukaryota; kingdom Metazoa; phylum Chordata; class Mammalia; order Artiodactyla; family Bovidae; genus Bison; species Bison bison. The sequence goes on along the minus strand of NW_011494675.1, from coordinate 776,238 downwards.
CAGAAGTAGCACAATAATGGTGAGGGATTTAACACTCCACTCACATCAATGGACAGATCATCCAGACAGACAAACAAATTAATAAGAAACACAACTTTAAAAGATATGCAGGAATAGTTGGACCTAATTGATATCTGCAGAGCATTTCATCCAAAGAGTTCATTTCACTTTTTTCCAAGTACACATGGAACATTCTCCAGGATTAATCACATTTTGGGTCAGAAATAAGTCTTGGTAAATTTTTTTAAAAATTGAAATTATTTCAAGCATCTTTTCTGACCACAGTGCTATAAAATTAGATGTCAAATACAGGAAAATGCCTGTAAAAAACACAAACACATGGAGGCTAAACAATATGCTCTGAAAATCCAAAGGGTCACTGAAGAAATCAAAGAAGAAATAACAAAATACCTATAAACAAATGACAATGAAAACACAACTAAAAAACCTATGGGATGCAATAAAAGTAGTGGTAAGAGGGAAGTTTATAGCAATACAAGCCTACCTCAAGAAATAAGAGAAATATCAAATAACCTAACTTTACACCTAAAGCAACTAGAAAAAGAAGAACCAAAAACTCCAAAATTACTAGAAGGAAAGAAATCCTAAAGATCAGAGCAGAAGTAAATAAAATGAAGACAATAGCAAAGATCAATAAAACTAAGAGCTTGTTCTTTGAGAAAATAAACAAATTTGACAAACCATTAGCCAGACTCATCCAGAAAAAAACTGAGAAGACTCAAATCAATAAAATTCGAAAAGGAAAAAGAGAAATGACAACAGAGGATCATAAGAGACTTGAAGAGGGCAATGGCAACCCACTCCAGTACTGTTGCTTGGAAAATCCCATGGGCAGAGGAGCCTGGTAGGCTTCAGTCCATGGGGTCGCAAAAAGTCGGACACCACTGAGCGACTTCTCTTTCACTTTACACTTTCCTTTTTTTTGCGGGGGGGGGGGGGGGGCGGTTAAAGGTCACTGGGCTTTTTATTGCAGTTAAAGCAGACTCTGACAGGATGGTCCCAGCCTCGCGAGGGGACAGCCCAGTGGTCGTAGGAATACTCGTCGTAGAAGCCCTGTCCGCAGGCCCGGCAGTGGTGCTTCAAGAGCTTGATGCTGAACTCCTTCCAGTAGCTGTGGCAGTGCAGGATTTTATGGTCCAGGACCCAGTACACCTGCTTGGCCGCATCCTTCACCAGACCTAGTGGTATGTCAGTGGCTGTCACCAAGGCTCCTAAAGTGTTCTGCACGGCCTCACCCACCTTCCAAGTGATCAGCGTCCCACCTTTGTCATCCCCCTGTGCCTCAGTAACATCTAACTGGGAATTCCTGGCTTCATAGCAGTTGTCACACACCCGCATGGGCGCAGGGTCCCAGCCCCGCTTGGGCACCGGCTGGGTCTTGGACGAACAGCCCTCACAGAAGCCCTCCCCACAGGCCCGGCAGTGATGCTTGGTGTCGTTATCTTTAAAGGATGTAGTACATTTGTTGCAGCTCAGGATCTGGGAGTTGGGCCTCCAGTAAGCAGGGGCAATCTGGTCTGTCAGCCAGGACGTCACAGCCTTGGTGGGCCCAGGGCTAAGCTCAGATACCGACTGAGCCATGAAGTTCATCCTGTCCAAGAGGCGCTGGGCAGCTTTGTTGTTGTCCTCAGAAATCCTTTGGTTCCAGGCCACACGTGCACAATCTCTGTCCGCTCCACCGTAGCCACAGGATCTTGGTTCCCAAACCAGTACTGCTAGCTACAATAGACCACGCCACAGTTGGGACATTCAGTCACCTACCCAGACCAGGCATATTTTGCAAGACCCATCCAGGGGGAGTCAGTGGAAGCAGCCATCTTGGGCACCACGCTGACTTCATTGCCTCTCTCGTAGCAGGCCTTTCAGGTGAAAACCTGGTTGTCATACTGGTGGGAATATCTGCAGCAGATCTTGGCTTCATGAGGTACCTCTTCTTTCCTGTGATTCATGCTGTTCTTAAATCCAGCCCCGCGGCTGAGACAGGGAGGAGCAGGTGAAGTACTCGTCTGGAAAAAAGGAGCTGTGCGCCATCTGGTCATTGGGGATCTCACCACTGAAGTGGTCACTCAGAGCCTTTAGGGCTTTGAAGATGACGCCCGGGTGCCAGGGAGGATGGGTGGTATTGTTCTCCAGTTGCTTCTCCAGAGCATGCTGAAGCCCAGAAAGTGGGAGGGTTGTGGGTCCTCGTCCCCTTGTAGTGAATGGAACTGAAGGCTTCTGGGAAGTGGCCCAGCTTCCAGAACAGGTCCTGGATGAGCTTCTCTGGCACCTCAGAGGGGTGATCAGAGCCCAGCAGCTGGGTGTGCACAGTCTCATGGAACATAATAACAGCAGGGCCCAAGGTGGACAAGGGGACGTCCAGGCCACAGTGGGCAGTGGTAGCCTTGAGCTCCTTAGTGAAATGTTTCAAATAAGCTTCTGATGCATCTCCAAGGAACTTGAAGAGGTCATTGTGCAGTTGGTCTGCATGAGTTCGATAGATGACTAGGTCTGAGATGGCCAGGACCTTAAGCAGCAGCCGTATTCTCTGGCTTAGATTCACTGTAGCTCCCAAGAGCCCTTCCATGTCTATCATGGCTACTCTGTGGACTGGGTCATATGCTGCCCACACTCCCACAGTGCAGGACTCCTGGGTAGGGGAGGTTTTGAAAACTTCTCAGCCATAGAAGAAAGTGTGGTTGAGGGTATGAGACTTCCCATCCCCAGTATTTCCAAAAATGGAAACCACTTTTAGATGCTGATCAGGTTTACAGTCCAATTTCCTAATGAAGTCCTCTTCATTCATTACCTGAATTTCTTCATTTTCATCTACTAGGAGGAAACTCACAACCTTCTCAGTCATCTTCTTCCTCTTGGTCTCCTCATCCGTCCCTTCTTCTTCCAGCAACTCCTGGACCTTAGAGACATGGTACACAGTAACGGGGTGCCTCCTTTTGTTACCCCCAGAATGAGTCCTCTTCTGGCACTCCAGGCACAAGCTGATTTTACAGGTCTGGCACCTCACCACTGCCCTCTGCTTCACACCTGGAGAGTGCCCACTGGGGCCCTTCAGGGGTCACAGTAAGGGACATGGCCAGCTTTGAGTCTGATCCGCTCATGGTTTCTCAGGTGCTCCTGCCAATGGAGTTGATCCTCACAATGGAAACACTGCAGGCTGCAACACTCATCACACTCGAAGACAGCTTCGTCAGTCCCACTGTAGGTGTAACTTTCCTGGCACAGCAGCCCTGGATCCAGGCCCTTCTCTGCTGGGGAAGTCTAGACACTCATATTCAGACTGGAAGGAAAGTGCCTACCATGTACCTGGGCTTTCCCCAGGGGAAGTGAAGACAGGTGTTGAGTCTGAAGACTGCACACAACTTCCATAGGGTTCTGAATACCCTAAAAAAAAAAAAAAAAAAGTGTTTTGTTTAAAAAAAAAAAACACAATTGATGTCCTATTAGAATTCTTCATACACTCACAAATGGTCCAATGTTTAGTTTTCTGCCTCTAAGACTCTTGAATCAGCAGCAACGTTGATTTGGTTTGATAGTTTCATATTCCATAAAGTGCAGGCAAATATGTGGTCAAAATCAACTCGAAAGGGTCTTTTATGGCTATCTGAGAGACATCTGATGGATTTACTGAGGGGGACTCATGGGTGGGCCTCAGCTGCAAGGTTTTGGTAATGAAAGAGTGGTCAGGAGCTTTTCAATATTATCCAACCTCAAATCAATATTTCTGGGGATACCACTAAAGCAGTTTTGTCATGGCTAGTCAGTGTCCAGGAACCATGGGGCACTGGTGGAGGCGGGGGCTGTTCTTCAGGGCACTGGTGTATCCATCACCATCTCCATCTCCACCCCCCTCCACTTTACACGTTCATTCATTGGAGAAGGATATAGCAATCCACTCCAGTGTTCTTGCCTGGCAGGGAAGGGGGACCTGGTGGGCTGCCGTCTATGGGGTTGCACAGAGTCGGACATGGCTGAAGCAACTTAGCAGCAGCAGCGTAAGAGACTACTAAGAGCAACTATGCCAATAAAATAGATGACCTGGAAGAATTGGAAAAATTCTTTGGAAAGTATAACCTTTTAAAACTGAATGAGAAAGAAATTGAAATTTTGAATGACCAATCACAAGCATGGACATCAAACCTGTGATCAAAAACCTTCCAACAAACAAAAGCCCACAGCCAAATGGCTTCACAGGTGAATTGTAGCAAAAGAGCTAATACCTATCTTTTTCAAACTCTTCCAGAAAATTGCAGAAGAAGGAACACTTCCAAACTCATTTTATGAGGCCACATCACCCTGATACCAAAATCAGACAAAGATATCACAAAAAAGAAAATTACAGGCCAATATCACTGATGAACATAGATGCAAAAATCCTTAACAAAATTCTAGCAAACAGAATCCATGATCAAGTGGGCTTTATCCCTGGGATGCAAGGATTCTATGATATATGCAAATCAATCACTGTGAAAAAACCATACTAACAAGTTGAAAGATAAAAACCATACAGTCTTCTCAATAGATGCAGAGAAAGGTTTTGACAAAAATTAATATCCATTTATTATAAAAGGAAAAAAAAAAACTCTCCAGAAAGTAAGCATAGAAGGAACATACTTCAACATAATAAAAGTGAAAGTGAAAGTTGGTCAGTTGTGTCTGACTCCTTGTGACCCCATGGACAACTCCGTGGAATTTTCCAGGCCAAAATACTGGAGTGGATAGACTTTCCCTTCTCCAGGGGATCTTCCCAACCCAGGATTTGAATCCAGGTCTTCCACATTGTAGGTGGTTTCTTTACCAGTTGAGCCACAAGGGAAGCATAATACAGACCATATACCAAAAACCCACAGCAAACATTATTCCCAGTGGTCAAAAGCTGAAAACATTTCCTAAGATCAGGAACAAGACAAGGGTGCCCACTCTCATCACAATTATTCAACATTGTTTTGAAAGTTCTAGCCACAGCAAATCGGGAAAGAAAAAGAAAAGAATACAGATTGAAAAAAAAGTAAAACTCTCACTGTTTGCAGATGACATAATAACATACATAGAAAATCCTGAAGATGCTATCAGAAAATTACTTAAATCTAATCAGTGAATTTAGCAAAGTGGAAGGATATAAAATTAATATTCAGAAATCCTTTACATTCCTATACACTAACAATTGAAAATCAGACAGAGAAATTATGGAAGCAATCCTATTCACCACTGCAGCAAAAAAATAAAATATCTAATAATAAATCTATCTAAAGAGACTATATGCAGAAAACTGTAAATCACTAGTGAAAGAAGTCAAAGACAACACAAAAAGATGGAGAGATATACCTGTTCTTGGATTGGAAGAATCAATATTGTGAAAATAACTATACTATCGAAAGCACAGATTTAATGCAATTCCTTTCAAAATACTAGCAGTATTTTTCACAGAACTAGAAAAAAATTTTCACAAAAAGAAGCACAAAAGACCCCAAATAGCCAAAGCAATCTTGAGAAAGAAGAATGGCACTGGAGAAATCAATGTTCCTAACTTCAGACGATTCTACAAAGCTGTAGTCATCAAGATGCATCATACTGGCACAAAAATGGAAATATAGATCAATGGAATAGGCTAGAAAGCCAAGAGATAAACACATGCACCTATGGGCACCTTATCTTTGACAAAGGAGGCAAGAATACACAATGGAAAAAAGATAACTCTTCAATCATTGATGGGAAAACTGGATAGCTATATGTAAAAGAATGAAATTAGAACACTTTCTAACACCATACACAAAAATAAACTCAAAATGGATTAAAGACTTAAATGGAAGGCCAGAAATATAAATTTCTATAGCAAAATATAGGCAGTACATTCTTTGACATAAATCACAGAAAGATTCTCTTTGACCCACCTCCTAGAGGAATGGAAATGAAAAGAAAAATAAACAAATGATACCTAATTAAACTTAAAAGCTTTTTCACAGCAAAGGAAACAATAAATGATTAAAAGACAACCCTTAGAATGGGAGATAATAATTGCAAATGAAGCAACTGGCAAAGGATTTAATCTCTAAAGTATATAAGCAGTTCTTGCAGCTCAATATTAGAAAAACAAAGACCAATCAAAAAATGGGCAGAAGACTTAAACAGACACTTCTTTGAAGAAGACATACAGGTGGATAATAAATACATGAAAAGATGCTCAATATCACTCATTATTAGAGAAATGCAAATCAAAACTATAATGAAGTATCACCTCACACTTATAAGAATGGCCTTCACAAAAAAATCTTCAAAAAATAAATGCTGGAGAGGATATGGAGAAAAGGGAGCCCTCTTGAACTGTTGGTGGGAATGCAAAGTGATACAGCCAGTATGGAGAGCAGCATGGGGATTCCTATAAAACTATGAGTAAAACTACCATATGACCCAACAATTCCACTACTGAGCATATACCCTGAGAAAACCATGACTGAAAAAGACATTTGTACCCCAAAGTTCATTGCAACACTATTTGCAATACCTAGGACATAGCAGCAACCTAGATGTCCATCAACAGATGATAAAAAAAAGTCGTGGTACATATATACCATGGGACATTACTCAAACATAAAAAAGAACGAATTTTTGTCCATTCTAGTGAGGTGGGTGAACCTAGAGTCTGTTACACAGAGTGAAGTAAATCAGAAAAAGAAAAAAAATTATTACATATTAATGCATATATATGGAAACCAGAAAGGTGATATTGATAAATTTATTTGCAGGGATGGAATGGAGATGCAGAGCCTTGTGGACACAGTGAGTGAAGGAAAGATTGGCACAAATGGAAAAAGCATTACTGACATGTATTCACCACCATATGGAAAACAGATAGTTGATGAGAAGCTACTGTACTACATGGGGAGCACAGCTTGGCACTCTGAAATTACCTGTAGAAGGTTCCCACTGCAAAGGGGTAGGATGTGTTGAAGGGTGAGAGACTCAAGAGGGAAGAGCTATAAGTATAATTATATGTACCTGCCTATCTGCATTGCTGTATGGCAAAAACCAACACAACATTGTAAAGCAATTTTTCTCCAATTAAAAAATAGAAATAACCGAAACTGAAGGGTTATATTGTCGGGGGCCACCACGGGAGATCCCACCCATGACAAAGGTCATGCAGAGAAGACCTGACAGGCAAAGGTGGATCAGGACTCGAGGGATTCCCTGGACCTGCTCGAGCATCTACCCCAAAACCAAAATCTGCCTGTCTACTGTTTATTATATTATGCCTTTCACCAACTCTTCTGACATTAACAGGGGGCTATCCTCGACCACCTTTCCCTGAAGAAAATCAACTTAGGGCTCTAGTTAATAAGTCTCCTGGGCTTGAAAGGAGCATTTTAACTTTAACCCCTCTGTTACTATTTTAGCTTGCTTGGCAGGTTTATCCACACTCTTGCAACTAACGCACAATGATTGTTCACAACACCCCAAGCATAACCTTTGAGCGATTAAAAAAAGAAAAAGCTTTATTAGAATTATACTGCATTGTTGAGCCAATGTTTGCTACCGAGTTTCTTTGTCCCTTACCCAATGTGCGCCTGGGAGTGTATTAGTTAATATAGTTGGTATGAAAAAAAAAAAAAACAAGCAGCAGCCTTGGCATTAGCAATATAAGACCCTTGAGTTAATAAGTTCTTTCTTCGTTGTAACCCACTGCACCTTTGCTCCATAAGAATGTAACTTTATTTAATACTTTCTGAGGGAGACACAGATTAAAAATATAAAGAAGAAACACTTTAAGGGAAAACAAGTTTTCTGGTTGACCAACCTTTATCCAAAAAAGGTCATAAAATGTCAATAGGCCTCCGGGCCAGAAGATAATGTGCATAACAGAAAGACCCTTGTAAATGGAAAGGTATGCAAAAAACATCCTGGTCCCAATGAAGGTCAAACTGATGTAGTGTTGAGCTGACTCTGCATGACTCTGTATCTTTCACTTCTGGAAATGTGTAACTCAGGGTATAAAAGCTCCTTTTGAAAATAAAGCAGCAGACCCGGCTTCATCAGAGCATGGTCTCCCTGTGTCATTCTCTCTCTCTCTCTCTCTCTCTCTCTCTCTGTCTCTCTCCTTTTAATTTCATCTCTCTTCCCGATGCCATTCATCCTGAGGGTATCTCTCGATCCTGCTAAGGCTGGACCCCAGCAAGTGGCACCCGAACAGGGACCCGAGGGTAAGTCTCCCCATTGTTCAGTTTTTCGGGACAGCTTGTACCCCACCCAGGGTGCTGCAGACCCCGCTGCATAAGATAGGTAGGGTGAAGAAGAGTGGGTAGTGGAATCTTTTCACATAGACAGAAGTAAAAAAGACAGAAATCACTGACAACAGAAATCACTGACAAGGGTAACAACGAGTCAAAAGAATGACAACTCTTTATAGGAGTAACCTTACAATTCTTAAATAAAAGAAGAATTAAAGTTTAAAAAGCTAGTATTCAATCCTTTTTTACATTTGTACAAGAGCAATGCCCTTGTTTTCCAGAAGAGGGCACTGTTAACTTAGATACCTGGAAAAAGGTAGGGAAGCAGCTAAAAGCTTATTACACTTTACATGGCCCAGAAAAAGTCCCCATGGAAAAGAAATGCAAAAAAGCAAAATGACTGTCTGGGGAGGCCTTACAAATAGCTGTGAAAAGAAGAGAAGCGAAAAGCAAAGGAGAAATGGAAAGATATAAGCATCTGAATACAGAGTTCCAAAGAATAGCAAGAAGAGATAAGAAAGCCTTCCTCAGTGATCAATGCAAAGAAATAGAGGAAAACAACAGAATGGGAAAGACCAGAGAGCTCTTCAACAAAATTAGAGATAGCAAGGGAACATTTCATACAAAGATGGGCTCGATAAAGGACAGAAATGGTATGGACCTAACAGAAGCAGAAGATATTAAGAAGAGGTGACAGGAATACACAGAAGAACTGTACAAAAAAGATCTTCATGACCAAGATAATCACGATGGTGTCATCACTTAACTAGAGCCAGACATCCTGGAATGTGAAGTCAAGTGGGTCTTGGGAAGCATCATTATGAACAAAGCTAGTGGAGGTGATGGGATTCCCATTGATCTATTCCAAATCCTGAAAGATGATGCTGTGAAAGTGCTGCACTCAATATGCCAGCAAATTTGGAAAACTCAGCAGTGGCCACAGGACTGGAAAAGGTCAGTTTTCATTCCAATCCCAAAGAAAGGCAATGCCAAAGAATGCTCAAACTACCGCACAATAGCACTCATCTCACATGCTAGTAATGCTCAAAATTCTCCAAGCCAGGCTTCAGCAATACATGAACCGTGAACTTCCTGATGTTCAAGCTGGTTTTAGAAAAGTCAGAGGAACCAGAGCTCAAATTGCCAACATCCGCTGGATCATGGAAAAAGCAAGAGAGTTCCAGAAAAACATATATTTCTGTTTTATTGACTGCCAAAGCCTTTGACTGTGTGGATCACAAGAAACTCTGGAAAATTCTGAAAGAGATGGGAATACCAGACCACCTGACCTGCCTCTTGAGAAACCTGTATGCAGGTCAGGAAGCAACAGTTAGAACTGGACAAGGAACAACAGACTGGTTCCAAATAGGAAAAGGAGTATGTCAAGTCTGTATATTGTCACCCTGCTTGTCTAACTTCTATGCAGAGTACATCATAAGAAATGCTGGACTGGAAGAAACACAAGCTGGAATCAAGATTGCCGGGAGAAATATCAATAACCTCAGATATGCAGATGACACCACCCTTATGGCAGAAAGTGAAGAGCAACTAAAAAGCCTCTTGATGAAAGTGAAAGTGGAGAGTGAAAAAGTTGGCTTAAAGCTCAACATTCAGAAAAAGAAGATCATGGCATCTGGTCCCATCACTTCATGGGAAATAGATGGGTAAACAGTGGGAACAGTGTCAGACTTTATTTTTAGGGGGCTCCAAAATCACTGCAGATGGTGACTGCAGCCATGAAATTAAAAGACGCTTACTCCTTAGAAGGAAAGTTATGACCAACCTAGATAGCATATTGAAAAGCAGAGACATTACTTTGCCAACAAAGGTCCGTCTAGTCAAGGCTATGGTTTTTCCAGTGGTCATGTATGGATGTGAGAGTTGGACTGTGAAGAAGGCTGAGCACTGAAGAATTGATGCTTTTGAACTGTGGTGTTGGAGAAGACTCTTGAGAGTCCCTTGGACTGCAAGGAGATCCAACCAGTCCATTCTGAAGGAGATAGGCCCTGGGATTTCTTTGAAAGGAATGATGCTAAAGCTGAAACTCCAGTACTTTGGCCACCTGATGCGAAGAGTTGATTCATTGGAAA
>NW_011494675.1:765219-765805 GCF_000754665.1 Bison bison bison | reverse complement strand
GGCATGGACGTCAGTCTGAGTCAACTCCGGGGGTTGGTGATGGACAGGGAGGCCTGACGTGCTGTGATTCATGGGGTTGCAAAGAGTCGGACACGACTGAGTGACTGAACTGAACTGACACCTTTTCTCTATGGAATATGATTAGGGATGCTTTAGATCCTGCTCGTGAATCTCAGGGGTAAGTAATTTGAGACTGTAATGCAGGGTGGTTAAGATTGTACCTGCCTAACTGCCAGCAGGGTGAAGAGAGTACAAAATGAATAAGAATATTCTCTAGAAGGATGGGTTTCTCTGCATCTAAGAATAGACAAATGTTTACTGAAATCTTACTTCACATGTTAGCCCATAGAGACATTAAAGAAAGCACAGGAAGACTGTTTAAATTTCTGTTTGTTTTATACTTTGCTTGGGCCAAAAAAGGTTCCTGTAGATGGCTTTGCTCTTTAAAATGTGATTAGAAATGTCCTGGACCCCCGTCATGAGGCTGTTAGATCGTCTATGGGGAAGGCTATGGTGGTAGATGGTGGTGGGTCTCCACTTTCTGCGCAGATCATATTTTCTGCCATTGACAAAAAAAAAAAAAAAA
>NW_011494675.1:758529-765119 GCF_000754665.1 Bison bison bison | reverse complement strand
AAGAGAGAGAGAGAGAGAGAGAGAGAGAGAAAGGCTATGCTCTACCTTCTAAAGAAGGAGAGGGCTTACAGGGCGCTGTGGCCAGGCGCCCTGGCGAGCCCCCTCCCCCTCTGCACAAACCTTTAAAAACTTATCCACCACTTTCTGATTTAAAGTGATCGCCGCCTCTGTTTGCACCTCCCAGGGCCCAGGAGTTCCCCACTTTGCCCCCAAAGCCTCCCAAAGTGTTGCCTAAGCCTGAGGAAGATAAAAGTTTTTTTGAACAAAAGAGCTTTTAAAGCAGACTAGTGCACAATATACTCCTTAAAGAAAACCCCGTCAGGGGGGCCTCACCCAGGCTAGGAGAGAAGCGAAACGGTAAGGGGATTTAGCAACAATATTAACCCTTGATGTGCCGGTTACTTCAATTCCAATGGGAGTGGCTGGCCCCCTACCTGAGGACATTGTAAGATTTGTAAGAAGTGTGCGTAGCTCACTTTCTTTTCAAGGAATTTCAGTGGCGCCTGGTATAGTAGATTCTGATTATATTGGAGAAATTAAAGTTTTGATCTCACCGCCTACCAAAACTGTACAAATTAATAAAGGTCAAAGAGTAACACAGCTTTTACTTTACCTTATTATCACACACAAAAAAACTTGACTTCTCAAGCTAGGGGCCACAGAACATTTGGATCTAGTGATCTAGCCTTTTGGGTGCAGGAAATTACAGCTCTAAGGCCTTTGAAGGATCTTTTAATTCAAGAAAATAAAATGTCAGGGCTGAGTTACAAGCAGTTATTTAGGCTTTTCAACATTTAGGAGACCACACCTTCAATCTTTTGACTGACTCCCGATATATTGTAAGGTTGTTTCCTCATATAGAGACTGCTAATATTCAAAAAAATAAAACTACTATCTTCTCCTTGTTATCTGATTTACAAAAAGAGATTAAGCACAGAGATAAAAAATATTTTGTGAGACATATTAGAGCCCATTCCGGCTTGCCCAGCCCTTTATTTAAAAAAAAAAAATGCTTTGGCAGATGCATTAACTAAAATAATTGCTTTAAACTTACATAAAAAGATTGACAAGGCCAAAAATTCTCACAAAATTCACCATCAAAATGCAGTTGGTTTAAGGTATGAATTTTATATCCCTAGGGAAACAGCTAGATAAATAATTAAGTTATGTCCAAATTGCCCAATATTTAATCCATCTCCACCATTAAAAATAAATCCCTGAGGCCTTAGGCCTAATGCTGATAAATGGACGTAACTCATATCCCGGCCTTTAGAAAACTGTCCTTTGTACATGTTACCTTTTCTTATGTTATTATAGCCTCTGCTAGATTAAGTGAAGCAGTAAAAAATATAATTCAACACTTGTTTCAATGCTTTTCCCAAATAGGACTCCCTGAACAGATAAAAACAAATAATGGCCCAGCTTATACTTCTGCTGTTTTTAAGAGATTTTGTCAACAATTTTCCAACATTCAACAAGAATACCTTATAATCCCCACGGTCAAACCATAGTGGAAAGGACACACCAGACTTTAAAAAATCAAATAGCTAAATTAAGATAAAAAAAATTTAAGTATTCCTCCCCACACCATGTTCTACACCATGCTTTTTTTATGATTAATCATTTAAACATAGACACACAGAGACAGACTACAATGATGAGACACTAGATTCCAGAAGGAGCTATGACTCGGCCCCTGGTCAAGTGAAAAGACCTCCTTACCAGAGAATAAAAAGGGCCAGATGTGTTGCTAACTTGTGGGCGAGGGTATGCTTGTATTTTTCCTCAGGACACAGATTCTCCAATTTGGATCCCAGACAGACTAATTCTTCATGTCACAGTCCTCCAGACACCAGGTCCGTGGCACGTGCACTCGCTCGCTCACCGCCCCCCAGCCAGCTCTCACCTCCATGCCACCAGCCATGCCCTGCATCGTCCTCGCTGCACCCCGAGACCTAGAGCCAAAAAAATTTGTGCGGTGAGTGAGGGCCAGAAAAGAGAGCACGCCCACAGAGTGCTGTCCAGACCAGTGCAGCTCCAGCCGGCGAGAGGAGAGCACCCCAAGCCCAGGTGGTGGCGGCTAGCCCGAGTCTGTGACCCCCGCCCCTCTGCCCACCATAGGCGCCACGGCCCACAGCCAGCGGCTCGCGTTCTGCCTCCTGCTGCTGGGGACACTGCTCCCCTGGGCCGACGCCTACAGCTGCTCCCCAGTACACCCACAACAGGCGTTTTACAATACAGACATAGTGATCAAGGCCAAAGCAGTCAGTAAAAGAGAAGTAGACCTAATATAATATCTTGTGAACAATGTATGCTCTCATCTTGTTTGAACCCTCAATATAATGTTTGCTTCTTTGTAGTGTTACAACGTCCACCCTATTTTATGGTGCCTGTGACTGTAACCACTTATTGGTATGATAACTATGGTCTTGCTCTATTGCAACAATTACAAGATTTGATGCAATCACGACGGTTTGTGGCTTACTTATCTTGGGAATATCAGCTTTAATAACTACAATTACCTCTGTCACTGTGGCGACAATGTCATTGACTCAACAAGCGCATACTGCTCAATATGTTAATACTGTGTCTAAAAAATGTCTCTTTAGTGCTGACAACATAAGAAGTTATAGATAAAAAACCAGAGACGGAGGTAGACGCCCAGAAAGAAGCAATAATACATATTGAGACTGAATTACAGGCATTAAAAATAAAATAGACACTGTCCTGTCATGCCAACTACGGGTGGATTTGTGTAACACTCCTAAAAGTAAACGAGACAGATTATAACTGGGAAAAAATTTAAAACCACATTTCAGGAGTAAAAAATAGCTCCAACATTAGTTTAGATTTTAAAAAACTTCACAATCAGATAAGACTATAAAACATTCCCGATTAGATTTTACTGCCACAGGAACAACAAATGACTTTTTTTCATACATTTTCAAACTCTATTAAAAAAAAAAAAAAAACATTCTGTCTATCTATGCCACTGTGGCCTCTCTAATTCTGCTTCTCATAATTATTCTTCCTTGTATTGTCAGAACTCTTTGACAGAACACTCAAAAGCTCATGATTAATTACATCTGGCTGTCTTAAAAAATAAAAAATGGGGAGATGCTGGGGGCCACCACGGGAGTTCCCACCCATGACAAAGGTCATGCAGAGAAGACCTGACAGGCAAAGGTGGATCAGGACTCGAGGGATTCCCTGGACCTGCTCGAGCATCTACCCCAAAACCAAAATCTGCCTGTCTACTGTTTATTATATTATGCCTTTCACTAACTCTTCTGACATTAACAGAGGGCTATCCTCGACCACCTTTCTCCGAAGAAAATCAACTTAGGGCTCTAGTTAATAAGTCTCCTGGGCTTGAAAGGAGCATTTTAACTTTAACCCCTCTGTTACTATTTTAGCTTGCTTGGCAGGTTTATCCACACTCTTGCAACTAACGCACAATGATTGTTCATAACACCCCAAGCATAACCTTCGAGCGATTAAAAAAAAAAAGCTTTATTAGAATAATATTGCATTGTTGAGCCAATGTTTGCTACCGAGTTTCCTTGTCCCTTACCCAATGTGCACCTGGGACTGCATTAGTTAATATGGTTGGTATGCAAAAAAAAAAAAACAAGCAGCAGCCTTGGCATTAGCAACATAAGACCCTTGAGTTAATAAGTTCTTTCTTTGTTGTAACCCACTGCACCTTTGCTCCATAAGAATGTAACTTTATTTAATACTTTCTGAGGGAGACACAGATTAAAAATATAAAGAAGAAACACTTTAAGGGAAAACAAGTTTTCTGGTTGACCAACCTTTATCCAAAAAAGGTCATAAAATGTCAATAGGCCTCCAGGCCAGAAGATAATGTGCATAACAGAAAGACCCTTGTAAATGGAAAGGTATGCAAAAAACATCCTGGTCCCGATGAAGGTCAAACTGACGTAGTGTTGAGCTGACTCTGCATGACTCTGTATCTTTCACTTCTGGAAATGCGTAACTCAGGGTATAAAAGCTCCTTTTGAAAATAAAGCAGCAGACCCGGCTTCATCAGAGCATGGTCTCCCTGTGCCATTCTTTCTCTCTCTCTCTCTCTTTCTCTCTCCTTTTACTTTCATCTCTCTCACCGACGCCATTCATCCCGAGGGTATCCCTAGATCCTACTGGGACTAGACCCCAACACTATATGATTCAGCAATTTCACTCCTGGCTATATAACTTAAGAAAATGAAAACACTAATTTGAAAAGATGCACTCACACCAAAGTTCACAGCCCATTATTTACAATAGCTAAGATACGGAAGCAACCTAAGTGTCTGTCCATCAACAGATGAATAAAGATGTGAACAATATGTATGTAAAAGTGGAATATTATTTAGCCATAAAAATGAAATTATGCCATTTACAGTGACATAGATGGACATAGAGGCAATATGTTTGGTGACATAAGTCAGACAAAGGAAGATGAATATTTTATGTGAATCTAAGAAATAAAACAAGTGAATAAAAATATAGCAGAAACATACTCACAGATATAGAGAATGAACTAGTGGTTACCAATGGGGATAAAGAAGTGGAGACGTGGAGAAATGGTAAGGGATTAATAGGAACAACCAACTATGTAAAAATGAATAAGCTATAAGGACATATTGTATCCTGGAGGAGGGCACGGCAACTCACTCTAGTATTCTTGCCTGGAGAACCCCAGGGACAGAGGAGCCAGGCAATATACAGTCCATAGGATCGCAAAGCATCAGACACAACTGAAGTGACTTAGCACATTACCATACATGTACGTATATATTGTATAGCATAGAGAAATACAGCCATTGTTTTGTAATAATCCTATTAAGGTATTATATACCTGAAAATAATATAATATTGTAAATTAACTATTATTCAGTCTTTAAAATGAGAAACATGTAGGTCCAGAGAAGAAAGTAGTGGTTACCAGAGCAAGGAGAGATGGGAATTAGGGCAAAATGGGTAGAGGACATTAACTGCATGGAAAGTAAATGTTTTGGTGATGATGTAAAGTATACAGAAGTAGAAATACAGTGTTGTACATGTAAACTTATGTAACGTTATAAATCACTGTTAACCTCAGTAAAATTAATTAAACTATAAAGTTTGCTTTTAATAGAACCAGACCATTGGACTGAATTATCTCATTTAGTCAAAATGTTAAACTGGTTGCTTTCTGGGGAAAAAAAAAAAAAGCCTTAAAGTTAAGGCAAGTATTACAGCAGACTTTTTGGAGGGTTATGATTGTTTCTGCTTTCTCTGTGAAGAGAAAGAATGGGTGACTCACACCCTCAATCTCTGGTGCTGCTGGACACTTTTCAGTAGGAGACTTGTTGAGGGGACTGTTTTGCTGTGCCATAGTACACCCAACATTAACTTCAAAGTGAGAACTCTGTTAATGCAGCTGTACTTCTCCGGAAATTTTTAAATTTCAGGAAACAGCAATAATTTAGGATCCATGGAGGAAAATGTATGTGTGATAATTTCATCTCATAACTCACTGCAAGGGCTTAGTATAGCCTAGAACCCTATAGCAATCAGACTTAAAATCTAAAACCAGAGTCTCTGACTACCATATCTGGGCCCATCAGCTCTTGGGATGAAATGCTTAGCAACCTCTGCCTTTGATGGAAGGAAGCACTACATGAGTGCTAGGAGTTTGCCAGAAAACCTATGAAGCAGTCAACTTGTTCATTGTACCTGCTGCCATGTGCCATTTGATCCAACTTCAAGATCTCCCAAGCTACTCCTTTTCAGTGCTGTTGTTTCATGCCCTGATGGACTGATTTTTCTGTATTCCTCCACTTTCTAGATACTCTGATTGCAAGATGCTTTTGCAATTTCTGCCCTATTGGGGATATTCCTGGTAGGATACAATACAGTAAGTGATTAGCAACATTTTGGCTTACATATGTAGTTATATGTACTTGTAAGTATCTGAGATCCATTTATGGCTCTGGTGACTCTGAACAGGTCACTTACCTGGGGTTATTCAAACTGCAAAGTTCAAGGACATAGTCCTCTAGGCTCCCAAGACCTCTGACACCATCTGCAAAGTTAGAGGGGAAAGTCCACAGAAAACCACCCTTACTTTTTTTTTTTTTTACTTTAAATATTGTATTGGTTT
Source organism: Bison bison bison (assembly GCF_000754665.1). Taxonomy (NCBI): domain Eukaryota; kingdom Metazoa; phylum Chordata; class Mammalia; order Artiodactyla; family Bovidae; genus Bison; species Bison bison. The sequence goes on along the minus strand of NW_011494675.1, from coordinate 758,968 downwards.
TGCCATACATCAACATGAATTCACCATGGGTGTACACGTGTTCCCAATCCTGAACCCCCCTCCCACCTCCCTCCCCATACCATCCATCTGGGTCATCCCAGTTAACCAGCCCCAAGCTTCCTGTATCCTGCATCAAACCTGAGCTGGCAATTTGTTTTCATATGATATTATACATGTTTTAATGCCATTCTCCAAAATCCCCCCTCCATTCCCTCTCCCACAGAGTCCAAAAGACTGTTGTATACATCTGTGTCTCTTTTGCTGTCTCACATACAGGGTTATCATTACCATCTTTCTAAATTCCATATATATGCCTTAGTATACTGTATTGGTGTTTTTCTTTCTGGCTTACTTCACTCTGTGTAATAGGCTCCAGTTTCATCCACCTCATTAGAACTGATTCAAATGTATTCTTTTTAATGGCTGAATAATACTCCAT
>NW_011494675.1:756999-758429 GCF_000754665.1 Bison bison bison | reverse complement strand
TTTCTTATCCATTCATCTGCTGATGGACATCTAGGTTGCTTCCATGTCCTGGCTATTATAAACAGTGCTGCGATGAACATTGGGATACACGTGTCTCTTTCAATTCTGGTTTCCTCGGTGTGTATGCTCAGCAGTGGGATTGCTGGGTCGTATGGCAATAAATGCTGGACAGGATGTGGAGAAAAGGGAACCCTCTTACACTGTTGGTGGGAATGCAAACTAGTACAGCCACTATGGAGAACAGTGTGGAGATTCCTTAGAAAACTGGAAATAGAACCACCCTTACTTTTGACAGCAACTCCAAGTTCAGAGAATTCCCAAACCACCTTCAAGTATGATAGTCAGGAGAAGGACTCAGAAATGAAGCCTTATATTCATGATTATGGTTTATTACAAGGCAAGGATGCATATTAAAATCAGAAAGTGAATTGATGTAAAGGACAGAGTCTGGAAGTATTACAAAAGTGAACTTTCTATCACCCTCATGACATTGCTCTCCTCTCAGCATCCATGTGTGATGATATACACAGAGTACTGCCAACCAGGGAGGCTCCTGCAAGTCTCCACTTCAGAGTTTTTTGGGACTTTATTACCTAGACAGGACTGATTGATTGATTGCCTTTGTGGCTGAACTCAGCATCCAGGTCACTAATTCTTTGTAATACATTGCTCCCCACCCTAAATCACATGGTTTGTCTCTGTGGTATTTGCAACTCCCACGTTAAGACCATCAGGTGTGTTCAGCCACCACCATAAACAAAGACATTCTACCAGAGTAATATAGAGGCAACTCCCAGAAATCAGGTGCAAAGGTCAGTGCTGTCTCTGGGCAAGTCCAAAATCTTTACTACACATTACTTAACGTCTCTGAGACTCAGTTTTCTCATCTAAATGAGAATAATCATGTTGATCTTATGATTTTTAGGCCTTAATTTATAAAACATGAAACAATTTTCTAGATTCAAAAAGTCCCACTTTAGAGAATCCTTTGAGATTTCTGCTAAATTAGAGTAGTTTCTGTGTCTGGCTCAAATATTGTAAGTAGTTACTGCCTCCAAACCCCACATTCCAAAGAGTTCTTTGATAATTCTCATTGTAAAATATCCTCAAGAGCAGACAGTCTCTACTGTCAGGAGAACTAGTCCACCACAGTAGAAAGCCCACTGGGTCAAGCACTGGTAGAAGAGCTGGCTTCAGCCCTCATCAGCTGTATGATCTAGGGCAAGCCATTTAACTTCTGTAAGCCTCAGGTTTCTCATCTGAAAAATGAAGATATCATGCCTGCAAGGTCTACCTCACAGGAAGATTTCATGTATATGTGAAGATGTTTTTAAGCAAACTTTATCAGAGTTATTATGGTCAAGGTCTCACATACTGGAACTCCATATGTTCACTCCTTCTTGAACCTCCCTCCCACCGAGATCGGAACG
>NW_011494675.1:756433-756899 GCF_000754665.1 Bison bison bison | reverse complement strand
TCTCCAAAATCCCCCCTCCATTCCCTCTCCCACAGAGTCCAAAAGACTGTTGTATACATCTGTGTCTCTTTTGCTGTCTCACATACAGGGTTATCATTACCATCTTTCTAAATTCCATATATATGCCTTAGTATACTGTATTGTGTTTTCTTTCTGGCTTACTTCACTCTGTGTAATAGGCTCCAGTTTCATCCACCTCATTAGAACTGATTCAAATGTATTCTTTTTAATGGCTGAATAATACTCCATTGTGCATATGTACCACAGCTTTCTTATCCATTCATCTGCTGATGGACATCTAGGTTGCTTCCATGTCCTGGCTATTATAAACAGTGCTGCGATGAACATTGGGATACACGTGTCTCTTTCAATTCTGGTTTCCTCGGTGTGTATGCTCAGCAGTGGGATTGCTGGGTCGTATGGCAATAAATGCTGGACAGGATGTGGAGAAAAGGGAACCCTTCTT
>NW_011494675.1:754526-756333 GCF_000754665.1 Bison bison bison | reverse complement strand
CCCACACCATCCCACCCCTCTAGGTTGTCACAGAGCACTGGATTTGAGCTCTCTGCATCATACAGCCAGCTTCTACTGGCTATCTAATTTTACAACTGGTTTGTGCTTATGTATGTTTCAATATTGCTCTCTCACTTCATCCCACTGACTCTCCTCTCCTGCCTTACCCCCACAGCACCCCCACAGTGTCCACAAGTCTGTTCTTAATGTTTTCTCTGCACTTAGGTCCATCAGGACCATCTTTCTAGATTCCATATATATGCATTAATGTATGCATATATATTCCATAATGTGCATAATATATTAATATAATAATGTGTCTTTCTCTTTTTTACTTACTTCACTCTATATATCAGTCTCTAGGTTTATCTGCTTCATTAGAACTGAGTCAGATGCATTCCTTTTTAAGGCTAAGAAATACTCCATTGTGTATATATACCACAATTTCTTTATACATTTATCTGTTGATGGACATTTAGGTTGTTTCCTTATCCTAGCTCTTGTAAATAGTGCTGCAGTGAACACTGGGGAACATGTCTTTTTCAGTTATTGTTTTCTCAGAGTATATGCCCAGTAGTGGGATTGCTGGATCGTATGGTAGTTTTATTCCTAATTTTTAAAGGAATCTCTATGCTATTCTTTTTTTTTTAATTTTTATTTTATTTTTAAACTTTACATAATTGTATTAGCTTTGCCAAATATCAAAATGAATCTGCCACAGGTATACATGTGTTCCCCATCCTGAACCCTCCTCCCTCCTGCCTCCCCATACCATCCCTCTGGGTCGTCCCAGTGCACTAGCCCCAAGCATCCAGTATCATGCATTGAACCTGGACTGGCAACTCGTTTCATACATGATATTTTACATGTTTCAATGCCATTCTCCCAAATCTTCCCACCCTCTCCCTCTCCCACAGAGTCCATAAGACTGTTCTATAGTGGCCATATCAATTTGCATTCTAACCGATAGTTCAAGATGGTTCCCTTTCCTCCACACCCTCTCCTGCTGGGGACCAGCCCCAGCTGATCCAGGGTATTCGAAGGAGAGATGGCCTAGGCGACTATTTTTATGCTAATTAGAAATATAAAGAATGATAGAATGAGGATAGCTCAGTAGGAAAATTCAGTGGAGAAAAGAGGCTGAGTAGCTTGGTTTACGCGGGAGACCAATAAAACTTCAAGACAAGAAGTTTGCACCACTTACATAGGCCGCAGGCGCCCTCTCGAATAGCGGAAGGTGCCTCACCCTAGACACCTTCTCGAGTGGGTCTTAGAAGCCCAGGCATAATTAGTAAGCGTGGTGGGTTCCGCGCTCCAGATGGAGACTCAGCTGGAAGTTAAAGGGAAGAATGACATGGGGAGACCAAGCGTTGGTGAACAAGGCCCATAGCTTTATTTTTAACAGGGGCTTTTATACCCTAAGTTACACAGAGAGGATAATAGGGGATGCAAAGTCAGCAGTCTTTGATTCTTATCAAAAACCAAGGTTTCTTTCCTGCAAATTTATCGTATACAAATGGTTTAGGTGATTTACATCATCTTCTGGCCAGAAGGCCTACTAACATTTTATGACTCTTGACAAGGACTTATCAACAAAGACTTATTTTCTCTAAGAGTAATTATTTTAAGGTTTGGCACCATCTTCCAAAGATAAAATTGCATTCCTATAGGGCGGATGTGTAATGGGTTTACAACAAAGGAAAGAATTTATTACCTTAAGGGTCTAAAGTTACTAACACCAAGGCCACTACTTATTTTTTTCTATATACCAACTATTAATTAATACACATTCAAGGATACAATTCAG
>NW_011494675.1:749883-754426 GCF_000754665.1 Bison bison bison | reverse complement strand
TAAAGTCAGAGGTGAGAGCACAAAGCAATAAAGTAGGCAGACTCTGGTTTTTTGGGGGAAAATGCTCGAGAATATCCGGGCGGATTCCTGAGGCTCAATCCCGCCTTTGCGTATGCCGAGCCTCCTTCCTCATGACCTTTGTCATGAGCGGAATGCCTCACCGGCTCCTGGCACTCTCCAGGATTTCTTGTTTGTAGTTTTTGGGTGTTAGTCATTCTGATTGGTGTGAGATGATACCTCATGGTAGTTTTGATTTGTATTTCTCTAATAATGAGCAATGAAAATCAGTTCAGTTCAGTCTCTCAGTCATGTCTGATTCTTTGCGACCCCATGAATCACAGCATGCCAGCCCTCTCTGTCCATCACCAACTCCTGGAGTTCACTCAGAGTCACGTCCATCGTGTTAGTGATGCCATCCAGCCATCTCATCCTCTGTTGTCCCCTTCTCCTCCTGCACCCAATCCCTCCCAGCATCACAGTCTTTTCCAATGAGTCAATTCTTCGCTTGAGATAGCCCAAGTACTGGAGTTTCAGCTTTAGCATCATTCCTTCCAAAGAAATCCCAGGGCTGATCTCCTTCAGAATGGACTGGTTGGATCGCCGTGCAGTCCAAGGGACTCGCAAGAGACTTCTCCAACACCACAGTTCAAAAGCATCAATTCTTCGATGCTCAGCTTTCTTCACAGTCCAACTCTCACATCCATACATGACCACTGGAAAAACCATAGCCTTGACTAGACAGACCTTTGTTGGCAAAGTAATGTTTCTGCTTTTGAATATGCTATCTAGCTTGGTCATAACTTTCCTTCCAAGGAATAAGCGTCTTTTAATTTCATGGCTGCAGTCACCCTCTGCAGTGATTTTGGAGCCCAAAGAAAGAAAGTCTGACACTGTTTCCACTGTTTCCCCACCTATTTCCTATGAAGTGATGGGACCAGATGCCATGATCTTCGTTTTCTGAATGTTGAGCTTTAAGCCAACTTTTTCACTCTCCACTTTCACTTTCATCAAGAGGCTTTTTAGTTCCTTTTCACTTTCTGCCATAAGGGTGGTGTCATCTGCATATCTGAGGTTATTGGTATTTCTCCCGGAAATCTTGATTCCAGCTTGTGCTTCTTCCAGCCCAGCATTTCTCATGATGTACTGAATATATAAGTTAAACAAGCAGGGTGACAATATACAGCCTTGATGTACTCCTTTTCCTATTTGGAACCAGTCTGTTGTTCCATGTCCAGTTCTAACTGTTGCTTCCTGACCTGCATACAGGTTTCTCAAGAGGCAGGTCAGGTGGTCTGGTATTCCCATCTCTTTCAGAATTTTCCACAGTTTCTTGTGATCCACACAATCAAAGGCTTTGGCATAGTCAAGAAAGCAGAAATAGATGTTTTTATGGAATGCTCTTGCTTTTTCCATGATCCAGCAGATGTTGACAATTTGATCTCTGGTTCCTCTGCCTTTTCTAAAACCAGCTTGAACATCAGGAAGTTCACGGTTCACATATTGCTGAAGCCTGGCTTGGAGAATTTTGAGCATTACTTTACTAGTGTGTGAGATGAGTGCAATCGTGCAGTAGTTTGAGCATTCTTTGGAATTGCCTTTCTTTGGGATTGGAATGAAAGCTGACCTTTTCCAGTCCTGTGGCCACTGCTGAGTTTTCCACATTTGCTGGCATATTGAGTGCAGCACTTTCACAGCATCACCTTTTAGGATTTAAAATAAATCAACTGTAATTCTATCACCTCCACTAGCTTTGTTCATAGTGATGCTTTCTAAGGCCTACTTGACTTCACATTCCAGGATGTCTGGCTCTAGGTCCATGATTACACCATCGTGATTATCTCGGTCGTGAAGATCTTTTTTGTATAGTTTTTCTGTGTATTCTTGCCATCTCTTCTTAATATCTTCTGCTTCTGTTAGGTCCATACCATTTCTGTCCTTTATCGAGCCCATCTTTGCATGAAATGTTCCTTTGGTATCTCTGATTTTCTTGAAGAGATCTCTAGCCATAGCAGTAGATACACTATAGTCTCTCCTCTCTTGGCTGACCCAACAGACACAGCCATGACACAGCGAAAAAAAAAAAAAAGCTGCTTCTTTCTTGGGTGGAGTTCATATATCCCTACACCGCAAAGCAGCTCATGACCAAGCCATGACCTCATGGCATTCATGTGCAGTACTATGTGATCTCAGCTGTTACATAGTCATTATTTACAGAACGTGGGGTGAGAGAGCCTGAACACACCATCTTGGCTAATTTGAACACACCAAGTACACACATATGTACTTGGCTTTAAAATACCTCTGTATATTTAATGCACAGGGAAATATATTTTAAGTATGAGAGGGTAACAGGCAGGAAGGCCAGGGGTCTCCAAACGGAGGAAATAGGCTGCAAGTGTCAGACATTTTTATCTCTCTCTTAAGCGGCAGGAGGAAACAAATTGTGATATATTTTTCCCCCTTCTCAAATTATCCCATTTTCCCCCTTCTACAAATTTAAAAGGAGGTTTCTCTTAAAATACTGTGTTGCCATAATAACACCTGGTTCCACCTGAAGTTAACTATTCTCAAAGCTTGAGTTAACCTATGTATTCTTCTTATGGAAATGTTTGTCTTAAGCTATGTTAATGTACCATGCATTTACCCCAGACTCTGTCTTCAAGTCGGTTCCCCCTAATGGCTCAGAACCTACTTGACAAACCAGTATGTTATACTCAGATATTGTTCCCCTAATCTATGTAAATGAAACTATTTGTATGGTAACCTGCTCTTCTACAAGATTCAAGTCAATCGTTTTATGGCCCTGGATGAATCACCTGGTGCCGAGATTATCCCAAAATACATCTTATGGATGAGGGGCTGGTGCCATTCTGAGTTTTAAGACATTCCTTTCTTTCATTAACAGACTGCTGCTGCTGCTGCTGCTAAGTCACCTCAGTCGTGTCCAACTCTGTGCGACCCCATAGATGGCAGCCCACCAGGCTCCCCCGTCTCTGGGATTCTCCAGGCAAGAACACTGGAGTGGGTTTCCGTTTCCTTCTCCAATGCATGAAAGTGAAAATTGAAAGTGAAATCGCTCAGTCGTGTCCGACCCTCAGCGACTCCATGGACTGCAGCCCACCAGGCTCCTCCGTCCATTGGATTTTCCAGGCAAGAGTACTGGAGTGGGGTGCCATTGCCTTCTCCACATTAACAGACTGCTAATGACTATATAACATCCAGCTGAAGACTAGCATGGGGGTATTCTTTCTGTCCCCTTCAGATGCCTATGTCAGAAGCTTTCTCTATCTCCTTTATACTTTAATAAACTTTATTACACAAAAGCTCTGAGACACCAAGCCTCATCTCTGGCCCTGGATTGAATTCTTTTCCTCCAGAGGCCAAGAATCCTGGCATCTTTTCGTGAGTCAGCAACAACCTTTCAGGTTTAAAGTGAAAAATGCTGCACCACCGCTGCTCTAATCTTCCCTGCATTCGTGCCAGCATGCGAAGTCACTTCAGTCATATCTGACTCTTTGCAACCCTGTGGACTGCAGCCTGCCAGGCTCCTCTCTCCATGGGATTCTCCAGGCAAGAATACTAGAGTGAGTTGCCATGCCCTCCTCCAGGGACCACACCCCAAATTCCAAGCCACATTTCACGTGATCAGATGAACCAGGGCAGCAACTGCACAGATCCCTCCTGGTCAGGCTTAACGTTTTCCCTCACCATCTTGCTCTTCAAATTTAAGGTTAAAGAAAAAAAACGTAGAAGAAAAGCTGCAGGTATGTTTCTGGAGTGAAGGATAGCTATGGGCAAATGACTGTGGCCAGCTGCTCGTAGACTGTTTCATTGCAAGGGCAGATGAGAAGGTAACAAGCAGGAAGGCTAGGGATCCCCAAGTGGAGAAAATAGGCTGCAAGTGTCAGACTTTTTTTTCCTCTCTCTCTTAAGTGGCAGGAGAAAACAAACTATAAGTGTTAGATATATATATTTTTTCCCTTCTCTATACAAACTTAAAAGGTTTCTTTTTAAAATTCTATGTTGCCATTATGATACCTGGTACCACCTGAATTTAACTTTCCTCAAACCTTGATCTAAGCAATGCATTTTTTGGTATGGAAATGTTTTTCTTAAGCTATGTTAATGAACTATGTATTTACTTTATCTTTTTAAAATTAATTTATTTATTTTAATTGGAGGCTAATTACTTTACAGTATTGTGGTGTTTTTTGCCATACATTGACATGAATCAGCCACAGGTGTACATGTGTCCTCAATCCCAAACCTGCCTCCCAACTCCCTCCCCATCCCATCCCTCTGGGTTGTCCTGGTGCACTGGCTTTGAGTGCCCTGTTTCATGCATCAAACTTGTACTGGTGATCTGTTTCACATATGGTAATATACATGTTTGAAGGCTATTCTCTAAAACCATCCCACCCTCACTTTCTCCCACAGAGTCCAAAAGTCTGTTCTTTACATCTGTGTCTCTTTTGCTGTCTCACATATAGGGTTGTTGTTACTATCTTTCTAAATTCCATATATATGCGTTAATATACTGTAT
>NW_011494675.1:749467-749783 GCF_000754665.1 Bison bison bison | reverse complement strand
AGAGCAATAACTGAGATACATATCCAAATATCTAGCACTTATGCTATGCTATGCAATGCTATGCTAAGTCACTTCAGTCATGTCAGACTCTACGGACTGTAGCCCCCCAGGCTCCTCTGTCCATGGGGATTCTCCAGGCAAGAATACTGGAGTGGATTGCCATGCCCTCCCCATGTAGCACTTGCCATGGGTTTAATAAATAGCAGCAGAATGTGCCTTGACTGTTTGCCAAAGTGTGTATATAGTGTCCCATAATGGAGATGGGAGAGTCCACTTGAATTGTGTGTTACCTCCCTCCTTAATTTTTGGCCTGAAT
>NW_011494675.1:730402-749367 GCF_000754665.1 Bison bison bison | reverse complement strand
TCTCCCACAGAGTCCAAAAGTCTGTTCTTTACATCTGTGTCTCTTTTGCTGTCTCACATATAGGGTTGTTGTTACTATCTTTCTAAATTCCATATATATGCGTTAATATACTGTATTGGTGTTTTTCTTTCTGACTTATAATAGGCTCCAGTTCCATCCACCTCATTAGAACTGATTCAAATGCGTTCTTTTTCATAGCTGAGTAATATAATATTCCATTGTGTATATGTACCACAGCTTTCTTATCCATCCGTCTGCCAATGGACATCTAGGTTGCTTTAAAAGTGCTGCGATGAAGATTGGGGTACACGCGTCTCTTTCAATTCTGGTTTCCTCAGTGTGTATGCCCAGCAGTGGGATTGCTGGGTCATATGGCAGTTCTATTTCCAGTTTTTTAAGGAATTTCCACACTGTTCTCCATAGTGGCTGTACTAGTTTGCATTAACACCAACAGTGTTAAGAGGGTTCCCTTTTTTTCCATACCCTCTCCAGCATTTATTGTTTGTAGACTTTTTGATAGCAGTCATTCTGACTGGCATGAGATGGTACCTCATTGTGGTTTTGATTTGCATTTCTCTGATAATGAGTGATGTTGAGCATCTTTTCATGTGTTTGTTAGCCATCTATATGTCTTCTTTGGAGAAATGTCTGTTTAGTTCTTTGGCCCACTGTTTGACTGCATCATTAATTTTTCTGGTGTTGAGCTGCATGAGCTGCTTGTATATTTTGGAGATCAATTCTTTGTCAATTTCTTTGTTTGCTATTATTTTCTCCCACTCTGAAGGCTGTCTTTTCACCTTGCTTATAGTTTCCTTCATTATGCAAAAGGTTTTAAGTTTAATTAGGTTCCAACTGTTTATTTTTGTTTTTATTCCCATTACTCTGGGAGGTAAATCATAGAGGATCTTGCTGTGATTTAAGTCAGAGAGTGTTCTACCTGTGATTTCCTCTAGGAGTTTTACAGGTTCTGGTCTTACATTTAAAATTTTAATCCATTTTGAGTTTATTTTTGTGTATGGTGTTAGAAAGTGTTCTAGTTTCATTCTTTTATAAATGGTTGACCAGTTTTTCCCAGGACCACTTGTTAAAGAGATTGTCTTTTCTCCATTGTATATTTTTGCCTCCTTTGTCAAAGATGAAGTGTCCATAGATGTGTGGATTTATCTCTGGGCTTTCTATTTTGTTCCTTTGATCTATATTCCTGTCTTTGTGCCAGTACCATACTGTCTTGATGACTGTAGCTTTGTAGTATAGTCTAAAGTCAGGAAAGTTTATTTCTCCAGTTCCATTCTTCTTTCTCAAGATTTCTTTGGTTATTCAAGTTTTTCTGTATTTCCATATAAATTGTGAAATTATTTGTTCTAGTTCTGTGAAAAAATACCATTGGTAACTTGATAAGGATTGCATTGAATCTATAGATTGCCCTGGATAATATACTCATTTTCACTATATTGATTCTTCTGTTCCATGAACATGGTATATTTCTCTATCTGTTTCTGTCATCTTTGATTTCTTTTATCAGTGTTTTATAGTTTTCTATATATAGGTCTTTTATTTCTTTAGATAGATTTATTCCTAAGCATTTTATTCCTTTTGTAGCAATGGTTAATGGGATTGTTTCCTTAATTTTTTTCTGTTTTCTCATTGTTAGTGTATAGGAATGCAAGGGATTTCTGTGTATTAATTTTATACCCTGAAACTTTATTACATTCATTGATTAACTCTAGTAATTTTCTGGTGGTGTCTTTATGGTTTTCTATGTAGAGGGTCATGTCATATGCAAACAGTGAGAATTTTACTTCTTCTTTTCCAATCTGGATTCTTTTTATTTCTTTTTCTTCTCTGATTGCTGTGGCTAAAACTTCCAAAACTATGTTGAATAGTGGTGGTGAGAGTGGGCACCCTTGTCTTGTTCCTGACTTTTGGGGAAATGCTTTCAATTTTTTTACCAATGTTTTCTGTGGGTTTATTATATATGGCTTTTATTGTGTTGAGGCATGTTCCTTCTATTCCTGCTTTCTGGAGAGTTTTTGTCTTAATGGGTGTTGAATTTTGCTAAAGGCTTTCTCTGCATCCATTGAGGTAATCATATGGTTTTTATCCTTCAATTTGTTAATGTGGTGTATCACATTCATTGATTTGCAAATACTGAAGAATCCTTGCATCCCTGAGATAAAGCTGACTTGGTCATGATGTATAATCTTTTCAATATATTGTTGGATTCTGTTTGCTAGAATTTTGTTGAGGATTTTTGCGTCTATGTTCATCAGTGATATTGGCCTGTAGTTTTCTTTTTTGTGGTGTCTGTCTGTTTTTGTTATTAGGGTGATGGTAGCCTCACAGATGGAGAAGGCAATGGCACCCCACTCCAGTACTCTTGCCTGGCAAATCCCATGGACAGAGGAGCCTGGTAGGCTGCAGTCCATGGGGTCGCTAAGAGTTGGACATGACTGAGCGAGTTCACTTTCACTTTTCACTTTCATGCATTGGAGAAGGAAATGGCAACCTACTCCAGTGTTCTTGCCTGGAGAATCCCAGGGACGGGGAAGCCTGGCGGCCTGCTGTCTATGGGGTTGCACAGAGTCGGCCACGACTGAAGTGACTTAGCAGTAGCAGTAGCAGCAGCAGCAGCCTCACAGAATGAGTTTAGGAGTTGACCTTCTCCTGTAATTTTCTGGAAGAGTTTGAGCAGGATAGGTGTTACCTCTTCTCTAAATGTTTGGTGGAATTCACCTGTGAAGCCACCTAGTCCTGGGCTTTTGTTTGTTGGAAGATTTTTTTATTACAATTTCTATTCTGTCCTTATGATGGGTTTGTACAGATTTTCTATTTCTTCCTGGTTCAGTTTTGGAAGGTTATACTTTTCTAAGAATTCATCCATTTCTTCCAAGTTGTCCATTTAATTGGCATATAGTTGCTGATAGTAGTCTCTTATAATCTTTTGCATTTCTGTGTTGTCTATTGTGATTTCTCCATTTTCACTTCTAATTGTATTGATTTTATTATTCTCCCTTTTATTCTTGATAAGTCTTGCTAATGGCTTGTCTATTTTATTTATCTTCTCAAAGAACCAGCTTTTCGTTTTGTTGATTTTTGCTATAGTCTCCTTTGTTTCTTTGCCATTTATTTCTGTCCTAATTTTTATGATTTCTTTCCTTCTACTAACCCTGGGGTTCTTCACTTCTTCTTTTTCTAGTTGCTTTAATGTAAAGTTAGGTTATCTATTTGATTTTTCTCTTGTTTCTTGAGGTAAGCTTGTAATATTATGAACCTTCCCCTTAACACGGCTTTTACTGAATCCCATAGGTTTTGTGTTGTCATTGTTATCCTGGGCCATAAATCGCGTCTAAGTAAATTAAAAAAAAAAAAAAATTGAAATCATTTCAAGCATTTTTTCTGATCACAATACAGTAAGACTAGATGTCAACCACAGGGGGAAAAACTATTAAAAATGCAAACGTATAGAGGCTAAATAACATGATTCTGAATAATCAACAAATCATGGAAAAAGTCAAAAAGGAAACCAAAATATGCATAGAAACAAATGAAAATGTAGTTACTTTAGATTCTACCTTTCTTCAAGCTGGTTCTGGCTAAGACTCAGAACTAATAATGGCTCAACAAACCAGTAGGTTTTATTCATGGAAATGTTCTCTTAAGCTATGTTAATGAAACTATGTGTTTGCTTGGAAATCTGCCTTTCTTCAAAATTCATGTCAGTTGTTTTATGGCCTGGGATGACTCCACTTGTGCCAATGCTATCTAAACATGTATGTTTTTGGTGAGGGACCTGGTGCCACTATCTGAGTTTTGAGACATTTCCTTTCTCTAATTAGCAGCTTGCTAAATTTATTTCTGCTTTATTGACTATGCCAAAGCCTTTGACAGTGTGGATCACAAGAAACTGTGGAAAATTCTGAAAGAGATGGGAATACCAGACCACCTGACCTGCCTCTTGAGAAACCTATATGCAGGTCAGGAAGCAACAGTTAGAACTGGACATGGAACAACAGATTGGTTCCAAATAGGAAAAGGAGTTCGTCAAGGCTGTATACTGTCACCCTGTTTATTTAACTTATATGCAGAGTACATCATGAGAAACGCTGGGCTGGAAGAAGCAAAACGATGGGCTGGAGTCAAGATTGCCGGCAGAAATCTCAATAACCTCAGATATGCAGATGACACCACCCTTATAGCAGAAAGTGGAGAGGAATTAAAGAGCCTCTTGATGAAAGTGAAAGACGAGAGCAAAAAAGTTGGCTTAAAGCTCAACATTCAGAAAACGAAGATCATGGCATCTGGTCCCATCACTTCATGGGAAATAGATGGGGAAACAGTGGAAACAGTGTCAGACTTTATTTGAGGGGGGCTCCAAAATCACTGCAGATGGTGACTGCAGCCATGAAATTAAAAGACGCTTATTCCTTGGAAGGAAAGTTATGACCAACCTAGATAGCATATTCAAAAGCAGAGATATTACTTTGCCAACAAAGGTTCGTCTAGTCAAGGCTATGGTTTTTCCAGTGGTCATGTATGGATGTGAGAGTTGGACTGTGAAGAAAGTTGAACGTCAAAGAATTGGTGCTTTTTAACTGTGGTGTTGGAGAAGACTCTTGAGAATCCCTTGGACTTCGAGATCCAACCAGTCCACCCTAAAGGAGACTGGTCCTGGGTGTTCATTGGAAAGACTGATGTTGAAGCTGAAACTCCAATACTTTGTCCACCTCATGCGAAGAGTTGACTCATTGGAAAACACCCTGTTTCTGGGAGGGATTGGGGGCAGGAGGAGAAGGGGACGACAGAGGATGAGATGGCTGGATGACATCACCAACTCGATGTACATGAGTGTGGGTGGATTCCGGGAGTTGGTGATGGACAGGGAGGCCTGGCCTGCTGCGATTCATGGGGTTGCGAAGAGTCAGACACGACTGAGCGACTGAACTGAACTGAATAGGTATATAGCTTCTTGCTAAAAACTAGCAAGGGAGGAACTCTTTTTGCCCCCTGCTGATGTCTATGTCAGAAGCTTTCTCTATCTCTCTTATACTTTATTAAAACTTTATTACACAAAAGCTCTGAGTGATCAAGCCTTGTCAATGGCCCCAGATGGAATTTCTCTTCTCTGGAGGCCAAGAATACCAAGGTCATTCACAGCTCATAGTGACAACCTTTCACAGGGATGGATGTATGCCTGGTGGTGTCAGACTTTGTTTTTCAGGAATTTCTAGAGTAAATGTTAGTGTAAATGTGGGTGAGAAGAAACAGAAATTTTAGCCAAAAGGTTCAGTGGAAAACTGTCATCTAATCAGAACAATAAGAAGAATGCATTATTATGATATTCAATCTCATGAAGTTTGACTAACTCAACCTTTGGTTTACATATTTTGTACTTGTTATACTTCCTTTTGTGGTAATAAGTTCGTGATTTCTTAGAAATTTAGTAAATATTCATTAGTCAGGTTTTTAGAGTCCATGAATAGGTTTTCTGTCAATGAACACATAGCTAGTTACTGTTTAATTCTGAAAAGAAATATCAGAAAAAGACTGTATTTTGCTCAGTTTTACAACAATTATAGTAGGTACATTTTGTGTTAAGTAAGAAGGGCCAGATTATTGTGTCTGTTTCATCAGTGTTTTCTTCTTTGTAAGTTTTCTAAATTTGTCAAATGGATTGCTTGCTGTTGATTAGACTCTGATCATATTTGTGTGTCAATGTTGGGACACCTTTATTCAAGGTCAGCCTGCTTACCTGACAACACGTGCCTTCCTTTTCTATATCATCATCCTTCCAAAACATACCTGAGGATAGACATTCATGCCCAGTAACTCTGTGTCCCACCATGTTCCATCACTGGCCTCTCAACATGGATGTTTAGCTGATGACATTTCAGAAGTACCAAGATTTCAAAATGCAGGCTGAACACTAACCTCACAAATCTTGAAGTACTGATTTATTATGGTTTTATTGCTCTTTTTCATTTTATCATTCTGGCTTTATGATTGCTAATTAAATACAACAATGAGTAGAAAAATATCAATAATTATTTTAGACCATTTTCAGTTATTCAAATACCACTATAGTTGACACTAAAAAGAAGATCCTTTTACATGAGGCTCACATCTCTTTCCCTTTTCTGCCCACTGATATCATGATCAGACTCAAATCAACTTTGGCTACCTGGACTGATCCTGATCTAACAGAGGGATATTTAAACAACTCTAAGAGTCTTATCTCCATCTCAGTATTATACCATTGCACTTCTAATAACTAGGTTTTCATCTCGTTTCCAAGTTCTGGTCCAACCTCTGGGTCTTTTACCTGAGATTTTTCCATGATTCCAGTTTCTCAGTACCAAATCTAGTAACTTATCTTGCAATAAAAGCAGTGGTATAAAACATCTTTGGGTAATAATAACACATTTTTGAGAAATAATAATTACATTTTGAGCACTTGCTACGTGCCAGGCAGTTTTCAAAATGCATTACACATTAATTCATTTAATATGTGCATCACAGGTATTTTCTGCCAGCCTGCCTCATAGAATGGCAAACTGACTGAGAATCTTCATCCAGGAACATAAGCCTCTCTCTTCAAGGAGAGCAGACTTAACATTAAGGGTCCCTTCATCCCTTTAGTGAAGTGTTGATATATCAATTTCTACCTGACTTTAGGGACTCTACTATTTCATTTCATACCCTCCCATCCACTCTTGCTGTAGCTTATCCTGAATGCAATGTCAAGAAAGACAACTTCTGAAACCAGAGCCAGTGGTTGGTCAGCTTCCCAGGAAATGGAGAATAAGAGGCATTTGTGGTGTCAAGCTCTCATTTCCTCATGTGCCCTGCTTTGTTATCAGTTACTGACATGTCCTGTAAATCCTGAAATGCATCTCTCTACGGAATTCATGTGAGGGCCAAACATTACCATGTCCACAAGGAGCTTGATGGAACTAATCAATTCACACTAATTCCATGTAGCAAGAAGCTGTCAAACATAAGCTTATTATAATTATTTGCAAAATGTTCTAAAATTATCTTTAAAGGGTATTTTTCAGAATAGATAATAAATACTCCCCAGAAACCCAACGTATAGCAGTAAGCATATGTGAAGTAGTCAAAAAAATAGAACAACAGTATGCTTAATCAGGAAGAATACAACTCTTTCTAGGTCATGCTAGAAAAATAAGGAAACATGGCAAGCTCAGGGTCAAGCAATCAGAAGTGTTAATCTTGGTTTGTCACTTACCAGCTGTGTGAAGTGAGGAATTCAAGTTCTGCATCTGTTTCTTTATTTGTTAAATAGAAATGCTGAGACATTTCTGTCTTACAGTGCTGTGGCATGGCTTCCAAATATGGCATTTAATACTTTGAAATGCCTGTCATGGACAGTGACACAGATGCATGTGCAGTAGTGGTGAGGATGTTACTGATGTAATGCTGATGAGTACAGTGATGATGGCCATGGACATAGACCCTGGAGATGTGCTATTTGGCTCTCTGGGAGAGCCTGCAGGATGGGATGAGCATTTGGTAATTGATGAAGAAAATGTCAAAGAAAATAAATGAGAAGTAAAAACAAGGGAAAGGGGGGGGGGGGAGAAGCTAAGATATATTAAAAACTACAAGAGTCAAAAGAAAGCGAAGCAACCTAAACAAATCTAAAGCAATTTAAAACCAGTCTTGTAGCCCCTGGCATCATAAACATTTCCTAAAAGCTTCACCAAGGTGATTTTTCTTTTCTCAGCCATTACAGATATTTGAAAATCTGCTTGGTTTGCAATGAGGATCCTTAACCCAACTGAGTTTTCCATTGTCTTTAAAAACATTGGTTCTCCAGGAGTTTGTGATGATTTAAATTAATCACATGAAACTAAAGGTATGCATTCAATATGACACTATGCTACAAACAGAAGTTATAATTGAGATGATTCTTTGGCTGTCTGGTAGAAATAAATGAAGGATAAAGAATCAGAACATTCGTAAGTACCTAGAATGAATGTTTACCTAAGAAAAGCAAAAGCAGGAAGTAGTATATACATAAAGTGAATTCTGAAATTCAGTGCTATTCTATCAGACTTTTCTGAGGTAGACTCCCTGAATGCCATCCAATCCCAACAGAAGATGACCCTCATGAGAGTTTTGAAAGAGAAGTTGAGTCATATTTTGGAAAAAGTGATAAGTTTTTAGTCTCCCAGAACATAAAATTGTCGAAAGATTTCAGAAGTATAAATAAAATATGACTATATGAACATCAAAGTTTAAAGTTCCCTTCCTGCAAGTTTATCTTGGGATGAATTGAAAATCAAAATGTGAGTGGAGAGTCCTTCTGTAGTAATGTCTGATTTTCATTGTCAATGAGGAAAAAACAAAGTTCACGTATGTTCATTATTTCATTAAAAATCAACTGCCTAGTCTTCTCCCTTCCTGATTTTGGTTACCTAAAATAATTTGGTCTTGTTGTTTATGGTTTGATTTGCTTAGCCCTCAGCTCTCATATCCCTCATGTTCTTCTCTGCTCTAACTTGTACTTTCAAATCAAATCAGAGTTTACATTTATGCTAAGTTTATGTGAGGCACAAATGTGACATAACCTCCAAAAAAAGGTAAGTATCATCTTGGAAATAAGACAAGTACACTACTCAGAATGCAAGAGATGCTGGTCCAATTTCACCTTTGGAAAAAAATTTCACTTTTGGAAAAAAGGAAAAAAAGAAAAGCCACACCGAACATATTATTTATGTCTCTTAAAGATTTTAGGGATTCAATACATAATATCCATTTCTTCCATTGTTGTGTTTAGAACCAACTGAAAAATAAGACACAGAAGACTAACATGTTAAACTGTCAACTTTATTATTGATAAACTAATTGGAGAAAGTGACATTTAAGATGCCACCCAATTAGCCCATCTTCTGTTGCCCACTTCTCCTGCCCTCAGAATTTCCCAGCATCATGTCAGCTCTTTGTATCAGGTGACCCAAGTATTTGAGCTTCAGTTTCAGCATCAGCCTATCACATGACTATTAAGGGTTGATTTCCTTTAGGACTGACTGGTTTGATTGTCTTGCAATCCAAGGGACTCTCACCCTTGGAGTCCAGAACCACAGTTCAAAAGCATCAGTTCTTTGCTGCTCAGTCTTCTTTATGTTCCAGCTCTCATGTGCATATATGACTACTGGAAAAACCATAGTTTTGTCTATACAGACTTTTGTCGACAAAATGATATCTCTGCTTTTCAAAACCCTGTCTAGATTTGTCATAGCTTTTCTTCCAAGGAACAAGCATATTTTAATTTCATGCCTGTAGTCACCATCTGCAGTGATTTTTTAGCCCAAGAAAATAAAATCTGATACCGCTTCCGTTATTTCCAAATCTGTTTACCATGAAGTGATAGGACCAAATACCATGATCTTAGATTTTTGAATGCCAGTTTTAAGCCAGCTTTCTCATGCTCCTCTTTTCCCTTCATCAAGAGGCTCTTTAGTTTCTCTTTGCTTTCTGCCATTAAAATGGTATCATATGTATATCTGAGGTTGTTGATATTTCTCCCAGCAGTCTTGATTCAGCCCAGCATTTCCTATGATGTATTCCCATTGTAATTCACCCAGCCCAGCATTTCCCTTGATATACACAGCATGTAAGTTAAATAATCAGGGTGACGGTATATAATCTTGATGTACTCCTTTCCCAATTTTGAATCAGTCTGTCATTTCATCTCCATCTTTTGTCCTGAATACAGGCTTCTCAGGAGACAAGAAAGGTAGTCTGGTATTCCCGTCTCTTTAAGCATTTTCCACAGTTTGTTGTGAACCACACAATCAAAGGCTTTAGGATAGTCAATGAAGCAGAAGTAGACATCTTTTCTGGAATTTAGCTTGCTTTTTCTATGATCCAAAGGATATTGACAATTTGATCTCTGGTTCCTCTGTCTATTCTAAATCCAGCTTGTACATTGAGTCCTCCTTTCATGTACTGTTGAAGGCTAGCTTAAAGGATTTTGAATGTAATCTTATTAGCATGTGAAGTGAGTGCAAATGTATGGTAGTTTGAACATTCTGGCAGTCCTTCTTTGCAGTTGGAATGAAAACTGACCTTTTCCAGTCCTGTGGCAAGTGCTGAGTTTTCCATATTTGCTTGCATATGGAGTACAGCAATTTAATAGTGCCATCTTTTAAGATTTGAAATAACTCAGCTGGAATTCCATCACTTCCACTAGCTTTATTGGTGGTAATGCTTCCTAAGACCCACTTGACTTCACACTCCAGAATGTTTGGCTCTAGGTGAGTGACCACATCATCATGGTTATCCAGGTCATTAAGACCTTTTTTATAGTTCTTCTGTGCATTCTTGCCACCTCTTCTTAATCTCTTCTTCTTCTATTAGGTCCATACCATTTCCATCCTTTATTGAGCCCATCTTTGCATGAAATGTTCCCTTTGTATCCCCCATATTCTTGAAAATTCTCTAGTCTTTCCCGTTCTATTGTTTTCCTCTACTTCTTTGCATTATTTAAGGCTTTCTTATCCCCTCTTGCTATTCTCTGGAACTCTGCATTCAGTTGGGTATAGCCTTTCCTTTCTCCTTTGGTTTTCACTTATCTTCCTTTCTCAGCTATTGGTAAGTCCTCCTTAGGCAACCACTTTACCTTCTTGCGTTTCTTTTTCCTGGGGATGGTTTTGGTCACCACTTCCTGTACAATGCTCCATCATAGCTCTTTAGGCACTCTGTCTACCAACTCTAATCCCTTAAATCTATTTGTCATCTCCACTGTATAATCATAAGGGATTTGATTTAGGCCTAGTGTTTTTCTCTACTTCCTTCAATTTAAGTCTGAATTTTACAATAAGGAGCTCATGACCTAAGCCACAGTCAACTCCAGATCTTATTTTTACTCACTGTAGAGAGCTTCTCCATCTTCAGCTGCAAAGAATATAATCAATCTGATTTTGGTGTTGACAATCTAGTGATGTTCATGTGTAGAGTTGTCTTTTATGTTGTTGGAAAAGGATGTTTACTATGCCCAGTGCTTTCTCTGGGCAAAGCTCTGTTAGCCTTTGACCTGCTTCACTTTGTACTCCAAGGCCAAACTTGCCTGTTACTCCAGTTATCTCTTGACTTCCTCCTTTTGCATTGCTTCTTTGACTTTATTGGTTGGGGCATAGACTTGGATTGCTGTGATATTGAATGGTTTGTCTTGGAAATAACTAAGATCATTCTGTCATTTTTGAGATTGCATCCAAGTACTGCATTTCAAACTCTTTTTTTTTTTTCTTTTATTATGAGGCCTACTCTATTTTTTTTATTTAATTTTTAAAAAAATTTTATTTTATTTTTAAACTTTACATAATTGTATTAATTTTGCCAAATATCAAAATGAATCCGCCACAGGTATACATGTGTTCCCCATCCTGAACCCTTCTCCTTCCCCATATCCTATTTGATTCTTGCTCATAGTAGTAGATATAATGGTCATCTGAATTTGCCCATTCCTGTCCATTTTAGACTGATTCCTAAAATGTTGATGTTCACCCTTTCCATCTCCAGCTTGATCACATCCAATTTACCTTGATTCACAGACATAACATTCAAGGTTCCTATTCAATATTTTTCTTTACAGCATTGGACTTTACATTTACCTCCAGAGACATCCACAATTGGACAACATTTCCATTTTGGCCCAGCCTCTTCATTCCTTCTGGAGCTCTTTCTCTGCCATTCTCCAGTAGCATATTAGAGACCTACTGACCTGAGGGGGCTCATCTTCCAATGTTATATATTTTTGCCTTTTCACTGTGTTCATGGGGTTCTCAAAGCAAGAATACTGAAGTGGTTTGCCATTTCCTTCTCTAATGGATCACATTTTGTCAAAAATCTCCAACAATGACCCATCCCTCTTGGGTAGACCTGCATGGCATGGCTCATATCTTCCTTGAGTTACACAGATTTTGATCCAATTCTAGATTGCTTATCAGATAAAATCTGAGCATGCTGAGACCATGACCAAGATAGTGCAGACCTTTGAAACCCTGTATTATAACCATTGTATGTTTTTGCTTAGTCGCTCAGTCATGTCTGACTCTTTGCAACCCCATGAACTGTAGCCCACCAGGCTCCTCTGTCTATGTGGATTCTCCTGGCAAGAGTACTAGAGTGGGTTGTCATGCCCTCCTTCAGGGGACCTTCCCAAACCAGGGATCGAACCCCAGTCTCCTGGATTGCAGGCAGATTCTTGACTGTCTAAGCCACCAGGGAAACCCAAGAATACTGAAGTGGGTAGCCTATCCCTTCTCCAGGGGAATTTCCCAACCCAGGAATTGAACTAGAGTTTCCTGCATTGCAGGCTGATTCTTTACCAGCTGAGCTACCAGGAAACCATAAGTGATTGTGATGAAAGAACTACATCAAATTAAAACCTTCCTTCCAACTGCTAAATGAGTGACAAGTTGGCCTGCATGGCCTTGTGGCAGAGACAGACATGATATTTGCAATATTTTCTGTATCCTCTACACTGCCCAGTAAATTGTAAACACAGCTGACATGCCACCTACAGTCCAAGGTAAGTCTGTTCTTGGTTCTTGGGTCTCTCTCACCCTCTGTTGCAGTGACCTGGAGGTCCCATATTCCAGATAGTGAGCAGTGCTAGGTGGGGCCTCTGTCAACTTAGATCCTGAGTGAATGAGAAAAACCTACAAGAAGGCAAGATCATGGCTGGAGGGAACAATAAGAGGAAGTGCTTTCCAAAGTGTAGAATCAATTCTGAAGACAAAAACATTCTTCATCCCCCAAAGAAAGGCCTATAAAATATTCATTCAGCAAGATTTCAGAATTGTTGAGGACCAATAAACACTGGGCACATCTTACTCCTCATCATTCTGCAGAAAGTGTTTATTGTGTTCCATCATTGTATGATGGGTGTGAGGGACGCATACAATCTCGCCTTTTAGTTCACAATTTTCTGGAGCAAGAGTGACCATATGCATGTCTGATACAGAGGCTATCATGGGATTCCTCAAAAATTCCCAATTTGAAGCTCAAAGCCTTGATTTGATGTGACTTTTAAACTGCCTCCTCTGTGGAGGAGTTAGATGAAATATATATTTGGAAAAAGATGTGCAAAGGTATGTTGAAGGCCAGTAGGGAAGACTAAGCTGTAGACAGTGATGTTCACCAAGCTCTCTGGATCAACAAGGCTAAGGGCTGAAGTCTTGAGCAGTGGGCAGAAGTGACTTCAGGTATGTTCCTATGACTAAAACTAAAGACTGAGGAAGATTTATGCTGAGACAGCAGAGCTGCAGGCCAGAAACATTCCATAGGAGCATCACTACGTGCAGGGACAAATTTCCTGGAGAGTTACATAGACCTATGTAATGTCATGTAACCATGAAATTACTGTTAAGTTAAACTACTGAGACTTAGGGTTGTTTCTTACTACATCATAGCCTAACTTATCCTATCTGATATGAACCACAAGGAGCAGAATTCTGAAGTTCCTCAGAAATCAGTCCAGGTCTTACTTCCTTCTATCTCTATGGCCTCTTCTTGGGGGATCTTATACATTCCCATGATTTTATATGACTTTGTATACCATCTATATGTAGGGGAACCTACTCTCAATCTTGCCCCATGCAGTTCTGAATTGTATTTCCTGTCCTGGCAAAATTAATTGAACCCCTTTCATTCTCAAAACTGCCCTGGATTTGTATAATTAATAGCTCTTTATTTATACACCAATTAAATTCAAATTTATATTTCCAAACTCAGGCATCTTTTAGAGCTTCACACAGAGACTAGGCAGCCACAAACTCAACATCTCTATTTGGGTATCTTATAAGTATAAGCAAAATAAGCTTAACATTTCCTATATTGGATTTTTTTCTTCTCACCTTTTCAAATCTTCTGCTTCTCCAATATATCACATGCCACATATTCATGATCAAGTTAGAAACATGATGTCACCTGTGACACCTGCCTCCCCCTCATCACCCACATCCAATTTCTCACCAAGGTCTGTCAATTCTATCTCTGAAATACACTGCAAACCTCCCACATATTCTTATTTCTACTGCCAAAACATGATCCAAGTTACTGCTCTTCTAGACCCTGCAACAAATTCCTGACTAGTCTCTACTCTTCCTTCTACCCTGTACACAGCAGCAAGAAGAACCTTTTAAACTTAAATTAGATCATGTCCCTTCCTATCTTGTGTTGTTGGAAGAGGGTGTTTGCTATGACCAGTGCATTCTCTTGGCAAAACTGTGTTAGCCTTTGCCCAACTTCATTTTGTACTCCAAGGCCAAACTTGCCTGTTACTCCAGGTATCTCTTGACTTCCTACTTTTGCACTCCAGTCCCCTATGATGAAAAGGACCATTCAACTTCAGCTTCTTTTCCATTAGTGGTTGGTTCATATACCTGGATTATTGTGATAGTGAATGCTTTGCCTTGGAAATGAACCATGATCATTCTGTCATTTTTGAAATTGTACCCTAGTACTGCATTTCAGACTCTTTTCCTGACTATGAGGGCAACTCCATTTCTTCTGAAGGATTCTTGCTCACAGTAGTAGATATAATGGTCATCTGAATTTGCCCACTCCTGTCCATTTTAGTTCACTGATTCATAAAATGTTCACTCTTGCCATCTCCTGTTTGACCACTTCCAATTTACCTTGATTCATGGACCTAACATTCCAGGTTCCTATGTAATATTTTTCTTTACAGCACTGGACTTTACTTTCACCACCAGACATATCCACAACTGGGCATTATTTCCACTTTGGCTTTGCCTCTTCATTCCTTCTGGAGCTATTTCTCTGCTCTTCTCCAGTAGCATATTGGGTGCCTACTAACCTGGGGAGTTCAACTTTCAGTGTCATATGTTTTTGATTTGTCATACTGTTCATGTGGTTCTCGAGGCAAGAATGCTGAAGTGGTTTGTCAGTCCTTTCTCCAGTGAATTTTGTCAGAATTCTCCACCATGACCCATCTGTCTTCAGTGGCCCTACACAGCATGGCTCATAGTTGAGTTAGACAAGGCTGTGATCCATGTGATCCATTTGGTTAGTTTTCTGTGATTGTGGTTTTCATTCTTTCTGCTCTCTGATAAATGAGGATAAGAGGCTTGTGATGGGAGAAGCTGGCTGTGGGGAAAACTGCTCTGGTGGGCAAGGCCATGCTCAGTAAATCTTTAATCCACTTTTCTGCTGATGGATGGATCTATGATCCCTCCCTGTAGTTTGGCTTGAGGCCAAAGTATGGTAGGGATAATGGCAACCTCCTCTAAAAGGACTTATACTAGTCCTCACAGGACCGAGGCAGTCAACGTCCCTGACCCCAAAGCAGGCCGCTGTTGACCTACATCTCTGCCAGAGACTCCCAAACACTCACAGACAAGTCTGGCTCAGTCTCTTGTGGGGTCACTGCTCCTTCTTCCTTGGCCCTGGTGTGCATAAAGTTTTGTTTGTGACCTCCAAGAGTTTTTGTTTTCCCAGTCCTATGGAAGTTCTGTAATCAAATCCAACTGAACTTCAAAGTCAAATTCCCCCGGGTTCTCAACCCCTTCACTTGATCCTCAGGTTGGGAAACCTTTTGTGGGTCCTCGAACTTTCCCAGCAGTGTGAGAACTTCTTTGGTATAATTGTTCTCCAGTCTTTGGGTCACCACTTGGCGACTCTGTAGTGGGTTTGATGGCGACCTCCCCCAAGAGGACTTACACCACAAGCTGTGGACTGCTGCATGAGGTGGCACTGCACACGGACGCCACCGGATGGCCGACACCGAGTCAAATGATTACACTCTTTGCAGTCAAAGATGGAGAAGCTCCATAAAGTCAGCAAAAACAAGACTGGGGCTGACTGTGGCTCAGATCATGAACTCCTTATTTCAAAATTCAGACTTAAATTGAAGAAAGTATAGAAAATCTCTAGACCATTCAGATATGATGTAAAGCAAATCCCTTATGATTATACAGTGGAAGTGACAAATACACTCAAGGGATTAAATCTGATAGAGTGCCTGAAGAACTACAGATGCAGGTTTGTAATATTGTACTCACAGAAAACTAGTCAATCTAATCACACTAGGACCACAGACTTGTCTAACCCAATGAAACTAAGCCATGCCTGTGGGGCAATCCAACGTGGGCGGGTCATGGTGGAGAGATCTGACAGAATGTGGTCCACTAGAGAAGGGAATGGCAAACCACTTCAGTATTCTTGCCTTAAGAACCCCATGAATAGTATGAAAAGGCAAAATGATAGGATACTGAAAGAGGAACTCCCCAGGTCGGTAGGTGCCCAATATGCTACTGGAGATTAGTGGAGAAATAACTCCAGAAAAAATGAAAGGATAGAGCCAAAGCAAAAAGAATACCCAGCTGTGGATGTGACTGGTGATAGAAGCAAGGTCCGATGCTGTAAAGAGCAATATTGCATAGGACCCTGGAATGTCAGGTCCATGAATCAAGGCAAATTGGAAGTGGTCAAGCAAGAGATGGCAAGAGTGAATGTCGACATTCTAGGAATCAGCGAACTGAAATGGACTGGAATGGGTGAATTTAACTCAGATGACCATTATATCTACTACTGCGGGCAGGAATCCCTCAAAGAAATGGAGTAGCCATCATGGTCAACAAAAGAGTCTGAAATGCAGTACTTGGATGCAATCTCAAAAACGACAGAATGATCTCTGTTCGTTTCCAAGGCAAACCATTCAATATCACAATAATCCAAGTCTATGCCCCAATCACTAACGCTGAAGAAGCTGAAGTTAAATGGTTCTATGAAGACCTACAAGACCTTTTAGAACTAACACCCCAAAAAGATGTCCTTTTCATTATAGGGGACTGGAATGCAAAAGTAGGAAGTCAAGAAACACTTGGAGTAACAGGCAAATTTGGCCTTGGATACGGAATGAAGCAGGGCAAAGATTAATAGAGTTTTGCCAAGAAAATGCACTGGTCATAACAAACACCCTCTCCAAACAACACAAGAGAAGACTCTATACATGGACATCACCAGATGGTCAACACCAAAATCAGACTGATTATATTCTTTGCACCCAAAGATGGAAAAGCTCTATATAGTCAGCAAAAACAAGACCAGGACTGACTGTGGCTCAGATCATGAACTCCTTATTGCCAAATTCAAACTGAAATTGAAGAAAGTAGGGAAACCAATAGACCATTCAGGTATGACCTAAATCAAATCCCTTATGATTATACAGTGGAAGTGAGAAATAGATTTAAGGGACTAGATCTTATAGATAGAGTGCCTGATGAACTGTGGAATGAGGTTCGTGACACTGTACAGGAGACAGGGATCAAGACCATCCCCATGGAAAAGAAATGCAAAAAAGCAAAATGGCTGTCTGAGAAGACCTTATAAATAGCTGTGAAATGAAGAGAAGTGAAGAGCAAAGGAGAAAAGGAAAGATATAAGCACCTGAATACAGAGTTCCAAAGAATAGCAAGAAGAGATAAGAAAGCCTTCCTCAGCAATCAGTGCAAAGAAATAGAAGAAAACAACAGAATGGGAAAGACTAGAGATCTCTTCAACAAAATTAGAGATAGCAAGGGAACATTTCATGCAAAGATGGGCTCGATAAAGGACAGAAATGGTATGGACCTAACAGAAGCAGAAGACATTAAGAAGAGGTGGCAAGAATACACAGAAGAACTGTACAAAAAAGATCTTCACGACCCAGATAATCACGATGGTGTGATCACTGACCTATAGCCAGACATCCTGGAATGTGAAGTCAAGTGGGCCTTAGAAAGCATCACTACAACAAAGCTAGTGGAGATGATGGAATTCCAGTTGATCTATTTCAAATCCTGAAAGATGATGCTGTGAAAGTGCTGCACTCAATATGCCAGCAAATGTGGAAAACTCAGCAGTGGCCACAGGACTGGAAAAGGTCAGTTTTCATTCCAATCCCAAAGAAAGCCAATGCCAAAAAATGCTCAAACTATCGCACAATTGCACTCATCTCACACATTAGTAAAGTAATGCTCAAAATTCTCCAAGCCAGGCTTCAGCAATATGTGAACCATGAACTTCCTGATGTTCAAGCTAGTTTTAGAAAAGGCAGAGGAACCAAAGATCAAATTGCCAACATCCACTAGATCATGGAAAAAGCAAGAGAGTTCCAGAAAAACATCTATTTCTTCTTTATTGACTATGCCAAAGCCTTTGACTGTGTGGATCACAAGAAACTGTGGAAAATTCTTCAAGAGATGGGAAACCAGACCACCTGACCTTCCTCTTGAGAAACCTGTATGCAGGTCAGGAAGCAACAGTTAGAACTGGACATGGAACAACAGACTGGTTCCAAATAGGAAAAGGAGTACATCAAGGCTGTATATTGTCACCCTGCTTATTTAACTTCTATGCAGAGTACATCATGAGAAATGTTGGACTGGAAGAAACACAAGCTGGAATCAAGATTGCCGGGAGAAATATCAATAACCTCAGATATGCAGATGACACCACCCTTATGGCAGAAAGTGAAGAGCAACTAAAAAGCCTCTTGATGAAAGTGAAATTGGAGAGTGGAAAAAGTTGGCTTAAAGCTCAACTTTCAGAAAAAGAAGATCATGGCATCCGGTCCCATCACTTCATGGGAAATAGATGGGGAAACAATGGGAACAGTGTCAGACTTTCTTTTTTTGGGCTCCAAAATCACTGCAGATAGTGACTGAAGCCATGAAATTAAAAGACGCTTACTCCTTGGAAGGAAAGTTATGTCCAATCTAGATAGCATATTGAAAAGCAGAGGCATTGCTTTGCCAACAAAGGTTCATCTAGTCAAGGCTATGGTTTTTCCAGTGGTCATGTATGGATGTGAGAGTTGGACTGTGAAGAAGGCTGAGTGCTGAAGAAATGATGCTTTTGAACTGTGGTGTTGGAGAAGACTCTTGAGAGTCCTTGGACTGCAAGCAGATCCAATCAGTCCATTCTGAAGGAGA
>NW_011494675.1:726443-730294 GCF_000754665.1 Bison bison bison | reverse complement strand
ACTGACTTGATGGACTTGAGTCTGGGTGAACTCCGGGAGTTTGTGATGGACAGGGAGGCCTGGCGTGCTGCAACTCATGGGATCGCAAAGAGTCGGACACGACTGAGTGACTGAACTGAACTGAGCTGAACATTGTACAGGAGGCAGTGATCAAAACCATCCTCAAGTAAAGGAAATGCAAAAAGGCAAAGTGGTTGTCTGAGGAGGCTTATAAATAGCTGAGAAAAGAAAGGAAGTGAAAGGCAAAGGAGAAAGGAAAGATATACCCTTGTGAATCAGAGTTCCAAAGAACAGCAAGGAGAGATAAGAAAGCTTTCCTAAGTGATGATCACAAAGAAATAGAGGAAAACAATAAAATGGGAAAGACTAGAGATCTCTTCAAGAAAATTTGAGATACTAAGGGAACATTTCATGCATGGATGGGCACAATAAAGGACAGAAATGTTATGAACCTAAAAGAAACAGAAGATATTAAGACGAGATGGCAAGAATATACAGAAGAACTATACAAAAAAAAGATCTTAATAACCCAGATAATCATGATGGTGTAATCACTCACCTAGAGTTAGACATCCTGGAATGTGAACTCAAATTGGCCTTAGTGAAATGGGAAACCAAGTTCTTTCCAGGGCAAAAGAATGAACTTCACAAACACACAAATTTTACAGTAGCCAGCAAATAGGATTTATTTTTAAAAGAAAGTACAAATCTCTCAGCATAGACACTGAGAGTGGGCAAAGTGTCCCCCAAAGGTGGGGCTAACAGCAGCTTATATCCTCATTAGTATTGATCTGTACATTTGGTATTGATATGGTTGGTTCCTGTCCATAACATATGCCATTTCTAACCAAACATTTTAAAATGTTTAACTTGATATTTTTATGGCTTCTTTTGATTCCCAGTTTCTAAGTCTCTTAAGACATTGAGTTACCGTCCTGTGACCCTACCTTATAACCCTGGCCATTCCACAAAGGACCAGATATAGGCCAAAAGTTGATGGTCTACCTGTTGTTTTTCTTTTAGATAAGAAGGCCAGGAGTTAATGGTTGTCCTGTCCAGGATCTGAGTGTTTTATGGTCTACCAGGACTGAAGATGAATTGCTCTGAAAGTCAGGAAACTGAAACAAAGGGTATAGCTTTAGGTTATGGAGTGAGATGTTTACTGAAAAAAAGACCGAGATCAAAGAGCCCTACACTGACTGCCTGCCTAGCAATTTCTACCTCATTAGGAAGCATCACTATGCACAAAGCTTAAGGGAAGTGATAGAATTTCAGCTGAGCTATTTCAAATCCTAAAAGATGATGCTGTTAAAGTACTTCACTCAATATGCCAGCAAATTTAGAAAACTCAGAGTAGCCACAGCACTGGGAAAGGTCAGTTTTCATTACAATACCAAAGAAGGACAGTGCCAAAGAATGTTCAAACTACAGTACCATTGTGCTAATTTCACATGATAGCAAGGTAATACTCAAAATCCTCCATGTTAGGCTTCAATAGTATGTGTACTGAGAATTTCCAGATGCACAAGCTGAATTTTAAAAAGACAGAGGAAGCAGAGATCAAATCACCAACATTCTTTAGATCATAGAAAAGCAAGAGAATCCCTGAAAAACATCTACATCTGTTTAATTGACCACCCTGAAGCCTTTGACTGTGTCAGTCACAACAAACTGGAAAATTCTTCAAGAGATAGGAATGCCAGACCACCTTACCTGCCTCCTGAGAAGGCTGTATGCAGTGAAGAAGCAGCAACTTGAACCAGACATGGAGTAATGCACTGGTTCCAAATTGGGAAAGGAGTACATTAAGGCTGTATATTGTCACCCTGCTTGTTTAATTTATATGCAGAGTACTTCATGTGAAATGCCAGGCTGGATGAAGCACAAGCTGGAGTCAAGATTGCTGGGAAAAATATCAGCAACTTCATATATGCACATGACACCACCCTTATGGCAAAAATCAAGGAGGAATTAAAAAGTCTCTTGATGAAGGTGAAAGAGGAGAGTGAAAAAACTGGCTTAAAACTCAACATTCAAAAAACTAAGATCATGGCATACAGTTACATCACTTCATGGCAAATAGATGGGAAAACAATGGAAATATTGACAGACTTTATTTTCCTGGGCTTCAAAATTACTGCAGCTGGTTACTGCAGCCATGAAGTTAAGAGATATTTGCTTCTCAGAAGAAAATAAATGACGAACTTAGACAATGCATTGACAAGCAGAGACATTACTTTGTCAACAAAGGTCCATATAGTCAAAGCTATGGTTTTTCCAGTAGTCATGCATGAGTGTGAGAGTTTGACCATAAAGAAGGCTGGGCGCTGAAGAATGGATTCTCATGAACTGTGGTGTTGGAGAAGACTCTTGAGAGTCCCTTGGACATCAAGGAGATCAATCCAGTCAATCCTAAAGGAAATAAACCCTGAATATTAATCAGAAGGACTGATGCTGAAGCTGAAACTCCAATACTTTGGCCACCCAATGGGAAGAGCCAACTCATTGGAAAAGACTTTGATGCTGGGAAAGATTGAGGACAGTAGAAGGGGACAACAGAGGACAAACTGGTTGTATAGAATCACTGACTGAATGGATATGAGTTTTAGCAAGTTCTGGGAGATTGTTAAGTACAGCGAAGCCTGGCATCCTGCAGTCCATGGGGTTGCAAAGAGTCAGACATGACTGAGTGACGAGCAACTACTACTTCTAGCTTAAAACCATTCAGTGATTCTAAAATCAAAACCCCATAATCTCAATTCTGGTCCATAATGTCCTGCATGACTTTATGCCTGCTGACTTACCTGGCCTTGACTTCCCACCTCCCTTTCTATTCCTTCAGCAATCCATGTTCTTTCTTACCCCCGATGCCTCTACATGTGCTGTTCCTTCTATCTAGCAGAGACTGCAGATGCTCACCAAATATCAAGTTTTCCTTCACCAGCCGAGGTGTGCTGATGGACTACGTTGCCTAGATTCTCTTGCAAATATTATGGCCAGAAGATACAATTCTAGGCAATATTATGTGAGCAGAAGTAGCATATACTACTGCCAGGCCTGATTCATACAGGCAACCCTAACCTGCTCCTCCATGGTCTTTCCTCTTTCCCACTGGCTACAATGAAGATGAACACCAGCAACTTGGTGGCCACATGTGGAAGATGGCAGATCATCTGTCAGAATGTGACTCAGAATGCCAAGGTAGAGAAAAGCCATCTAATCTTTCTGTCTTCTGCTCAGTACAGGTATCTGAGCAAGAAATATACTTCTATCATGTTTAAGCCAGTATATATTTTTGCAGCTATTACAATGGTTAAAACTATGTAATAAAAAACCTATACCCACCTTAAATTGAAGACAGTAGAGAAAACCACTAGGCCGTTCAGGTATGACCTAAATTAAATCCCTTATAATTATACAGTGGAGGTGATGAATAGATTCAAGGGATTAGAGCTGGTAGAGTGCCTGAAGAACTAGGGACAGAGGATCATAACTTTGTATAGGAGGCAGTGACAAAAACCACCCCCAAGAAAAAGAAATGCAAGAAGGCAAAGTGGTTGTCTGAGGAAGCCTCATGAATAGCTGACGAAAGAAGAGAAGTAAAAAGCAAAGGAGAAAGGTAAAGATACATCCAACTGAATGCACAGTTTGAGAGAATAGCAAGGAGAGATAAGAAAGCCTTAAGTGAATAATACAAAGAAATGGAGGAAAACAATAGAATGGGGAAGACCACAGTCCTCTTCAAGAAAACTGGAGCTACCAAGGGAACATTTCATGCAAAGATGGGCATGATAAAAGACAGAAATGGTAAGCTAGCAGAAGAACAAGAGATTAAGAAGAGGTGGTAATAA
>NW_011494675.1:717637-726343 GCF_000754665.1 Bison bison bison | reverse complement strand
GTGGTAACAAGAATACACAGAACTATACAAGAAAGGTCTTAATGCCCTGGATAACCGATGGTGTAGTCACTCACCTACAGTGTTAAAGTGCTACACTAAATATGACAGCAAATTTGGAAACCTCAGCAGTTGCCACAGGATTTGAAAAGGTCAGTTTTCATCTCAATCCCAAAGAAGGACAATGCCAAAGAATGTTCAAACTATTGTACAGTTGTGCTCATTTCACATGCTAGCAAGGTAATGCTCAAAATCCTTCAAGTTAGGCTTCAACCGTGTGTGAAATGAGAACTTTTAGATGTACAAGCTGGATTTTAAAAAGGCAGAGGAATCAGAAATCAAACTGTCAATATTTGTTGGATCATAGAAAAAGCATGGGAATTCCAGCGAAACATCTACTTCTGCCTCATTGAGTATCCTAAAGACTTTGACTGTGTGGATCACAACAAAATGTGGAAAATTCTTAAAGAGATGGGAATACCAGACCACCTTTCTTGTCTCCTGAGAAACCTGTATGCAAGTCAAAAAGCAATAGACAGAACTGTACATGGAACAATGGATTGGTTCAAAACTGGGAAAGGAGTACATCAAGGCTGTACATTGTCACCCTACTTATTTAACTTACATGCAGAGTACATTCATGCAAAATTCTGGACTGGATGAATCACAAGCTGGCATCAAGATTTCTGGGAGAAATATCAACAACCTCAGATATGTAGATAGGGAAGAGGAACTAAAGAGACTCTTGATGAGGGTGAAATAGGATAGAGAAAAAAGCTGGCTTAAAACTTAGCATTCAGAAAACTAAGATTATGACATCCAGTCCCATAACTTCAAGGCAAATAGATGGGGAAAAAATGAAAACAGTGACAGATTTTATTTTCTTGGGCTTCAAAAATTACTGCTGCCAGTGACTGCAGCCGTGAAATTAAAATATGCTTGCTCCTTGGAAGAAAAGCTGTGACAAACCGAGACAGTATATTATAAAGCAGAGACATCACATTGCTGACAAAAATCCATATAGTCAAAGCTATGGTTTTTCCAGTAGTCAGGTATGGATGTGAGAGTTGGACTATAAAGAAAGCTGAGTGGTGAATAATTGATGCTTTTGAACTGTAGTGTTGGAGAAGACTCTTGAGAGTCCCTTGAACTGAAGGGAAATCAAACCAATCAATCTTAAAGGAAATCAACCCTGAATATTCATTGGAAGGACTGATGCTGCAGTTGTAATTCCAATATTTTGTCACCTGTTATGAAGAGACAACTCATTGGAAAAGATCCTGATGCTGTGAAAGATTGAAGGCAGGAGGAGAAGAGGGCAACAGAGGGTGGGATGGTTGGATGGCATTACCATCTCGATGGACATGAGTTTGAGCAAGCTCTGGGAGATGGTGAAGGTCAGGGAAGCCTGGTGTGCTGCAGTCCATGATATTACAAAGAGTCAGACACAAACTAGTGACTGAAAAACATCATCAACCTGAAGCATTGCTCAACCATATCACCACCACCATACATACAAATGCATACTAAGTAACTCTGCATTGCTCACACATACTCATAGTCAGTAGGTGCCCAATAAGCTACTGGAGATCAATTGAGAACTAACTCCAGAAAGAATGAAGAGACGGAGCAAAAGCAAAAACAGCACCCAGTTATGGATGTGACTGGTGATGGAAGTAAAGTCTGATGCTGTAAAGAGCAATATTACATAGTAACCT
The DNA here is from genome assembly GCF_000754665.1 of Bison bison bison. Lineage (NCBI taxonomy): Eukaryota > Metazoa > Chordata > Mammalia > Artiodactyla > Bovidae > Bison > Bison bison. The sequence goes on along the minus strand of NW_011494675.1, from coordinate 724,628 downwards.
GGAATGTTAGGTCCATGAATCAAGGCAAATTGGAAGTGGTCAAACAGGAGATGGTAAGACTGAATGTTGACTTTTAGCAATCAGTGAGCTAAAATGGACTGGAATGGGTGAACTTAACTCAGATGACCATTATTTCACTACTTTGGGCAAGAATCCCTTAGAAAAAATGCAGTAGCCATCATAATCAACAAAATAATCCGAAATGCAGTACTTGGATGCTATCTCAAAAAAGACAGAATGATCTCTGTTCATTTCCAAGGCAAACCATTCAATATCACAGTAGTTCAAGGCTATGCCCCAACCAATAAAGCTGAAGAAGCTGAAGTAGAATGGTTGTATGAAGATCTGCAAGACCTTCTAGAACTAACACCAAAAAAAAAAAAAAGTGTCTTTCATTACAGGGGACTGGAATGCAAAAGGAGGAAGTCAAGAAATACCTGGAGTAAGGAGAAAATTTGGCCTTGGAGTACAGAATGAAGCAAGGCAAAGGCTAACAGAGTTTGGCCAAGAGAACGCACTGGTCATGGCAAACACCCTCTTCCAACAACACAAGAGAAGACTCTACACGTGGACCTCACTAGATGGCCAACACCAAAATCAGATTGATTATATACTTTGCACCCAAAGATGGAGAAGCTCTACACAGTCAGCAAAAACAAGACAGGGAGCTAACTGTGGCTCAGATCATGAACTCCTTATTATAAAATTCAGACTTAAATAGAAGAAAGTAGTGAAAACCACTAGACCATTCAGGTATGACCTAAATCAAATTCCTTATGACTATACAGTGTAAGTGACAAATAGATTCAAGGTCTTAGATCTGATAGACAGAGTGCCTGAAGAATTCTGGACAGAGGTTCATGACATTGTATAGGAGGCAGGGATCAAGAACATTCCCAAGAAAAAGAAATGCAAAGGGCAAAATGGTTGTCTGAGGAGGCCTTACAAACTGATATGAAAATAAAAGAAGTGAAAGACAAAGGAAAAAAGGAAAGATATATCCATTTGAATTCAGAGTTCCAAAGAAGAGCAAGGAGAGATAAGAAAGCCTTCCTCAGTGATCAATGCAAAGCAATAGAGGAAAACAATAGAATGGGAAAGGCTAGAGATCTCTTCAAGAAAATTAGAGATACCAATGGAAATTTTCATGCAAAGATGGGCACAATAAAGGACAGAAATGGTATGGACCCAACAGAAGCAGAAAATGTTAAGAAGAGGTGGCAAGAATACACAGAACTACACAAAAAAGATCTTCATGACCCAGATGATAACGATGGTGTGATCACTCACCTAGAGCCAGACATCCTGGAAGTCAAGTGGGTCTTAAAAAGAATCACTACAAACAAAGCTAGTGGAGGTGATGGAATTCCAGTTGAGCTATTACAAATCGTCAAATATGACGCTGTAAAAGTGCTGCACTCAATATGCTAGCAAATTTGGAAAATTTAGCAATGACCACAGGACTGGAAAAGGTCAGTTTCATTCCAATCCCAAAGATAGGCAATGCCAAAGAATGCTGAAACTACCGCATAATTGTATTCATCCCACACGCTAGCAAAGTAATGCTCAAAATTCTCCAAGCCAGGCTTCAGCAATACATGAACTGTGAACTTCCACATGTTCAAGCTGGATTTAGAAAAGGCAGAGGAACCAGGGATCAAATTGCCAACATCCGCTGGATCATGGAAAAAGCAAGAGAGTTCCAGAAAAACATCTATGTCTGCTTTATTGACTACACCAAAGCCTTTGACTGTGTGGATAACAACAAACTGTGGATAATTCTTAAAGAGATGGGAATACCAGACCACCTGACCTGCCTCTTGAGAAATCTGTATGCAGGTCAGGAATCATCAGTTAGAACTGGACCTGGAACAACAGACTGGTTCCAAGTCGGAAAAGGAATATGACAAGGCTGTATATTGTCACCCTGCTTATTTAACTTATGTGCAGAGTACATCATGAGAAATGCTGGACTGGATGAAACACAAGCTGGAATAAAGATTGCTGGGAGAAATATCAATAACCTCAGTCAGATATGCAGATGCTGCTGCTGCTGCTGCTAAGTCGCTTCAGTCGTGTCCGACTCTGTGAGACCCCATAGACAGTAGCCCACCAGGCTCCTCCCCACCCTGGGATCTTCCAGGCAAGAATACTGGAGTGGGTTGCCATTTCCTTCTCCAATGCATGAAAGTGAAAAGTGAAAGTGAAGTTGCTCAGTCGTGTCCGATTCCTAGCGATCCCATGGACTGCAGCTTACCAGGCTCCTCTGTCCATGGGATTCGCCAGGCAAGAGTACTGGAGTGGGTTGCCATTGCCTTCTCCGGATATACCGATGACACCACTCTTATGACAGAAAGCAACGAACTAAAGAGCCTCTTGATGAAAGTGAAAGAGGAGGTGAAAAAGCTAGGTTAAAACTCAACATTCAGAAAACTAAAATCATGACATCTGGTCCCATCACTTCATGGCAAATAGATGGGGAAACAGTGGAAACAGTGACGGACTTTATTTTGGGAGGCTCCAAAATCAATGCAGATGATGACTGCAGTCATGAAATTAAAAGACATTTGTTCCTTGGAAGAAAAGTTATGACCAACCTCAGTTCAGTTCAGTTTAGTCACTCAGTCATGTCCAACTGCTTGTGACCCCATGAATCGCAGCATGCCAGGCCTCCCTGTCCAACACCAACTCCCGGAGTTCACTCAGACTCACGTCCATCGAGTCAGTGATGCCATCCAGCCATCTCATCCTGTCGTCCCCTTCTCCTCCAGCCCCCAATCCCTCCCAGCATCAGAGTCTTTTCCAATGAGTCAACTCTTCGCATGAGGTGGCCAAAGTACTGGAGTTTCAGCTTTAGTATCATTCCTTCCCAAGAAATCCCAGGGCCTATCTCCTTCAGAATGCAGTCCAAGGGACTCTCAAGAGTCTTCTCCAACTCCACAGTTCAACCTAGACAGCTTATTAAAAAGCAGGAACATTACTTTGCCAACAAAGGTCCGTCTAGTCAAAGCTATGGTTTTTCCAGTAGTTATGTATGGATGTGAGAGTTGGACTATAAAGAAAGCTGAGTGCCAAAGAACTGATGCTTTTGAATTGCGGTGTTGGAGAGGATTCTTGAGACTCCCTTCATCTGGAAGGAGATCCAACCAGTCCATCCTAAAGGAAATCAGTCCTGAATATTCATTGGAAGGACTGATGCTGAAGCTGAAATTCCAATAATTCGGCCACCTGATGTGAAGAGCTGACTCATTTGAGAAGACCCTGATGCTGGGAAAGATTGAATATGGGAGGTGAAGGGGACGACAGAGGATGAGATGGTTGGATGGCATCACCGACTCAATGGACATGAGTTTGAGTAAACTCTGGGAGTTGGTGATGGACAGGGAGGCCTGGCATGCTGCAGTCCATGGGGTCACAAAGAGTCAGACATGACTGAGAGAGTGAACTGACTGAACTGAACTCATAGTCTAAGTATGGGCTTAACTTGCATTAAGAAGCTATCCCTGAATCTAGTCTAAAGCAAGTTGCTCTGACATTTCTTTATCCACACACTAGTCCTTCCTATCACTTTACTCATCACAATGCTTAATTACATGTTCATTTTTCTGTATATGTATTTAAATATTTAATATTATGTATTATGTACACACCTGATCCATGGAATCACATTTTGACCACCACAATAATATACACAGTGCATGCAGTGCTTGCACTGTGCTTGGCATACAGCAGTCACTTAACAAATTTAAAATTATAGAAGATGAATCAATGAGAGGCTGCTCTCAGGGAATACATTTTTTATCACATGATCAAAACTGTAGACCAAAAAAATAAAAAGAATTAAAATACATACCATAGGGACTTTTTTTAATCTTTATTCATTTAGAATGCAATTCTGGGGCAATCTACAACCAAGAAAAACCCTACACTTTAAAGTAGTGTTAGCACACTGAATAATATAACACTATTGCGCCAATGTATACAAGCAAGAAATCAATTTCCACTCTTTTCATAAAACTTCTCACTAAACATTTACATTTTATTCCCATCAAGTATACTTACTCTGGTGTCTCAGAGGGTAAAGCGTCTGCCTACAGTGCAGGAGACCCGAGTTCAATCCCTGGGTTGGGAACATCCCCTGGAGAAGGAAATGGCAACCCATTCCAGTACTCTTGCCTGGAGAATCCCATGGACAGAGGAGCCTGGTAGGCTACAGTCCATGGGGTCGCAAACAGTTGGACACGACTGAACAACTTCACTTTAACTTTCCCATCAAGAATGCATTAACAAGATCATACTTCTATAGCTAGACAGCACACTACACAATGATGATTAATACGGGACTGTTTAAGTTTTGCAGTATAGTGCTCACAACTCAAGCTGTAGCTATTGACTTTTCCAATGGCTTCATTATGTGACACTGTCACCAATTACATTAATTAAAGGGACTCTCTATTTTATCTTTTTTTTCACTTTTAGCTTTTATCATGTCAAAGTACCCCTTGTTTACTCTCCCCTTCTATCCATTGCACAGATGCTTTTTCAAATACCTTTTCCTTTCTTCTTTTTAGGATTTAAAAAAATTTTTACTTTATATTAGAGTTTAGCTGATTAACAATGTTATGATGTTTTGAGTGCATGGCAAAGGGACTCAAACATACATATATATGTATCCATTTTCTTCAAAATATCCCTCCCCTCCAGGCTGCCAGATAACACTAAGCAGAGTTATCTGTAGTATACAGTAGGACCTTGTTTGTTATCCATTTTAAATATAGCAGTGTGTACATGCTGATCCCAGACTCCATATCTCTTCTTCCCCTACAGCAACCATAAGTGGACTCACTAATTTTTAAAACCTAGAATTACTCAAAAAGTTCTATATTGTAAATAACATATGGAATATTGTATCTAAGCCTAAAATGGCAAAATCACTCAAATCTCTTCTACAGTCCTCTGTATCACATATATACGAAAATGAATGTTATAGACCAAGTTCTTATATTTTAACCTAAGAGTCTATTTTAAGTAATGTCTATTAATATTTAAATGATGAAAAATAAATCAATGTTAAATATTAACTGCACAAAATCTAAAAGAAAATGGCCACATTACATCATACTACATACATTATATAGATTAAAAGCAATTAATTAGAAGCCTTCTTAAAAGTTTAAAGTTTCTGACATCATCTTCCACCATTCCATTAATTCTTCCTTCTCTTCTTCTTTCCTTTCAGAAAATGACTCCAGTTCAAAATCAACCTAAAGGAGAAAATAATAATATATTATTATCAAATTGATTGTGTACTTTTAAAAACTAAAATTAAAAATGAACAGGTTTAAAGTTTATTAGAATAATCTCAATCTAGCCATCTGAATAAAAGTAAATCGTAAAAAATCTCTCATGATAACCAAAAAGATACTTTTAGGGAAAAAGAATATCAAAAGTCATTATGTTTGAAATGTGCTTTCATCTAATAAGGTCGCATAGAATCGGACAGGACTGAAGCAATTTAGCACATGCACATGCTCAGGATTATTGGAAAGCAGATTATCTATAGGCAGATTATTTAAAGGCAGTCTTTTCTCCCATAAAAAGATGTAACTTCTCTCAAACCACCCCACCCTCTCCTCCCTCACCGCGTCCAAAACTCAGTTCTTTATGCCTGTGTCTCCTTTGCTGCCCTCCAAGTAGGATCATCATCAGTTCTATCTTTCTAGATTCCATGCTGCTGCTGCTAAGTTGCTTCAGCCATGTCCAACTTTGTGCGAGCCCATAGACGTCAGCCCACCAGGCTCCCCCGTCCCTGGGATTCTCCAGGCAAGAACACTGAAGTGGGTTGCCATTTCCTTCTCCAAGGCAGGAAAGTGAAAAGTGAGAGTGAAGTCGCTCAGTTGTGTCTGACTCTTAGTGACTCCATGGACTGCACTCCACCAGGCTCCTCCCATGGGATTTTCCAGGCAAGAGTAGTGGAGTGGGGTACCATTGCCTTCTCTGTTCTAGATTCCATATATGTGCATTAATATATATTGTCTTTCTCTTTTTAACTTACTGCACTCTGTCTATGGCTGATTAATACTGATGTATGGCAGAAACCATCACATATTGTAAAGTAATTATCCTCTAATTAAAAAAAAAATTTTTTTTTAAATGTAGCTTTTATAGGGTTGTGTTTTCCAGAATCTTGCATCTGTGAGAGAACTGATGGAAATACACACACGTCCAAACCACCATGAAGATCAGTAACCCAGGAACTCAACTTGCCTGTAGACCGGGCATCCTAATCAGGTCTATGGAGAATTCATACATTTTTCCACAAAGGACTATTTAAAATATGCAACCTCTTTGGGTCCATGAGATAGCCATGCTCCATTCCACATGGAGCTAAGAGATCTTTGATTTGGCCACTCAGTTCAGTTCAGTTCAGTAGCTCAGTCGTGTCCGACTCTTTGCGACCCCATGAATCGCAGCACACCAGGCCTCCCCGTCCAACACCAACTCCTGGAGTTCACTCAGACTCACGTCCATCGAGTCAGTGATGCCATCCAGCCATCTCATCCTCTGTCGTCCCCTTCTCCTCCTGCCCCCAATCCCTCCAAGCATCAGACTCTTTTCCAAAGAGTCAACTCTTCGCATGAGGTGACCAAAGGACTAGAGTTTCAGCTTTAGCATCATTCCTTCCCAAGAAGTCCCAGGGCTGATCTCCTTCAGAATGGACTGATTGGATCTCCTTGCAGTCCAAGGGACTCTCAAGAGTCTTCTCCAACACCACAGTTCAAAAGCATCAATTCTTTGGTGCTCAGCCTTCTTCACAGTCCAACTCTCACATCCATACGTGACCACTGGAAAACCATAGCCTTGACTAGACGAACTTTTGTTGGCAAAGTAATGTCTCTGCTTTTGAATATGCTATCTAGGTTGGTCATAACTTTCCTTCCAAGGAGTAAGCATCTTTTAATTTCATGGCTGCAGTCACCATCTGCAGTGA
>NW_011494675.1:712839-717537 GCF_000754665.1 Bison bison bison | reverse complement strand
GTTCTCTGAATGTTGACCTTTAAGCCAACTTTTTCACTCTCCACTTTCACTTTCATCAAGAGGCTTTTTAGTTGCTCTTCACTTTCTGCCATAAGGGTGGTGTCATCTGCATATCTGAGGTTATTGATATTTCTCCTGGCAATCTTGATTCCAGCTTGTGTTTCTTCCAGTCCAGCGTTTCTCATGATGTACTCTGCATAGAAGTTAAATAAGCAGGGTGACAATATATAGCCTTGACGTACTCCTTTTCCAATTTGGAACCAGTCTGTTGTTCCATGTCCAGTTCTAATTGTTGCTTCCTGATCTGCATATAGATTTCTCAAAAGGCAGATCAGGTGGTCTGGTATTCCCATCTCTTTAAGAATTTTCCACAGTTTACTGTGATCCACACAGTCAAAGGCTTTGGCATAGGCAATGAAGCAGAAATAGATGTTTTTCTGGAACTCTCTTGCTTTCTCCATGATCCAGCGGATGTTGGCAATTTGATCTCTGGTTCCTCTGCCTTTTCTAAAACCAGCTTGAACATCAGGAAGTTCACGGTTCACATATTGCTGAAGCCTGGCTTGGAGAATTCTGAGCATTACTCTACCAGCATGTGAGATGAGTGCAGTTGTGTGGGAGTTTGAGCATTGTTTGGCATTGCCTTTCTTTGGGATTTAAATGAAGACTGACATTTTCCAGTCCTGTGGCCACTGCTGAGTTTTCCAAATTTGCTGGCATATTGAGTGCAGCACTTTCACAGCATCATCTTTCAGGATTTGGAATAGCTCAACTGGAATTCCATCACCTCCACTAGCTTTGTTGTAGTGATGCTTTCTAAGGCCCACTTGACTTCACATTCCAGGATGTCTGGCTCTAGGTCAGTGATTACACCATCGTGATTATGTGGGTCATAAAGATCTTTTTTGTACAGTTCTTCTGTGTATTCTTGCCACCTCTTCTTAATATCTTCTGCTTCTATTAGGTCCATACCATTTGTGTCCTTTATCGAGCCCATCTTTGCATGAAATGTTCCTTTGGTATTGCTAATTTTCTTGAAGAGATCTCTAGTCTTTCCCATTCTGTTGTTTTCCTCTATTTCTTTGAATTGATCGCTGAGGAAGGCTTTCTTATCTCTTCTTGCTATTCTTTGGAATTCTGCATTCAGATGCTTATATCTTTTCTTTGCTCCTTTGCTTTTCGCTTCTCTTCTTTTCACAGCTATTTGTAAGACCTCCCCAGACAGCCATTTTGCTTTTTTGCATTTCTTTTCCACAGGGATGGTCTTGATCCCTGTCTCCTGTACAATGTCACGAACCTCATTCCATAGTTCATCAGGCACTCTATGGTTATTTAAGAATGTGACTACTCAACACCTCTTTGAATTAACACATAGCAGAAAGGCCAAGGGTCAAAATGAAATCTTTTATAACCTGACTCTGAAGCCACATTTTTCCAGGATTTATTTGTTCAAATTTACCTCCTGATTTTAATACATATCCAGCCTAATAAACACATACAATCGAAACCAAAGGATCACTTAAAAACCCAAGATATTTAGCTTGCAAAACTGAGCATTTATCGCCAAACATAGGGTATATAACCAAAAATATAATAAATTCTTTTCAAGTAAAGCTTTTAATTGGAAATCCTGTAGGCCATTCCATAGTAATATATTACAAGGATAATAGTAAAATCATGTTCTATGAGATTTTTGGTCTCATCATTATCACCCTTAGTAGTAAAATATCAATAAATGGCATCTACTTAAATAAGTATCATTTTTTATAGTTCTTATCATAGAGGACCTGACTTTGCTCATAGTATGTGCTTAACAGATGTTTAGTTAATGCCTAAAAGTATGTTGCAAGCCTAATTTATTTTTCAAAATCCTCATTGAGTAAGGTATGATACTAGCTGTTTGGGATAAAAAGATAAATCAAACAGAACATTATTTTGATATAAATCAAGATCAGCAAATAAGACCTTACTTTTTTAAGTTTTATTTAATTTTTTTGTGGATCTCTTCAGAAATTGAGAAATGGTAACAAAGTTTCACATTGAGTGGTATTAAATTAAACACTGAGGCTTTCGGCAAGTCACTTAGCTTTTCAAGGCCTCAGTTTTCTCATCTTTTAACAGATGGACAACAAGGTAATAATAACTCTACCTCATAGAGTTATTATGAAAGCTAAATATAATGATTAAATATGCCTGACCTATGGTAAGTGTTTAATAAACTTTAGCTATTATCACAATCACTTACCCTGACAGCAGGGCTATAAGGAACTGCCACTTTCTTTGCTATTGCCAGATAGCCCGGCGCTGAGGCTGTAAGTTTATAGTTTCCAGGGACGAGCAATCTCCAGTAATCACCATCCTTTGCTGTGGGGAACAGAATATCAAGTCACAGGCACATATGAGAAATTCATAGTTATGCCACCTAAATTCAATTTTTATTCTCTGTCTTTAGTTATTTATAGAATTTAATGAAATTCCATTGAAAAGAGTATGACACTCTCTAGAAGGCATCATTTTTTATAGCAGTTTTACAGATACTAATGTTATTTAATGAATCTTCTAATATAATGAATCATCATATGCACGTCAGAAATAACACAGATTAATGGATATTCTCAAGTCCCCAAGCTGCTGGCACCATTTTGATTTGATTCTTGCTGCCATCTGGCTGTGAAGATCTGAAGATCTGAAAGTCTGGTCAGTATCTCACAAAGTGTGACCCGATGGCACTTCTTTGGAAATCCTGAGGGACGTGTTAGAATTTAGATTTATAAAGACTCAGAATAGCTGGCATGCTTTCTAGGATTGCATTTTCTACCAGCTTTCCAGAGGATTTCTAAGCAGAGTTGTGTTCCTGTACCTCCATCCTCTCTTTGAGCAGCTTAGGTTCCCAGACGCCCTAGTCATCCACTCACATGTCTCCTTCAACTGATGTGCTGTTCCCCACCTGCTTATATGCCTGGCAAGCCACCAGCACTGGGAAACACCCACCCCTCTACTCTCTGCCTGCCTCTGTGGCTGCAAGGGGCTGCAGGAAAACACACACCGATGATGAGCTGTCCCCTGTCTACAAACACAAGGCCCTGGTCCTGCCCTGTCTTCCTCCAAAGTCCTTTCACCTTCCTGTATCTTAGGTTAGTGCACATCAATCACCTGAGAAACAGTAAGGAGCAAATTCTAATTCCCTAGATCTGGGATGAGGCCTGAGATTCTGCATTTCTAGCTAGTTCCAGGTGATTGCTGAATTCAATCTTGGTAGGGGCCACATTCTGAATAGCAAGGTCCAAGTGGAATTTTCCCTTTTCTTAACACCTGTACAGCATCCTCTTCATCCTCACTCTTAGTTGATGCTTCACATTGTATTAATATTTCACTGTGAATATGGAAACCATCAGAAAAAAATAAACTCTCATCACCATCTCTTCTCCTCTCTGGACTCTACATCTCCTTTAAGTTAGTGTCTCATTTCTGTTCTTCACTTTACAGCAAAAGTTCTAGAAAGACTTGTCAATACTCTCCATTTCAGGCCCTTTCCTCCTCCTCCACAGTCCACTGAAATAGACTCATCAAGACTCCACACTGCCTCTTTCAAAGGTGCATCTTTCCTGACACTTCACATTTCATCTCTCCAGAAACACTTTCAGGATTCCCGGACAAGGCACTACATTTTCTCTCCACCTGTGACTCCACTGACCCATTGCTTGTTTCTCCTTACTACCCTATGCTGCCCTTGAAAAGCTGCAGTGTCAAGGGAGAACAAGATAGCAGAGGAGTAGATGGACGTGGAGTACATCTCTGTCCATGTATACATCAGGAATATACCTTCAGACACAGAAGTGCATCCAGAACACCAGCTGAGATTGGACAGGAGTACCCGACCAGTGGAAAAGAATATGTAGAACCACACAAAATTCGGTAGGGTGAAGGAACTAGGCGGGGAAACAGGAGTGTTGGTAGGACTGGACCTGCCTTTGGTGGGTGGGGGAACTGAAGCAGGGGTCCAATTCCCACATTGGGGCAATTGTCTGATTCAGAGGAGAAACATTTAAGGCTGAGAGTGAAACAGCTGATCTGTGGCAGCCTAAATGGAATGAGAATCAGACAGTCCTTGCCACAGCCATACATACCCCGAGTAGGAATGCTGGTCTCCTGGAAGGGGCAGCTGCTGGGAGCTGGAGTTTAGGGATTGTGGAGCAATGCCAGGGTGAGGGCTGTGGTTGACTGCAGAGAGATGGATTGAGGGGATGTGAGGGAGGAGATAGTGGTGAGAAATGCCGGTAGAAGAAAGCCAGGCCAACCATGGAAGCAAGGCGATACTGCTGAGTCACGCATAGTGGGTGGAACCATCACCATAGCCTCTTTCTCCCCACATGCCAGCATTGGCAGCTGAACAACAGAGAGGCTGGCCCATCAAACACCTGACTTCACTGAACTACAGAGTAGGACCCCACGCAGGGTACCCCTTTCAGTGGCTGATGCGCCAAACTGCAGAGTAGGAACCCACCTAGAGTGCCCCTTTAAGTGTCCCATGTGCCAATCTACAGAGTACGACCCTTCAGGGGGGCCCCTCTATGTGCCTGACCCCAGGCAAAGGAGCCCTCTAAGTGCCCGAATGGGTGGAGTTGTGAAGAAAGACTGGCCAAAGAGGCCTTCTGATCACCAGCTACAAGAAGCTCGAAAAAGACTCTGATAGGGCCA
>NW_011494675.1:698832-712739 GCF_000754665.1 Bison bison bison | reverse complement strand
AGGGTCCCCGAAACCCAAGCAGCTGCACCATGTTCACCCTCAACTCTCACAGGGGAAGAGATGCCACAGGCAAAAAAAAAATGGTCCTGCATTTATGCACGCAGGGTCACTTCGTTCATGTCCGACTCTTTGTGACCCTGTAGACTGTGGTCTGTCAGGTTTCTCTGTCAGAGAGAGGGTTCTCCAAGCAAGAATACTGGAGCGTATTGGCCAAGACTAGTTGCCATACCCTTCTAGAGCACTATATTTCCTGCAGCCCTAGCTGCCAACCCCCCTGAGTACCTGGTGCTGCCAGAACCCCTGCGACCCAAGCAGCTGCACCACCTTCACACCTGGCCCTCACTGGGGCAGACCCAAGTCCAGGGCAGCCTCAGGAGTTAAACCCCAGTGGACGACCCACATGCAAAGGTGGGAATAAAACCGCAACTGAAACCCAGAGGTAGCGAGGCTAAGAAAAAAGATCCAAAACATTCCCATCAGCTGTACAAGCTGCAGATTAAAGCCACACAACCAACTAAGTAGACTCTGTATCTATGGAATGTATAAAAGGCCATTGAGAGTGCCCACAAAAGAAAATGCACTAGCTCTGATAGCTGTGGATATTGGAGGCACGAACACACAAGAGTAGGACCAGATTAGAATCTGAGCAGCCCCTACAGCAAGTCCAGAGATCAGCACAGTGTTGGAGGGCATCCTAGGGAGGTAAGGTGGACTGTGATTCCTAGCGCGGGAAAGGACTCTTACAGCAGTGACTCAAGAAAAATATTTATTATTATTATTTTTACTTATTCTGTAGATTCTTTTTTTTTTTTTCCTTTTTTCCCCCCTCTGTTGTAGTTGTCGATTTTATTGGCACTAAGAAATCCAATTAAGCTTTTGAGCTTTTTTCTTTTTTTTCCTCAGTCACATTTTTTATTGTTGTCATAAACCTCTGCCTTTAGGTTGGGTTTTGCAGTTCTATGGAGTTTTCCTCTCTCTCTCTCTTTTTTCCTCTTTTTTCAATTTTAATTTTTTAAACCTATTATTTTTTCCCACATTTATTCCTTTGTTTGCTTTTCCTACTGTTCTTTTCCCATTGCAGTTAATCTTTAACATATATAAATCTTTTTCTACCTCTATTTAACTTTGCATATCTATTCTTTCTTTCTTTTCTTTCTCTCCTTTCTTCTCAACATATTTGTTAGTTTTATCTTCATTGCTTTATTCCCCACTTGGCAGCTTGCTTTAGTTTTGTTTTCCAGTTTGTGCTTTAATTAGTTTTGTTCTGGTAGGTGTAGTTTTTGGCTTCTTTTATTTGCTGGGTCAATCTACTGTACTTTATCTTTGGAGGGCTGTTTGGATTTTGCTTATGGGTGTATATGTATATGTGTGTATTCAGTCACATTTTCTATTGTTGTTATAAACCTTTGCCTCTACACTGGACTTTTGCAGTTCTGTAGAGTTTTCCCCTTTCCCCCTCTTTTTTCTTTCTTCTTACTTTTTTTCTCTTTTCTCTTTTTTATAATTTTAATTTTGAAATTTTTAAACCTATTATACTTTTTCTACATTTATTCCTTTTATTTGCCTTTCCTACTGTTCTCTTCCCCTTGCAGTTAATCTTTAATGTATATAAATCCTCTTCATATACCTCTATTTAACTTTGCATACCTATTCTTTCTTTCTTTCCTTTCCTCTCAACATATTTGTTAGTTTTGTTTTCACTGCTTTATTCCCAACTTGGCACCTTGCTTTAGCTTTGTTTTCCAGTTTGTGCATAAGTTAGTATTGTTCTTAACTGGTAAATATAATCTTTGATTTCCTTTGTTTGCCAGATCAATCTACTGTACTTTATTTTTGTTGGACTGTTTTCACTTTGCTCATGGGTGTATATGTATATGTTTATATTCTATTTTTTTTTGACATTTTTTTATTCTTTATTTTTTCTTCATTGAAGTAAGCTGATTTACAATGTTGTGTTCATTTCTGGTATACAGCAGAGTGATTCAGTTATACATATTTATGCATTCTTTTTTATATTATTTTCCATTAAGGTTTATCACAGGATTTTTTTTTTTTTTTTTGTACAAGTATGTTTATAGTAGCATTATTCATAGTGGCCAAAAAGTGGAAACAACCCAAATGCCCATAAACTGATAAATGAATTAATAAAGTGATTATATCCATACAATGGAATGTTGTTTGACAATAAAAGGAACACAATACTAATACGTGTTACAAACATTATGCTAGGTATATGAAAACAGTCTCAAAAGACCAATATTTTGTAATTCTTTTTTTTTTTTTTTCTAAATTTTTAAAAGAAAATCCATCCTGAACCCTCCTCCCTCCTCCCTCCCCATACCATCCCTCTGGGTCGTCCTATTTTAACTATTATTTGCCTGATTTTGTAACTGCATTTGTCTGGGATTCATCTTTGGTTTCTCATTTTTGGATATTTGTTTTAATCTCACTTAATGATATAACAAATCACTTGTGGTCTTCATTCCTGACCAGAGATCAAGCCCTGAGCCTTTGGAGTGGGAGCACTGGCTCCAAGACCCTAGAATACCAGAGAACTAATCCTAAGGAGTATCAAATAGTGAGAACTCATACAAAGGAAACCACTTAATAAAAGACCCAGCATCACCCAACCACCAGGAGCACCCTGTGCAGGATGCCTCATCTAAACAAGAAACAAAACAAAAATACAAACCCAATCATCAGTAGACAGGATTACCACCTCACTCAGCCTTGCTCATCAGAGGAAAAACAAACAAACAAGCAAACAAAAACTCAGCACAAATCTCACCCTATATGAAGCTCACATAAACCACTGGATGAATCTTAGGAGGGCAGAAACCAAAAGCAAGAAAGAATTCAACTTTCTTTGAAGCCTGGAAAAAGGAAAGCTCAAACACAGTAACCTAAAAAAAAAAAAGAAAGAAAGAAAAGGCAGAGAAATACTGCACAAATGAAGGAACTAGAAAAACAGAAGTCCAAATAAATGAAGAGGAAATAAGAAAATTACCTGAAAAAGAATTCAGAATAATGATAGTAAAGATGATCAAAACCTTGAAAATAAAATGGAGAAAATGCAAGAATCAATTAATAAAGACCTAGAATAATTAAATAATAAACATACAGAGACAAACAACACAACTACTGAAACTAAAAATACTCTAGAAGGAATCAATAGCAGAATATCTGAATCAGAAGAACAAATCAGTGGGCTGGAAGATAAAATGATGGAAATGACTTCTGAGAAGCAGAATAAAATAAAAAGAATTAAAAGAGCTGAGGACAGTCTCAGAGACCTCTGGAACCATATCAAATTCACCAACATTTGAATTATAGGGGTCCCAGAAGGAGAAAAAAGAAAGGGTATGAGAAAATTTTTGAAGAGATTATAGTTGAAAATTATCCCCAACATGGAAAAGGAAATAATCAACCAGGTCCAAGAGGCACAAAGGGCCCCATACAGGATAAACCCAAGGAGAAACATGCCAAGACACATGCTAATCAAACTAACACAGACTAAACACAAAGAAAAATATTAATGTTGGGACCAGCCCAACAACGAACCGACCTGAGGGAGTGGTGATGCAGAAGAATAAGGAAAAATAAGACTCAGAAATAAAGTGGGGATCAGGGGGCTGATGCCAATAGCAGTCCAAAGCCCAGATCCTAATCCTCGCATGCCTTTTATTGTTAATTTCTACTTCTTTACTCATGCTCTAGAGATATCTATTCTTTACAATCTCAGATCGGGGATAAAGATATACGATGCACAGTCCTCAGTGTCAACCTTCAGCCCTTTCATGACTTTGTTTAGCCCTTTGGCTAGTGATGCACTTTCTCAGCATCTACCTCAAGGCTCTGTTTATGGGAACAGTCACTAATGGTTTTCCATCAGTCACATCAGAACTTCAACATCTTGTTTTCAAGATGTCTTTCCACGATGGACCTTTTACTGCTCCCAGCCCTTCGCCTGGGGGAAATGAGAAAGTTATTCTTATTTTTCAAAGAGGCTCTATTAATTATAGCACAGGCTTGTGCATAGCAAAGTGAAGTGAAGTGAAGTCACTCAGTCGTGTCTGACTCTTTGTGACCGCATGGACTGTAGCCTACAAGGCTCCTCTGTCCATGGAGTTTTCCAGGCAAGAGTACTGGAGTGGGTTGCCATTTCCTTCTCCAGGGGATCTTCCCAGCCCAGTGATCAAACTCGGGTCTCCTGCATGCAGGCAGACACTTTACCGTCTAAGCCACCAGGGAAGCATATTCCCTACAATTAAAAGCAGCAAGGGAGAAACAATAAGTAACATACAAGGGAAACCCCACATGCTTAACAGCTGATCTTTGAGCAGAAACTCTGCAGGCCAGAAGGGAATGGCAGGATATATTTAAAGTACTGAAAGGGGAAAATCTACAATCAAGATTAATGTCCTAGCAAGGATCTCATTCAAAATTGATGGAGAAATAAAAAGCTTTACAGAAAAGCAAAAGTTAAGAGAATTCAGTACCACCATCCAGCTTTGCAACAAGTGTTAAATGGACTTACATAGTCGAGAAACACAACAGAAGAAAAAAGACCTACAAAATCAACCCCAAACAATCAGAAAATGGCAATGGGAACATATATATCAATAATTACTTTAAATGTAAATGGATTAAATGCTCCAACCAAAAGACACAGACTGGCTGAATGGATACAAAAACAAGACCCATATACATGCTGTCTACAAGAAATCCACGTCAGACCTCAAGACACATACAGACCAAAAGTGAGAGGACAGAAAAATATATTCCATGCAGATGGGAAGCAAAAGAAAGCTGGAGTAGCAATCCTCATATCAGACAAAATAGACCTTAAAATAAAGAAGATTACAAGAGATAAGGAAGAACACTACATAATGATCAAGGGATTAATCTAAGAGGAAGACATAACAATTGTAAATATCTATGCACCCAACATAGGAGCACCTCAAAATATAAGAAAAACACTAACAGACATAAAAGGAGAAATTGACAGTAACACAATAATAGTAGGAGACTTTAACACACCACTCACACCAGTGGACATATCATCAAAACAGAAAATTAATAAGGAAACACAAGTCTTAAATGATACATTAGATGAGATGGATCTTATTGATATCTTCAGGATATTTCATCCAAA
Source organism: Bison bison bison (assembly GCF_000754665.1). NCBI lineage: Eukaryota > Metazoa > Chordata > Mammalia > Artiodactyla > Bovidae > Bison > Bison bison. Next base: position 707,584 of record NW_011494675.1, on the reverse strand, counting down.
TGCAGAAGAATACACCTTCTCAAGTGCATATGGAACATTCTCCAGGATAGACCACATCATGGGTCACAAATCAAAACTCAGTAAATTTAAGAAAATTGAAATTGTATCAAGCATCTTCTCTGATGAAAACATGTTATGAGACTAGATGTCAATTACAAAAAAAAAAACCTGTAAGAAACACAAACAAATGGAGATTAAACAACACATTTCTAAATAACCAACAGGTTACTGAAGAAATCAAAGGGGAAATAAAAAAAATTTCTAGGAACAAATGACAATGAAAACACAACAACTCAAAACCTATGGGATGCAGCAAAAGCAGATCTAAGAGGGAAGCTTATAGCAATACAATCCTACCTCAAGAAAAAAGAAAAATATCAAATAGACAACCTAACTTTACACCTAAAGCAACTGGAAAAAGAAGAAGAAGAACAACAACAACAACAAAAAATTAGTAGAAGGAAAGAAATCGTAAAGCTCTGAGCAGAAATAAATGAAAAAGAAATGAAATAGTAAAGATTAATAAAAATGAAAAGCTGGTTCTTTGAGAAGATAAACAAAACTGACAAACACTTAGCCAGACTCATCGAGAAAAAAAGAGAAGAATTAAATCAATAAAATTAGAAATGAAAAAGGAGAGGTTACAACAGACAATGCAGATATACAAAGGATTATAAGAGACTATTATGAACAACTATATGGCAATAAAATAGATAACCTGGAAGAAATCCATAGATCCATAGAAAAGTTCAATTATCCAAGACTGAACCAGAAAGAAATAGAAATTATGAACAACCCAATTACAAGCACTGAAATTGAAGCTGTGATCAAACATTTCCCCCCAAAAAACAAAAGCCCAGTACCAGATGACTTCACAGGAGAATTCTATCAAACATTTAGAGAAGAACAAATGCCTATCTTTCTAAAGCTCTTTTTAAAAATTGCAGAGGAAGGAACACTTCCAAATTCATTCTACAAGGCCACCATCACCCTGATACCAAAACCAGACAAAGACAATACAAAAAACAAAACTACAGGCCAATATCACTGATGAACATGCATGCGAAAATCCTCAACAAAATTTTAGCAAGTAGAATTCAGCAACACATCAAAAAGCTCATATACTATGATCAAGTTGAGTTTATTCCAGGGATGTAAGGATTCTTCAATATATGGACATCCCTCAATGTGATACACCACATTAACAAAATGAAAGATAAAAACCATATGATAATCTCAATAGATGTAGAAAAAGTCTTAGACAAATTTCAGCACCCATTTATGATTAAAACTCTTCAAAAAATGGGCATAGAAAGAACCTACCTTAACATAATAAAGGCCATATATGATAAGCTTACAGAAAACATTATTCTCAATGGTGAAAAACCAAAAGCATTCCCTCTAAGATCAGAAACAAGACAAGGGTGTCCACTTTCACCACTATTATTCAACATAGTTCTTGAAGTCTCAGCTACAGCAATCAGAGAAGAAAAAGAAATAAAAGGAATCCAGATTGGAAAAGAAGAAGTAAAGCTCTCACTGTTTGCAGATGACATGATACTGTACATAGAAAACTCTGAAGATAGTATCAGAAAATTACTAGGGTGAATCAGTGAATTTAGCAAAGTTGCAGGATACAAAATCTATACATAGAAATTACTTTCATTTCTATATACTAACAATGAAAAATCAGGAAGAGAAATTAAGCATCAATCCCATTCACCATTGCAACAAAAAGAATTAAATATCTAGGAATAAACTTAACTAAGGAGACAAAAGAACTGTACACAGAAAATTATAAGACACTAATGAAAGAAATCAAAGACAACATAAACAGATGGAAAGATATACCATGTTTATGGTAGGAAGAATCAATATTGTAAAAATAATTATACTACCAAATGCAATCTACAGATTTAATGCAATCCCTATCAAATTATCAATTGTATTTTTCACAGAACTGGAACAAAAAATTCACAATTCATATGGAAACACAAAAGATCCTGATTAGCCAAAGCAGAATTGAGAAAGAAGAATGGAGCTAGAGGAATCAATCTTCTGATTTCAGATAATACTGCAAAGATATAGTCATCAATACAGTATGGTACTGGCACAAAAACAGAAATACAGACCAATGGAACAAAATAGAGAGCCCAGAAAAAACCCATGCACCCATGGGTAACTTATTTTTGACAAAGGAAGCAAGAATATACAATGGGGCTAAGATAGCCTCTTCAATAAATGGTGCTGGGAAAACTGGACAGCTTCATATAAAAGAATGAAATTAGAACACTTCCTAATACCATACACAAAGATAAACTCAAAATGGATTAAAGACCTAAATGTAAGATCAGAAACTATAGAACTCTTAGAGGAAAACATAGGCAGAATACTCGATGACATAAATCAAAGCAAGATCCTCTATGACCCACCTCCTAGAGTAACAGAAATAAAAACAAAAGTAAACAAGTGGGACCTGATTAAACTTAAAAGCTTTTGTACAGCAAAGGAAACTATAAGCAAGGTGAAAAGACAACCCACAGAATGGGAGAAAACAATAGCAAATGAAACAACTGATAAAAGATTAATGTCCAAAATATACAAGCAGTTCATACAACTCAATGCCAGAAAAACAAACAACCCAATCAAAAAGTGGGGAAAAGACCTAAACAGACATTTCTCCAAAGAAGACATACAGATGGCTAACAAACACATGAAAAGATGCTCAATATTGCTCATTATTAGAGAAATGCAAATCAAAACTACAATGAGATACTACCTCACACTGCTCAGAATGGCCCTTATCAAAAAGCCTACAAACAATAAATGCTGGAGACAGTGTGGAGAAAAGGGAACACTCTTGCACTTTTGCTGGGAATGTAAATTGATACAGCCACTATGGAAGATGGTATGGAGATTTCCTAAAAAAAAAAAATTGGAGTAAAACCACATATGACACAGCAATCCCACTTCTAGGCATATACCCTGAGGAAACAAAAATTGAAAGAGAAACATGTATCTCATTGTTCATTGCAGCACTATTTACAATAGCTAGAACATGGAAGCAGCCTAGATGTCCATCGAAAGATGAATGGATAAAGAAGTTGTGGTACAAATACACAATGGAATATTACTCAGTCATAAAAAGGAATGCATTTGAGTCTGTTGTAATGAGGTGGATGAACCTAGAACATATACAGAGTGAAGTGAGTCATAAAGAGAAAGATAAATACCTTATATTAATGTACATATATGGAATCTAGAAAAATGATACTGAAGAATTTATTTACAGGGCAACAGTGGAGAAACAGACATAGAGAATAGACTTATGGACATGGGGAGACGGGAGAAGAGGGTGAGATGTATGTTAAGAGTAACATGGAACTTACATTACCATATGTAAAATAGATAGCCAATGGGAATTTGCTGTATGGCTCAGGAAACTCAAACAGGGGCTCTGTATCATCCTCGAGCGGTGGGATGGGGAGGGAGGTGGGAAGGAGGTTCAAAGGGGAGGGGAGATATGTATTCCTATGGCTGATTCATGTTGAGGTTTGACAGAAAACAGCAAAATCCTGTAAAGCAATTATCCTTCAATAAAAAATAAATTATTTTTTAAAAAAGCTAGTCCCAGAACCTGCTCCTCAGATTTCATTCCTTTCTACCTATTTATACTGCCAATGTGAGATTTTCCTAAAATTTTCACATCTGGAATGCAGAGAAAATAATGTTTATATGTTACTAATGTTAACAAAAGCAGTTGCTTGTGGCCATAGGGTGCACGGCCTAGGTCCTTCAAGAAGTCCTGCCCCAGGGGTGAAGGGAGCAATAATTTGGCACAGATTCTGGCATATATTGGTCCAGAAGGTGGGCTGGCACTTCATCGGGTGTTGAAAAGCATTGTTGTTTGAATAAATAAATGGATTTTTAGAAAACAAATATTCAAGATTAAAAAATACAAATTATAAATGTGGAGGTTAAATAAGAGTTAATGGTATAGGATGTTTGGGCACTAATTTAAAGGTTAACTAATGCTAAGGTCTTGAAACATGTATAAATGGAGTTTATAGCTAAAAAGATATTATTGTTTTTGATAAGATACCAACAAATGAGAATTACACTAAAATGAGTTGGAGAGATGTTTATTAACAGGAGTAGATAGGAAATGGCAACCCACTCCAGTGTTCTTGCCTGCAGAATCCCAGGGATGGCGGAGCCTGGTGGGCTGCCATCTGTGGGGTTGCACAGAGTCGGACACAACTGAAGCGACTTGCTAGTAGTAGATAGGTTTGCCAGAAAAACACATCATTCCCCCCAAACTAGGAAAATGGAAAGAGGGCTTTAAACCTAGAAACAACTAACATAAACTTCAATCCTGTAAGGTCCTTTTCAGCCTTGGATACATATGGCTTTATGACACAGATTAAATGAAGAAATGGATGGGACATCCTAGACAACAAAACACAGGCAGTTAACCTCCTTCCTACTCTTCTGCTCCCTCCTGAGGTCCACCAATTAACAGCTCTTTAGAATCTCTTCTTGAAAGTGATAGTGAAGTCGCTCAGTCGCGTCCAGCTCTTTGCGATAATGGACTGTAGCCCACCAGACTTCTCCATGGGATTTTCCAGGCAAGAGTACTGGAGTGGGTTGCCATTTCCTTCTCCAGGGGGTCTTCCTGACCCAAGGATCGAACCCAAGTCTCCCGCATTGCAGGCAGACACTTTACCCTCTGAGCCACCAGGGAAGCCCTTCTTAGGAGAGATCATTAGGATATAGCATTTTAATTCCAGCTGGTTCATCTTCCTTTGCCTTGACAACTGCAAAGAGTCTCACAGACGGCCCTGCCTCACAGCCCTCCTAAGTAACTACCTGACCTGTTCCCCAGATAAAAATTTAACTAGATCAAAGCTGGAGAGAGTGTAAAGAGACATGAGGCATTTAATTGCTTTGCATAGAACAGTATAAGAATGTAACTACGCTAAGAAGTAGACACGGTCACATATGCAATACTAGAGCCTCTGATCACAGCAAAGAACACCCACCAGATGTGACATCATGGTCTATTCCTTCCACAGAGAGGGTGGCGTTAGCAATCGGGTTACCCTGAAGATCTCGGACAAATCCTTTAACTCCTCGGTGTATCTGTGATGGTCAAGAATAACCAAAAAAATTTGTATTAGAAACAACCTAAAAACATGCTTCATATCAAACATCTCCTTATTTTCTAGCAAAATACTGCAGATTTCTATTGTTTAGGTATCAAAACAAGCTCAAAAAGTCACTGAATTTTTTGTACATTCTTTACTCTGCTTTTTCTCAAGTAGACAAATGAGAAGTAACCCCTGGAAAATTGATATCTTATTCTGAGTCAAATAAGACTTTGAAGTACCTTCCAAACTACCAAAACAAACAAACAAACAAAAAACCTGTCAATGTGTAAAACAGTTCTGGTCTGAACATATTTCATTGCTTTCTATTTTAAATTTGGTTAATTATGTATACTTTATATGCCACGTATCAGTTAACAAGATATCACATTGTAGCCCTTCAATACTTGTTCCTTTTAGATAAAAGGATATATATATACTGTGAATATTTTTGCATTAAACCCACTAATAATATTATTTTGGTTGAAAATCAGTGCATGAAAAGTCAGTGAACTTACTAACTGAAAACTGGGTTTATTAATAAAAAAGAAGAGTTTATGTTGAGAACAAGCTATTGAATTAAGTTGCTGTCATCAACTAACTACTACAATGAAAACTACAAAAACAATTTTATTTATAAATGATAATTCAACCAAGTCAACATGTATTTGAAGTAAAGTAGGGTCACTTAAGGTCTTTGAGAAAGTACTGCTTCTGGAATATCAAATGATAATCTATCAATCTTGATAATTTAGCAAAACACCATCCACCCCACTCCAGTTGCTCTTCACTCATATGACCCCAGAAAATACATTTTCTTTTGCTATTGATGATATTTACATATTTTCCTACAGAAAATAGAATAAATCTCATGTGACCCTTTGTCACTGGAGAGTAAATATGGCAGTGGTAAAATGTTTTATCAAAGAGATACCGTTTGTATACTAGTAAAATTTTTTTGAATTTTCTATTTTTTTAAAAAAAGCAAAACTCTTTAAGTAACACATAATTCTTTTCTCTAAACGCAATTTACTCATGGTAAAAAAGTGATACAGGGACTTTCCGGGTGGTTCAGTGGCTAAGACTGTGTGCTCTCAATGCAGGAGGCCTGAGTTTGATCCCTGGTCAGAGAACTAGATCCCACATGCCACAACTAAAAAATCCTGCATGCCAAAGATCGAAAATCCTATGTACTAAAACTAAGATCCAATGCAGCCAAATAAACATTTTTGTAAAAAGTGGTACATTTGCAGTAATAATAATTTTAATGGCAACCAGTAAAGTGAGAAGAGAGTAAACACAATTTTAAAACAAAAAGATATTTTTAATCTTTTCCCCAAGATTCACCTATGGATTAGCCAACCAAAATTGAATGAGACTGAAATTTAGCTACTGGAAACAAGAGAAGTTAGCTTTCTTAATGAAATTCACATGGTAAAAGTATCAGAAAAATTGTAGAGATTAATTTATTCATCTTGGGGCACTATAATCCTGATATATGTTTAAAATGTCCTCATCATTGAAAAAATAAATCAATCACTTCAAAAACATATAATTCACCTACATTAGGTATAAATATACCCATTAATATTCATAATTGTATGTTTTTCTGCCTCTGCAACCCAAGACTTAAATTACAGTATGTGATTAACAAATAGCTATGTTAGGTAGGAAATTAGGCATGAGCAACAAGCAGTGGCCTAGCCGAAAAGGATGCAAGCTGATCTCTAAACCCCATCCTAAACACACCCAGGAGAGCTCACAGATATGCTACAAAAATAACCACAGAGACTTTTCCAACTCCTGCACATGCACCCTAGGCACATAGTGAATACAAACTAACCACAGGGGCTTCTTCAAGTAACCTTAAACAGCTAGGAGCCCATTAAGTGCTCATAAATACTCATAATATGTATGGATTTATGAATTTTTACATAGTCATAAATATGTATGTGTTCATATATACATATATCTGATTGTACAAACTGAATGATGGGAAAGACATGCACAACAGAGACTGTGGCTGTGTAACTTGCAAGTGCCAACTAGCCTTGAGGGTATGCCCTTTCCTGATAGGTGGTGAGTACAGGTCCTATTTTGCACAGGACAGAACCAAGAGGAAGAGACAGGAAGTATAAAAGGAGAAGCCAAGAGGGATTGTTATGATTCCTTTCAGGTTGGCCCACTTCCAAGTCTCTTTAATAAATGTTCTGTCTGCTTGAGCTATAACTGAACTGCAACTTTTCTGCTGTTTCAAACCCTTTAGTCCATCATTCTAAATCTTTGTTACTATGAGACAAGAACCAAAGGTGAGAAACAAACCAACCTGATGGTTAAATAAATAAATGTATGATACGCCAATTATGGAGCATTATTTTTCTGTTTGAAATTTTCCACTATAGGAATAAACCTCAATGGAAATGTTATGGGCTACTAGGACTCCACAGGAATGCAGACTGGAAAACAGTTACTTTATGGTGTTTGCAAAAGAAACCCCAGAAGTTTATTAATAAATTTCACTCATATCTGGGCAAGTTATTTTACTACACTTGTTCTTCCTATAATTCTCCTTCCCCAGATTCTAGACATTTCAATCAAGCAAGGCTAAAAACAAAAAAAAAAAAATTAAATTTTCATTGTCGCTAGAATAGTTTAATGTCAATAACCTTTAAATCTTCAAATACTTAAGTGTCCTCCAGAGGGCTTGCTGAAATGGAGACTCGGGTCCTGCCGTTCAAGGAATGTGATTCAGTGTTGGGACTGAAAACTCATTTTTAACAATAATCTAGATGAGTCTGAGGCAAGTGCTCATGAACCATTCTTTGAAAAATTCTTTGGAAATTTTGAGAACTAGACAGTTCCATGGCTATTGCATAGGAGCTCTTCTTAGAAAACTATTTACGTTGATTAACTTTACAACTCGAGGTCCTAAAAACACCCTTTTAAGGCTCTGCAATAGATTTCTTCTCAACCAATCATTGAATTGGATCTCCTAATCACCAATAGAGCTTTGCCAAGAGAACGCACTGGTCATAGCAAACACCCTCTTCCAACAACACAAGAAAAGACTCTACACATGGACATCACCAGATGGCCAACACCAAAATCAGATTGATTATATTCTTTGCAGCCAAAGATGGAGAAGCTCTATACAGTCAGCAAAAACAAGACCGGGAGCTGACTGTGGTTCAGATCATGAACTCCTTATGCTGTATTCAAACTTATATAGGAGAAAGTAGGGAAAACCACTAGATCGTTCAGTTATGACCTAAATCAAACCCCTTACAATCATACAGTGGATGTGAGAAATAGATTTGAGACACTAGATCTGATAGAGTGTCTGATGAACTATGGATCGAGGTTCGTGACATTGTATAGGAGACAGAGATCAAGACCATCCCCATGGAAAAGAAATGCAAAAAAGCAAAATGGCTGTCTGATGAGGCCTTATAAATAGCTGTGAAATGAAGAGAAGCAAAGAGCAAAGGGGAAAAGGAAAGATATACCCATTTGAATGCAGAGTTCCAAAGAATAGCAAGGAGAGAAAAGAAAGCCTTCCTCAGTGATCAGTGCAGAGAAATAGAGGAAAACAATAGAGTGGGAAA
>NW_011494675.1:695635-698732 GCF_000754665.1 Bison bison bison | reverse complement strand
TTGAATGCAGAGTTCCAAAGAATAGCAAGGAGAGAAAAGAGAGCCTTCCTCAGTGATCAGTGCAGAGAAATAGAGGAAAACAATAGAGTGGGAAAGACTAGAGATCTCTTCAAGAAAATTAGAGATACCAAGGGAACATTTCATGCAAAGATGGGTTCAATAAAGGACAGAAATGGTATGGACCTAACAGAAGCAGAAGATATTAAGAAGAGGTGGCAAGAATACACAGAAGAACTATACAATAAAGATCTTCATGACTCAGATGATCACAATGGTGTGATCACTCACCAAGAGCCAGACATGCTGGAATGTGAAGTCAAGTGGGCCTTAGGAAGCATCACTATGAACAAAGCTAGTGGAGGTGATGGATTACCAGTTCAGCTATTTCAAATCCTGAAAGATGATGCTGTGAAAGTGCTGCACTCAATATGTCAGCAAATTTGAAAAACTCAGCAGTGGCCACAGGACTGGAAAAGGTAAGTTTTTATTCCAATCCCAAAGAAAGGCAATGCCAAAGAATGCTCAAACTACCTCACAATTGCACTCATCTCACATGCTGGTAGAGTAATGCTCAAAATTCTCCAAGCCAGGCTTCAGCAATACGGGAACTGTGAACTTCCAGATGTTCAAGCTGGATTTAGAAAAGGCAGAGGAACCAGAATCAAATTGCCAACATCCACTGGATCATGGAGAAAGCAAGAGAGTTCCAGAAAAACATCTATTTCTGCTTTATTGACTATGCCAAAGCCGCATGGATCACAATAAACTGTGGAAAATTCTGTGGGAATACCAGACTATCTGACGTGCCTCTTGAGAAATCTGTATGCAGGTGAGGAAGCAACAGTTAGAACTGGACATGGAACAACAGACTGGTTCCAAATAGGAAAATGGGTACATCAAGGCTGTATATTGTCACCCTGCTTATTTAACTTATATGAAGAGTACATCATGAGAAACACTGGGCTGGATGAAGCACAGGCTGGAACTAAGATTTCTGGGAGAAATAACAATAACCTCAGATATGCAGATGATGCCACCCTTATGGCAGAAAGTGAAGAAGAAGAAGTAAAGAGCTTCTTGATGAAAGTGAAAGAAGATAGTGAAAAAGTTGGCTTAAAGATCAACATTCAGAAAACAAAGATCATGGCATCGGGTCCCATCACTTCATGGGAAATAGAGAAACAGCAGCTGACTTTATTTATTTATTTATTTAGCTCCAAAATCATGCAGATGGTGATTGCAGCCATGAAATTAAAAGATGCTTGCTCCTTGTAAAGAAAGTTATGACCAACCTAGACAGCATATTAAAAAACAGAGACATTACTTTGCCAACAAATGTCCATCTAGTCAAGGCTATGGTTTTTTCAGTAGTCAAGTATGGATGTGATAGTTGGACTATAAAGAAAGCTGAGTGCTAAAGAACTGATGCTTTTGAACTGTGGTGTTGGAGAAGACTCTTGAGAGTCCCTTGGACTGCAAGGAGATCCAACCAGTCCATCCTAAAGCAAATCAGTCCTGGGTGTTCATTGGAAGGACTGATGCTGAAGCTGAAACTCCAATACTTTGGCCACCTGATGCGAAGAGCTGACTCATTTGAAAAGACCCTGTTGCTGGAAAAGATTGACGGCAGGAGGAGAAGGGGACAACAGAGGATGAGATGGTTGGATGGCATCGCCGACTCAATGGACATGAGTTTGGGTAGCCCTCGGGAGTTGGTGATGGACAGGGAGGCCTGGCATGCTGCAGTCCCTATCGTCTCAAAGAGTCAGACACAACTGAGCGACTGAACTGAAATGAACTGAATCACCCATTTTTCCATTTGTTATAAAACTAGTCAATGATTAGATTTTAGGCCCAGGTGTTCAATTATTTATCACCACCATATTCCACTGTCGTGAAATAATTTCAACACAGAACTTCTGGAAGCCTTCACTAATATTCCACCAGCCTTTGATTCCCTAATCTGGAGTGTTCTTTGAGGCAAGCTGGTGTGAGTTCACTGCAAATACCAATCTTACTGCTTCCATACATTCTGTGCAATAATAGTGATGTCACACCAGGATGGGTCACAGGGATCTGTCGACAGATCAAACTTTCATTTCAAGTGGCATAAAACAGGACTGTATCATCTGATCCCTCTTATTTTCAGCTGATTCTTACATAAACTGATACAGCTTTTAGATTAATTAATGCAACTGCCACCATAAATATGACAATCATTCTACTCTTTCTGATGGCACACATTTGGGTTTTGTTTTATAGTGCAATTTTTCTCAAGAACTAAGATAGGACTTCCTTGGTAGTTTAGTGGTTAAGAATCCACCAGCCAATCCAGGGAACATAGGTTCAACCCCTGGTCCAGGAAGATTCCACATGCCATAACCATGCACCACAGCAACTGAGCCTGGGCACCACAACTACTGAGCTTGCACACTCTAGAACCCATGCTCTGCAACCAGAGAAGACACCACAATAAGAAGTTTGCACACCACAACTAGAGAGTAGCTCCAAGTCACTGCAACTAGAATAAGTTCATGTGCAGCAATGAAGGTTCAGCACAGTCAAAAATAAATAAATTAGAATAAGAACTTAAATAGCAGCTGAACATTTTCTTTTAATTGTTGATGGGGTAATAATTTTACTGACATCAACTGTAGGGAATCCTAGCGCATAGTTCCAAGAAGCCTTTTCTGAACTGGCAGCACTGGGTTAAGGACCCTTCTGTGTACTGCCATTGCTCTTTATTTTAGCATTTATCATCCTCTCTTGTAGTTAGGTATTGATATCTGAACTTAAGATGAAACACACTCTCCCCAGAGCCTTATAGGGTGCCTAGGACACCCCACTCCAGTACTCTTGCCTGGAAAATTCCATGGACGGAGGAGCCTGGTAGGCTGCAGTCCATGGGGCAGCTAAGAGTCAGACACGACTGAGCGACTTCACTTTCACTTTTCACTTTCATGCATTGGAGAAGGAAATGGCAACCCACTCCAATGTTCTTGCCTGGAGAATCCCAGGGACGGCGGAGCCTGGTGGGCTGCTGTCTATGGGGTCGCACAAAGTCAGACACGACTGAAGCGACTTAGCAGCAGCAGCA
>NW_011494675.1:680012-695535 GCF_000754665.1 Bison bison bison | reverse complement strand
CCAATGTTCTTGCCTGGAGAATCCCAGGGACGGCGGAGCCTGGTGGGCTGCTGTCTATGGGGTCGCACAAAGTCAGACACGACTGAAGCGACTTAGCAGCAGCAGCAGCAGGACACAAAAGTAGCTTAATAAATTTTTGCTGTAAAAATTAATAAATAAAATGAAAAGCATTGAATTAAGGAAGGATTCTTTGCTATACAAGCAAAGAACACACCAAATAGCCCCATCTTACTTACTCAGCCTACAACTTTACTTTTAAATTTTGCTCTTAAAATATCCATCCAAATATAGCTCTCCTCAAACAACATTCTACAAGGGTGCCCACTCAAGTTTTTTCAGAATCAACATAGCTAATTATCTTTAGCTTTGTTGTTGAAAATATCTTTTTGTGTTAACATGTACTTTTATGTTAATTCCACTGACATAAAAATCCTGTATAATGGATGTTTTTTAATAACTGTCATGACTGTATCTCTTCCATGATAATACCTTTTGGTAAGGTATATGGATACTTGTGGAAGGCAATGGCAACCCACTCCAGTACTCTTCCTGGAAAATCCCATGGGCAGAGAAGCCTGGTAGGCTGTCTCTATGTCCCCATGCAGTCCATGGGGTTGCCAAGAGTCAGACACGACTGAGCAACTTCACTCTCGCTTTTCACTTTCATCCATTGGAGAAGGAAATGGCACCCCACTCCAGCATTCTTGCCTGGAGAATCCCAGGGATGGGGGAGCTTGGTGGGCTGCCATCCATGGGGTCACACAGAGTCAGACACCACTGAAGTGACTTAGCAGCAGCAGCATGGATACTTGACAAGTGTAAAAGAATTCTTAAGCTGATTTCACATTTTTAATGTATTGGGTTCACGTGTATATATTTCTATGTACCTGTGGGTGTGAGCTAAGTCACTTCAGTGGTGTCCTATTCTTTGCAACCCTATGGACTATAGCCCACCAGGTTCCTCTGTCCTTGGAATTTCCCAAGCAAGAACACTGGAGTGGGTTGTCATTCCCTTCTCCAGAGGATCTTCCTGACCCAGGGATCAAACTTGCGTCTCTTATGTCTCCTGCATTGGCAAGCAGGTTCTTTACCACTAATACCACCTGGGAAGCCCGTTTATATGTACATGTATGTGCAAATAGCTACTTATCTATATAATAGCATTTGTTTATATCAAATTAGTTTAAAAATCAGTCTATACTCCCTGCCAGTATATGAAACTAACATTACTCTTCCTGACTTTGGATGTAAATGGCCACATACAGAATGGAAAGTGAAACTGTCAAGGCACTGCAAGCAAAGAACAGAGTCCTTAGGTCTTTCCCAACAGTACTGCCCCTGGTGTCAGTCTCTACCTAGTACATAGGGGTGGGGCTACAGGGAACTGGCCTGGATCAAGTCTGAACAGGTAGGTATTTCATTCTGACACGTGGTGAGATTCTACAAATTTCTGTACAGTGACTCTCTGCTAAAGATCTAAATTTATGTCATGAGAGGCAATACACATGGTGATTCTGGAACTAGACAGCCTGGATTCTGGCAGAATAACTTCAGGCAAGTTGTTTAACTTCTCTGTGCTTCTGATTTCTTATTTTTAATTCATGGATGATAATGGTGGTGGAATAAAATAAGACGATATTGCTGATGATATAACGTTCCTTATAGAGTTGTGACAATTAAATTAATCAATTACTACATGTAAGGCATTTAGGATAATGCCAGGGAAAGAGTTAATGCCCAGTAAATGTAACTTACCCATCATTGCCATTACCTCATCTCCAGTTGAGTCTGGGCTGTGACAAGTGAGGCATAAGGAGACTTTCACTCCTAGGTGCTGATCCTACACCTGCATAACCCTGGGAGTGAATGGCTCATTAAATTTTTCATCCTGGGTGCTTCATTTACTTCATTCTAGATTTGGTCCTACCTGGAATGTCTGACAAATCCAAGGTGATCAGGGTAGAGGAGTATCCTAGGATTGCCCTTAATTAATGCAATATGAAAGAAAAGAGGGTGTCACCCTACCTTTCCATAACTCCAGTTTAATCAGTTCTCAGCAAATATTCATGAACTAAAAAACCAATTACAAATGAAAGACTATTTGGATCATGACTGATGCATTTTTCCAAATGTAGCATTCTCACTTTGGGTCAGGTGGATTCATATAGTCTGGGATCCTCTTAGGGGACTATTGTTCACCAAGTTACTATCGTGCACTTAGACCTCCTATTTTATGCTGGAGACTGGGTTTACCTGCTGCATGTAGCTAATGAGGGAGTTTTTGTTATCCTCCCAGTAGTTCTTCAAAGTCTCTTCAGGTGGAAACTTTTCACAGCTAAGCTCCACAGTAATCTCAAAGCAGTTGCTGCTGAGGTAATTGAAATCTTGCATTCCTGCCAAAACACCAAATGAAAAGTTAAATTATGCATGTGGTGACTAGAACCCACACCAACTGTTCTGCTGACAGCTAGGTAAATACTGTACCAATCCATGCATCTTGAGGAGACTGTGGGAAATTGCAAGTGAAATCACCTACTATATGAGAAGGAACAACATACTTGGGGGATAGTTACCACTTCACAAGCACAAGCAGTCATTTAGTGTAATGCATTGCTGTTGATAGTCCTAAAGCAAGTATCAGCCACATTCCACAGTGCTGGAATCAACTTCAAAGACAACAGGAGAGTGACATCATCAAAAAGGTGAAGCAGGAATTTTCTACTGTCTTCCCTCCCCCCAAAAATACAAATCTTTACAATTACCCATGAATAGAATGTGTTTGTGGAAGTTCAGGAATCTAATGGAAAAGTTAAAGCACACTATTGGAGAAAAAAATTCAAGACTGGACACGTTGAAGTGAGGAAGAGGAACAGTTTCACTTTACCTGTATCACCTCCTTCCCTAAGGTGGGGTAGCTTAGTGCCAAAGAAACCTAATTAGTAATATGAAAACATATAAAAACATACAACACATTGGTAAAGGTAAGTATATAGTTAGATTCAGAATATTCTAGTACTGTAATATGAAAGTGTATTATTCACTTTACTATAAAGTTTTTTAAATATTAAAAATAAGTATAGCTACAATAATCTGTTCATAGATACACAAAATGGAAAGATGTAAATTGTGACATCAAAACATAAAATGTGGGGTAAAGTTTTGCTTGCAATCAAAGTTAAGTTGTTGACAGCCTAAAATGGACTATTACACTATATGATGTTTTATGTAAGCCACATGGTAACCATAAAGCAAAAACCTATTCAAAAACAGTAAAGATAAAAGAATCAAAGCATACCATTGTAGAAAATCATCAATTCATAAAGAAAGACAGCAAGAGAAGAAGAAAGGAACAAGGTAACTTCAAAACAGAAGACAACAATACAGCAAGGCCTTACCTATCAGTAATTATTTTAAATGTAAACAGATTAAATTCTTTAATCAAAAGGCATAGAGTAGCTGAATAGATTTAAAAAAAAAAAACAAGACCCAACTATGTGGTGCCTACAAGAAACTCACTTCAGGTTTAAGAACACACATAAGCTCAAAGTGAAGGGATGACAAAAGATATTCAGTGCTTATGAAAACCAAAAGAGAGAAGAGGTAGCAGTACTTTTCTCAGACAAAATACAGTTTAAGCCAAAAACTGTAATAAGAGACAAATATCATTATATTTTGATAAAGGGGTCAATTCATCAAAGGATGATACAACTATCAAAAATACACAAACACTCAACATTGGAGTATTTAAATATATTAAGCAAATACTAATAGGTCTGAAAAGAGGAATGACCACAGTACTATAACAGTAGGGGACTTCAGTATCCCACTTCCAATAATGGATAACTAGACCATCCATACAGTCTCAGCAAGGGAACACTGGCCTTGAACTATACTTTATATTATATGAACCTAATAGCCATACAGAACAAGCCATCCAACATGGAACATTCTCTAGGATAGATCATATCATAGGTTACAAAAAAAATCTCAGCAGACTAGGGTAGGCTGAAATCATGCCAACTATTTTTTCCAACCACAACTGTACAGAACTAGAAATCATAACAAGAGAAAAACTAGAAAATTCACAAACATGTAGAAAAGTAAACAACACACACTTGAACAAGTCAAAGGGAAACCAAAATATCTTGAAGAAATGAAAATAGTAACACAACCTACCAAAACTTATGAGATGTAGCAAAAGCAATCCTAAGAAAGAAAATTATTATGATAAATGCTTACATTTAAAAGAAAAAAGAAATATGTAAAATAAATTCTTTAATCTTACACTTTAAGAAAACTAGAAAATGAACAAATCAAGCACAAAATTGCAGAAGGATGGGAATAACAAGGATCAAAGCAGAAATAAATGAAATAGAGGCAGGGAAAAGATAAATAAAATAAAATAAATAAATAAAAATAAAAAAGATAAATAAAAGAAAAGATAAATCTAAGGGCTGTTTTTTAATTTTCTCTTATGTTTTATTTATTTTTTAATTTATTTATTTATTTTAATTGGAGAATAATTGCTTTACAATATTGTGATATTTTTTGCCACACATTAACATGAATCAGCCATGGGTACACATGACTGGTTTTTGAAAAAGATAAAATAGACAAAGCTGTAGTTAGACTCACCAAGAATAAAAGAAAGGGGAGACATTTCAACTAATACCATAGAAATGCAAAGGATCATAAAAGACTGTGAACAATTATAAGCCAACACCTGGACAACCTAGAAGAAATGGATACATTCCCAGAAACATACAACTTACCAAGACTGAACCAGGAAGAAACAGAAAATCAAAACAAATCAATTACTAATAGGGAAATTGAATCAGTAATCAAAAACTTTGCAAAAAGGAAAGCCCAGAATCAGGTTTCACTGATGAATTCTACCAAACATTTAAAGAAGAATTAACATCAATCCTCATCAAAATCTTCCAAAAAAAACTGAAGAGAAGGGAACACTCTCAAACTTTTTTTTACAAGTCCAGCATAATGCTGATTTCAAAGCCAGATAAGGATACTACAGAAAAAGAAATTACAGGCTAATTATCATGATGAATAAAGATGCAAAAATTCTCAACAAAAAATTAGCAAACTGAATTCAACAGCACATAAAAAACATCATACACCATGATTGAGTGAAATTTATCCCTAGGATGCAAGGATGGTTCAACAAAGACAAATCAACAAATATAATATACTGCGTTAATAGAATGAAAGATAAAAATTAAGTGATCATCTCAAAATATGAAGAAAAATCACCTGAAAAAATTCAGCATGTTTTAATGATAAAAACTCTCAACAGGTTGGGTAGAAAAGGAACATACTTTAACATAATAAAGTCCATATATGACAATTCCACAACTAACATACTCAATGTCGAAAGATTTAAAGCTTCTCCTTTAAGATCAAGAACAAGACAAGGAAGTCTACTCTCACCATTCCTACTCAATATAGTTTTAGAAGTCCTAGCCAGAGAAATGAAGCAAGAATACTAAATAAAAGACACACATGTTAGAAAGGAAGAAGTAAAATTATCTCTGTCTGTAATGATATGACTTTATATAAAGAAAACACTAGAGACTACCAAGCACATACACACACACACAAAACTATTTGGACTAATAAAATAATTCATTAAAGTTTCAGGATACCAAATCAACGTACAAAGATCAGTTACATTTCTATCTGCTAACAAAAACTATCCAACAAACATATAAAGAAATCAATCTCACAATAGCAACAGAAACAATAAAATACTTAGGAACAAATTTAACCAAGGAGATGAAAGAGCTGAACAAAGAAAACTATAAGACAGTGATAAAAAAAAAAAAAAGAAATGAAAGAAGGTACAATGATAATGGAAAGATATCCCATGTTCATAAATTTAATACTGTTAAAATATCCATAGCACTCAAAACTGTCTATAGATTGAATACAATCCCTATCAAAATCTCAATGACGTTTTTGACAAAGCTAGCAGAAAAATATCCTAAAATGCATATAGAATCACAAAAGACACTGAGTAGCCAAAACAATCTTGAAAAAAAAGAACAAAGAAAAAATAAGAACTTCTTTATTTCAAGTGAAAAGTGAAAGTGTTAGTCACTCAGTCATGTCCAACTGTGCAACCCCATGGACTGTAGCCAACCAGATTCCTCTGTCCATGGAATTCTCCAGGCAAGAATACTGGAATGGGTAGCCATTTCCTACTCCAGGGGATCTTCTCAACCCAGTGACTGAACCCAGGCTACCTGCATTGCAAGCCATACTACCAAACTAAAATAATCAAAAGTTTGGTATCAGCATAAAAACAGACACATATCACTGAACAAAATCAAGAATGAGCCCAGAAATAAACCCTGATATATACAGCCAACTAAGGAGATTAGTCCTGGGTGTTCTTTGGAAGGAATGATGCTAAAGCTGAAACTCCAGTACTTTGGCCATCTCATGGGAAGAGTTGACTCATTGGAAAAGACTGATGTTGGGAGGGATTGGGGGCAGGAGGAGAAGGGGAAGACAGAGGATGAGATGGCTGGATGGCATCACTGACTCGATGGACATGAGTCTCAGTGAACTCCGGGAGTTGGTGATGGACAGGGAGGCCTGGTGTGCTGCAATTTATGGGGTTGCAAAGAGTCGGACACAACTGAGCGACTGAACTGAAATGAACTGAATATTTGATAACAGAACCAAGAATGCTCAATGGAAATAAGATAGTCTCTTTAATAAAACGTTTTGAGAAAACTTGATACATACCTGTAAAAGCAACAAATGGGACTTTTATCTTACACTAACACAAAAATTAATTTAAAATGGGTTAAAGGATTAAATTCAAGACTTTGAACTATAAAGTTCCTAGAAGGAAACAGAGAAAAAACTCCCAACATTGGTCTTAACTAAATTTGTGGGGTATGACACCAAAAGTATTAGATTAGTGCAAAAGTGTTTGTGGTTTTGCATTGTTGAATTTTGTCATTTGATACTGGAATGCATTCTTAAATAAATGTGGTTATGTTATACATCATTTTACTGCACAATGTCTAGCTTTATGTTTTTTGCTAATGCCATTACTTGCTGTTTATTTTATATTTATTTTAGACTATAGAAATGATGTTAGACAAAAAGCAAATT
The DNA here is from genome assembly GCF_000754665.1 of Bison bison bison. Classification (NCBI taxonomy): domain Eukaryota; kingdom Metazoa; phylum Chordata; class Mammalia; order Artiodactyla; family Bovidae; genus Bison; species Bison bison. The sequence continues at coordinate 688,392 of NW_011494675.1, read as the reverse complement.
TGAGTGATCTTCTGATTTGAGTTCAAAATGGGTCATAAAGCAGTGGAGACAACTTGCAATAACAATGCATTTAGCACAGGAACTGCTAGTTCAGTTCAGTTCAGTCGCTCAGTCGTGACCGACTCTTTATGACCCCATGAATCGCAGCACACCAGGCCTCCCTGTCCATCACCATCTCCCAGAGTTCACACAAACTCATGTCCATCGAGTCGGTGTTGCCATCCAGCCATCTCATCCTTTGTCGTCCCCTTTTCCTCCTGCCCCCAATCCCTCACAGCATCAGAGTCTTTTCCAATGAGTCAACCCTTCTCATGAGGTGGCCAAAGTACTGGAGTTTCAGCTTTAGCATCATTCCTTCCAAAGAAATCCCAGGGCTGATCTCCTTCAGAATGGACTGGTTGGATCTCCTTGCAGTCCAAGGGACTCTCAAGAGTCTTCTCCAACACCACAGTTCAAAAGCATCAATTCTTCGGCGCTCAGCTTTCTTCACAATGAACATACAATGCAGCAGTAGTTCAAGAGGTTTGACAATGGAGACAAGACCCTTGAAGATGAGGAGCACAGTGGCTGGCCTTTGGAAGTTGACAATGACCAACTGATAAGATCATCAACACTGACCCTCTTACAACTACATGAGAAGTTGATGAAGACTCAACATCAATCATTCTACAGTCATGAGGCATTTGAAGCAAATTGAAAAGGTGAAAAAGTTCAATAAGTGAGCTGATTGAAAATTTTAAAAAATCATTTTATAAGTGTCATCTTCTCTTATTCTACGTAACAACAATGAATCATTTCTCAATCAGATTGTGATGTGCAACAAAAAGTGGATTTTACACAACAATAACTGACAATAGCCAGCTCAGTGGTTGGACCAAGAAGAAGCTCCAAAGCACTTCCTAAAGTCAAACTTGCATCAAAAAAAGATCATGGTCACTGTTTAGTGGTCTTTTGCCATCTGATCCACCACAGCTTTCTGAATCTTGGCAAAACCATTATATCGGAGAAGTATGCTCAGCAAATTAATGAGATGCACTGAAAACTGCAATGCCTGCATCTCGCATTGGTCAATGGAAAGGGCCCAATACTTCTATATGACAACACCCAACCACACATCACACAACAAATGCTTCAAAAGTTGAATGAATTGGGCTATGAAGTTTAGCCTCATCCACCATATTCATCTGACTTCTTGCCAACCATCTACCACTTCTTCAAGCATCTTGAGAGAGGTAAGCAGGTTGATAGGCAGTCCAGGGCCCTTTAAGGAGAAGGTGAATATTCTCACTCATGCTTTCCTTAAGCCTTGTGCAACAATATATCTTGCCCAAAAGAACTGGCTTTTCTTTAGATCTGGAGCTAATGAATATACAGCAGCCATACATTTTACTCAAGGAAAATGCTTTTCTTAGACCCCATTATGCTTTTCTTGGGCTCTATGTTAATGATTATAATTGTAACAAATCTTGTCTGGGAAACTGTTTCTCAGTAACAATATATCTCATTCATAAATATATTGCCAGGAACTTATTCCTTCTGGCTAAGCTTGTACTGAAGTTATCTCAGGATGCATGCCTTGGGAGAGGGTCTGGTAGAACTTTTACAACCTTGAGGTATTCTTTTTATCTATTCTCAGCCTCCAGTTGAAAAGTATATAATGCTCTGCTCCAACTAGTGAGTTGGGTACTCTTTCTACCACTTTCTGATGTCAGAAGCTTCTATGTCAGAAGCTTTCTCTGTCCTATCAGTTATATAAAATGTTGCTGCACAAAGCTCTGAGTGACTGAGACTGTGTTGGTTCCAGAGTTAAATCTTCTCCTTCGGAGACCACAAACTTGGCACCAAACACCATAAGCTATCAATCTCAATAACATTTTACAAAGAAAATGCTTCCACAACCAGCAAGAGGCAGAAAAGGCTTTCCTAGAGTTTGCTGAATCCCAAAGCATGGATTTTTATGTTTTAAGAATAAACAAACTTATTTCTTGTTGGCAAAAATGTGTTGATTGTAATGGTTCCTATTTTGACTAATAAACATGTATTTGAGCCTAATTATAATAATTTAAAATTCACAGTCTGAAACAATTTTGTTTGCACCAACTTAATACATGTAACAAAAGCAAAAATTGATAAGTGGGACTGCATCAAACTGAAAGCTTCTGCACAGCAAAAGATACAGTCAACAAAATGAAAAGGCAATTTAAGGAATGAGAGAAAGTATTTCCAAATCATATATTGGATAAGAAGCTAATATTGAAAATATGTAAGGAATTCATGCAACTCAAGATAGATTTCAAAAAAAAAAAAAAACTTGATTAAATAATGGGCAAAAGATCTGAATAGACATTTTTCCAAAGAAGACACACAGATGGCCTACAGGCACATGAAAAGATGTTCAACATCATTAGTCATCAGAGAAATGCAAATGAAAACCACAAGAGATATCATCTCACACTTGTCAGAATGGCTATCTTCAAAAAGAACACAAATAACATCAGTGGACAAGAATGCAGAGAAGAACCCTCCAACACTGTTGTAGGAAATGCAAATTGGTACAGATACTACAGAAAACAGTATGAAGCTTTCTGAACAAACTAAGAATAGAAATACCATATAGCCTGACATACATCCAAAAAGAGACAAAAATACTACTTCAAAAATACACATACACCCCAACATTCAAGCAGCATTATTTATACTTGACAGGATATGAAAGCAACCTAAGTGTCCATCAACAGATGAGTGGATGAAGATGTGGTATATATACACAATGGAACACTACTCAGCCATAAAAAAGAATGAAAATTTTTCATTTGCAACAACATGGATGGACTTGGAGGGTATTATGCCTAGTGAAATAAGTCATACAGAGAAAGAAAAATACTGTATGTCCCTTATACATGGGATCTAAAAAATAAAGCAGTGAATATAATAACAAGAAAAAAAAAAAAAAAACAGATTCACAGATATAGAGAACTAACTAGTGGTTACCAGTGGAGACAGCAAGGAGGGGAGGGGAAAGATTGGGGAAGGAGATTCAGTTCAGTTCAGTCACTCAGTCATGTCTGACTCTTTGGGACCCCATTAATCACAGCATGCCAGGCCTGCCTGTCCATCACCAACTCCCAGAGTTCACTCAAACTCACGTCCATCAAGTCGATGATGCCATCCAGACATCTCATCCTTTGTTGTTCCCTTTTCCTCCTGCCCCCAATCTTTCCCAGCATCAGAGTCTTTTCCAATGAGTCAACTCTTCACAAGAGGTGGCCAAAGTACTGGAATTTCAGCATTAGCATCATTCCTTCCAAAGAACACCCAAGACTGATCTCCTTTAGAATGGACTGGTTGGATCTCTTTGCAGTCCAAGGGATTCTCAAGAGTCTTCTCCACCACCAAAGTTCAAAAGCATCAGTTCTTCGGCGCTCAGCTTTCTTCACAGTCCAACTCTCACATCCATACATGACCACTGGAAAAACCATAGCCTTGACTAGACGGACTTTTGTTAGCAAAGGAATGTCTCTGCTTTTCAATATGCTATCTAGGTTGGTCATAACTTTTCTTCCAAGGAGTAAGCATCTTTTAATTTCATGGCTCCAATCACCATCTGCAGTGATTTTGGAGCCCAAAAAAATAAAGCCTGACACTGTTTCCCTATTTATTTCCCATGAAGTGATGGAACCAGATGCTATGATCTTCGTTTTCTGAATGTTGAGCTTTAAGCCAACTTTTTCACTTTCCTCTTTCACTTTCATCAAGAGGCTTTTTAGTTTCTCTTCACTTTCTGCCATAAGGGTGGTGTGATCTGCATATCTGAGGTTATTAATATTTCTCCCGGCAATCTTGATTCCAGCTTGTGCTTCTACCAGCCCAGTGTTTCTCATGATGTACTCTGCATAGAAGTTAAATAAGCAGGGTGACAATATACAGCCTTGACGTACTCCTTTTCCTATTTGGAACCAGTCTGTTGTTCCATGTCCAGTTCTAACTGTTGCTTCCTGACCTGCATATAGGTTTCTCAAGAGGCAGGTCAAGCGGTCTGGTATTCCCATCTCTTGAAGAATTTTCCACAGTTTATTGTGATCCACACAGTCAAAAGCTTTGGCATAGTCGATAAAGCAGAAATAGATGTTTTTCTGGAACTCTCTTGCTTTTCCCATGATCCAGCGGATGTTGGCAATTTGATCTCTGGTTCCTCTGCCTTTTCTAAAACCAGCTTGAACATCTGGAAGTTCACGGTTCATGTATTGCTGAAGCCTGGCTTGGAGAACTTTGAGCATTATTTTTCTAGCGTGTGAGATGAGTGCAATTGTGTGGTAGTTTGAGGATTTTTGGCATTGCCTTTCTTTGGGATTGGAATAAAAACTGACCTTTTCCAGTCCTGTGGCCACTGCTGAGTTTTCCAAATTTGCTGGCATATTGAGTGCAGCAGAGGTACAAATTATTACATATAAAATAAATAAGCTACAAGGATATATTTTATAGCATAGGTAAGACAGCCAATATTTTATATGGCGACCCACTCCAATATCCCTGACTGAAAAAATCATATGGATAGAGGAGCCTAGCAGGCTACAGTCCATGGTGTCACACATAGTCAGATATGACTGAGCAACTGAGCACAAAGAAATTGAGTACAACCTTTAAAAATTCTGAATCACTATGTTGTACACCTGTAACTTACATAATATTGTACATCAACTATCTCAATTTTAAATAAAACAAGATAAACATATATAATAAAGAAAATACCTGAAAGAATATATTTATCAAGGCATAATTCAACAAAAAAAAAGAAAAAAAAAAAGCATATTAAACCAAACAAGTCCTATAATTAGCCAGTACTGCTACTGTCCTAATTCTCTTTTCACTATTCTTTTAGGTGGGCCACAGAAAATTGTTCTTAGGCAGAGGAAAAAAATGGTATCTTTACATTTCACTCTTTATCCTTGTTAGAGGTGATACTACACAACTGTGAGTGATCCAGGTAGCCAGAAAAATGAGAGCTCTTCGAAGTTCATACTCGAACAGAGAGCCATAAGAGCTGCCTTGATGTCTAGAACTGCTTCCTGCAGCTGTGCTGAGGTGGGTTTTTCCATGTCCAGACTCAATAAAATGTGTAGAGCTTCCTGAACTGATAATAGAACTTACTGCAGTAATGAATACAAAATAAACATCCCATATGAAGTGGAACTTATTAAATAAAAACAAAAGGTATGTGAACCAAGATATGCTAGAGACCAAAGCCAGCCCTCTAAAATACACATTTACATATGTCAAAGCATGACTAACATATAATCATGATGGTATCTTGTTCCCTAAGGCCAGAATTTGAAAACTAGGGTAATTAACAATGTTCAATTTGTATTTTCCCAGTGGATATCTTCAGTTCCTTTCCTACATCTCTTCTACATCTCAAACTCATGTCCATTGAGTCGGTAATGCCATCCAACCATCTCATCCTCTCTTGTCCCTTTCTCCTCCTGGCTTCAATCTTTCCCAGCATCAGGGTCTTTTCCAATGAGTCGGTTCTTCTCATCACGTGGCCAAAGTACTGGAGTTTCAGCTTCAGCATCAATCCTTCTAATAAGTATTCAAGACTGATTTCCTTTAGGGTTGACTGGTTGAATCTCCTTGCAATCCAAGAGACTCTCAAGAGTCTTCTCCCACACCACAGTTCAAAAGCTAAATATAAATGGTAATTATTTTTTAAAAGTCACTACTCACATGAAGAGTGAAAGGGAAACTCACCTCCAGGCACGCTGTACCATGCAGCGCCATTGGTCGTTCCTTCTACAAAGCTGCTGTCATCATCATTCTTGCGACATGGGGGCCGATCTGGGTCCGACATTGGGGGGTTGAAGGATGAGTATGCCCGAGCTAAGCTTTGGAAGATGTCGTCATCTGGGCAGGAGCTGTATTCGTGAGCACTACCTGGAAAACAAAGCCACAACACTAAAGAAACTGACACAAACCAACTAGTACTGCATGTTTTCTGGAGATTGATTTAGTGTTGATCTCCTGCTGATACATTTTTAGCTACATCACTATGGGAAAGGAGTGAAGGCTTAAGTACTCAACAATTACACTTAGTTTTCTTTCAGGTTTTATAAGGTCCACTGCTGATACTGCAAAGTAGAAATTGAGTAGAATGTACATTCTTCTAATGAATTGAAAGCTTCACAAGAAAAGAGATAAGCACATAGTAAATTGGACTTGGGAAGACAGTAAGGAGATTTCCATTGTTAAAATTTTTAATTTATAAATTGCACCTGTACAAATCCAATAGGCACTGTGAACCACTGTCACACATATTCTTCAGTATCTGAATTTACAGTTTTTAAAAACCTCCTACTACTGAAATAAATAATATCTATTTTGGTACACAGTATTCTTATTCTGTATTATCAAATATGCCAGTCCTTTAAATTTCCAAGCTATTGACGAACCATAAAGTCTAAATTTCAAAAGTTTCCTGTGTGGGTGCTTTCAAATTGTGGTGCTGGAGAAGACTCTTGAGCGTTCCTTGGACAGCAAGAAGGTCAACCCAGTCAATCCTAAAGGAAATCAACACTAAACATTCATTGGAAACACTGATGCTGAAGCTGAAGCTCCAATACTTTGGCAACCTGATGTGAAGAGCTGACTCACTAGAATAGACTCTGATGCTAAGAAAGACTGAGGGCAGGAGGAATAGGGGATGACAGAGGATGAGATGGTTGGATGGTATCACCAACTCAACGGATATGAATTTGAGCAAACTCCGGGAGACAGTGAAGGACAGGGAAGCCTGGCATGCTGCAGTCCACAGGGTCACAAAGAATCAGACATGACTTAGAGGCTGAACAACAACAATATCCTGTATTACAAAGACCTAACTCTTCAAAGTCTCCTGAAAATTTATTCAAAAAGGGTAATTTCTTGGAACAACAAAAATTAAGCTGAGAACATCTATCTGGCTAAAGTTTGCTGTGTCTGAAGATTAGCTAAAACTAGTTAAAGAAAATCAAAGCATCACTTCTTCTCCCTGACACCACCATGAAACAGTTCCAAATGTAGAAGTGTGAATGCATAATAAGACACATGCAGAGATATTCATGGGCCCCTGATGGAGTTCTAAAAGTTTGCCTTCAGTTTTAAGCTATCTTGTACATAAAGCTACATAGATCCATTATTCCTCCATTTATCAGAATCCAAGAGTTACCCAAGTTCACAACTTTTGTTTTTCCCCTTTCTCTTACCTAAGTAATTATGTTTCTCTTCATTAAAAAAAAAATTTTTTTTAAATTACAGTCTTTTGTTGCCAGATATATACCAATGCCACATGGAACAGGGGATATTCCAGTTCAACAGATGTATTTCTATAGGCAAAATCACTGAACAACCAGTTCCTTAAAAGAATATTACAGAAATCATTCAATAAACCCTTGTAAAGTAATTGTAAACCTTGAATCAATTAGAGAAACAGGAAGAACACCTACCACTCCTCGTCTCATCATATGGATAATTGGCCACAAGGTCTCCTCCGTGAAGATTGGCAGAGAGCACAAAAGGAATATCCATAATCCAATGAATGACAGCCTTCGTCTCAGGAGCAAGCTATATTAAAGATTAGAGGTTAAAAGGATTCTAAATGTGGCAGTCGTTGGTGGGGTCACTTGACGGAAAAGACATATAAAAGGTAAGAACAATGACAACTGAAATCTTGTCATATTCCAAGCACTCTGTGATTGTTTTCATAGAAAAAAGAAAAGAGGAGCATTCCTCATCTCTATCTTTCTCAGACTTATAATAAAAAATATTTCTATTTCCTTAAAAGTTCTATTTAAAAGCTGCAGTTTTCTTTCTTTGTAACTTGAAAAACAGCATACAAATCATTTACAAATTTGGGTACATCTCCATCTGAACTTGTTAATAATAATGATAAGACAAGGAGAAAAGAAAATAGCTGAGCCAAACAAGGTTCTTCTTTATGGTGATTCAACTCAAGAAAGGTGGTAGATTTTCTTTCTGAGTTTTGTATACTATTTCTCCAATTCCCTTCAACAACTTCAACATTTTTCCTATAAAAAAAATTAAATCGGGTCTTTTTCAGATTTCACCACCAAATAATGTACTTTGGGATGATCATCTCAAATTTATTTTTTTCTTTTTTTTTTTTTAATATAAATTTAAGACAACAGCAATTTAGGAATTCATGTGGTCTTTTGAAAGATTCACAGCCCCTCTTACCTTGGAAGCAAAACAAAGGAGGAAAGAAATCTACACCAAAGAATTAATCTGAGCCAAAAGCTTGACACTTTTATGTGATGTGTTTTTAATAGCAACTAGGAAGACTCTCAAACTCCCAATTACCTTTTTTATTTGATTCCCACCCCGCCCC
>NW_011494675.1:639681-679912 GCF_000754665.1 Bison bison bison | reverse complement strand
GTTCTTAGGGACAGAATATCTAAAATCCACTGGATTATATACTTCACATGGGTGAGTTCTATGTTATGTAAATCATATGTTAATAAACCTGCTTTTTAAAAAGAGAAAAAGAAAAAATAATACAGTCCTGAGTACACAAAATAGTATGTGACTACTAGATTTTTGCCTACTGTTAGTTCCTATACAGAGACTATTTCTTACATATACTGTATACACTGTTCATGTTACTAAATGTTCAAAAACAAACAAACTTCACAATTTGATCAGTTAAACTTAATTTCTCTTTGACTATTAATAGAGTCTTTTAGGCTGACTAAATGCTGAACTATCCTCAGTACTGTAATCACATATTTAACTAATCCATAGAGATGGCTTTGGAGCACCCCTAAATGGGGCTGGTTAAGCCAGTCCTTAACAGAATCTAAAGCCAAATATAACCTATTTTTTAAACTTTCATTGAGAGACTATAACTATAGTTCAAATGTTATGCTCTATAATTATATAGCTTGGCTCTTAAAATATATCAAAGCCATGTTTATTCTATATTCTTCACAACTCTAGCCACTAAAGGCAAGTATTTAATATAATTATTTGATGTAATCATTGTTTGGATGCAATCCAAGCCAAGGCCCATATACTGAGCCTAGACAATGGTGGACATAACCAGACTGAAGACCTCGAGGGCAGATGAGAAATGATTCAGCAGGAGGAACTCCAGGAACAGAAGGGACCCTGTGCTCAGAGAGGTTCAGAAGAGCAAAGAGAGCATCTGGAGGACTTGGTAAAAATGTATGTTCCTTTCCATAACTCAACCCCATTGCATATATACCCCAGACTTCCTGATTCAACATTCACAGGAATCTGAATTTTTTAATTGACATATAGTTGATGTACAATATTACATGAGTTTCAGGTATACAGCATAGTGATTTTCAATTTTTAAAGGTTATATTCCATTTATAGTTATTATAAAATACTGGCTATATTCCCTGTGCTGTACAATATATCCGTGTGGCTTATTTATTTTATTCATAGTAGTTTGACCCTCGTAATCCCCTACCCCTATCTATCTCTTCCCCTTCCCCCTCCCCCTCCACACTGGTAACCACTAGTTCTCTATATCTGTGAGTCTCCTCCTTTTTCTTATAGTCACTAGTCTGTTTTATATTTTAGATTTCACAAATAGGTGATACCATACAGTATTTATCTATCTATGCCTGATTTAGTCCACTTAATACTGTCCATATCCATCCATGTTGTTGTAAATGGCAACATTTTACTCTTTTTTATGGTTGAGTAGTTTTCCATTATGTGTGTATGTGTGTGTGTGCTTCTTTATCTAGTATCTGTTGCTTCCATATCTTGACTACTGTAAATAAAGAATCTGCCTTTTTAATCCTTCATTCCTACAACTCTATAGTTTTAAAACCACTCTAATGATACAGCATCTACCACTCTAATGATACAGCATCTTCCCTCATAGCTCAGTTGGCAAAGAATCCGCCTGCAATGCAGGAGATCTGGATTCGACCCCTGGGTTGGGACAATCCCCTGGGGAAAGGAAAGTCTACCCGCTCCAATATTCTGGCCTGGAGAATTCCATGGGCTGTATAGTCCATGGGGTCACAAAGAGTGAGACCTGACTAAGCAACTTTCACCTTCTAATGATACAGAGAAGAGACTGATGGTTGCCAGAAGCAAATTAAAAACTTTGGATTATAAAATAAATCCTAGACATGTAATGTGTAGCATGGATAATATAGTTAATAATACTGTATTGTATACTTGAAAGTTGCTAAGAGAAAATATCTTAAAAGTTCTCATTACAAACAAGAAAAAAAAAGTGTAACTATGTATGGTGATAAATGTTAACTAGATTGTTATACAATCATCTCACAATATATACAAATATCAAATCAATATGTTGTATGCTTCAAATTAAATAATGTTATAAATTAATTATATCTATAGGTATGTATCTGTATCCATACCTATCTATATCTATAGATATATATAAACACAGAACCTACATACCTACATTTGAGCTATTTCAAATCCTAAAAGATGATGCTGTGAAAGTGCTGCACTCAGTATGCCAGCAAATTGGAAAAACTCAGCAGTGGCCACAGGACTGGAAAAGGTCAGCTTTCAGTCCAATCCTTAAGAAAGGCAATGCCAAAGAATGCTTAAACTACCACACAATTGCACTCATCTCACATGCTAGTAAAGTAATGCTCAAAATTTTCTAAGCCAGGTTTCAACAGTATGTGAACCAAACCATGAACTTCCAGATGTTCAAGCTCATTTTAGAAAACGCAGAGGAACCAGAGATCAAACTGCCAACATCTGCTGGATCATCAAAAAAGCAAGAGAGTTCCAGAAAAACATTTACTTCTGCTTTATTGATTATGTCAAAGCCTTTGACTGTCTGGATCACAATAAACTGTGGAAAATTCTGAAAGAGATGGGAATACCAGACCACCTGACCTGCCTCCTGAGAAATCTGTATGCAGTTCAGGAAGGAACAGTTAGAACTGGACATGGAACAACAGACTGGTTCCAAATTGGGAAAGGAGTACCTCAGAGCTGTATATCATCATCCCGCTTATTTAACTTATATACATCATGAGAAATGCTGGGCTGGAGGAAGAACAAGCTGGAATCAAGATTTCTGGGAGAAATATCAATAACCTCAGATATGCAGATGACACCACCGTTATGGCAGAAAGTGAAGAACTAAAGAGCCTCTTCATGAAAGTGAAAGAGGAGAGTGAAAAAGTTGGCTTAAAGCTCAACATTCAGAAAACGAAGATCATGGCATGCAGTCCCATCACTTCATGGCAAATAGATGGGGAGACAGTGGAAACAGTGAGAGACTTCATTTTTTGGGGCTCCAAAATCACTGCAGATGGTGACCGAAGCCATGAAATTAAAAGACGTTTACTCCTTGTAAGGAAAGTTATGACCAACCTAGATAGCATATTCAAAAGCAGAGACATGACTTTGCCAACAAAGATCTGTCTAGTCAAGGCTATGGTTTTTCCATTGGTCATGTATGGATGTGAGAGTTGGACCGTAAAGAAAGCTGAGCACTGAAGAACTGATGCTTTTGAACTGTGGTGCTGGAGAAGACTCCTGACAGTCCTTGGACTGCAAGGAGACCCAACCAGTCTATCCTAAAGGAAATCAGTCCTGAATGTTCACTGGAAGGACTGATGTTGAAGCTGAAACTCCAATACTTTGGCCACCTGATGGGAAGATCTGATTTATTTGAAAAGACCCTGATGCTGGGAAAGATTGACGGCAGGAGGAGAAGGGGACGACAGAGGATGAAATGGTTGGATGGCATCACTGACCCAATGGACATGAGTTTGAGTAAACTCCGGGAGATGGTGATGTACAGGGAGACCTGGAGTGCTTCATGCCATGGCATTGCAAAGAGTTGGACATAACTGAGAGACTGAACTGAACTGGACATACCTACAAAGCATTAAAAGGCTAAGAGTGAAGTGAGAAAGGGGTGATGTGTAATAACATTAATGAAATGCCTACTATTTATCTTGTACTGGGCCATATCAAAACACTGTCTAAGCCTAATTGACAAAGATGGAAAAAGGAGATAAGGCAGACATGGGCAATATCATCCATGATTTAAGCCGATTTACTGAAGATTTAGTAAAATATAAACAAATCTTGCTTCTGTTCCTGAAAAGAGTTCAAAACTTAATTTTTATATGTTTCTCTTTTTATTACCTTTATAATACCCAGGAAAGGTATTGGCAAAGAGACTTTTTAAAATAAAAGCTCTAATTTTTTTTAAGTTTCATGAACATGCATCTTTTTAAAGTATTTCTTAAACTAGATATATGAAAATATCTAATATAAAGCTTACAGAAATATTATATAGGTTCCATTGGGGAAAAGGATGGCAGTGCTGGCTGAAAATGACAGCATTTTCACTAAAACTGTTAATCTAATATCCTGTCAACATGAGTTTATTTCATGATTGTTCTATGATTGGTAACAAGAATTCTTTTTCTCGTTGCTTAGTTTCTTTTTTTTATACAATAGTATAAGATGTTTATCAGTTTTCATAAGCAATAGACAAAAAGTAAAAGATAATTACAATTGCAAGCCATAATAGTAACATGATTAACTTAACAATGTAAAATAATTACATACAATTTTGGGGTCAAGTAGAGTGATGTGGTAAGTGGAAGTGCACACATGCACATGTTTTCATCCACCTAGTCAATCTATGTTTTTTGGCTGGTGCATTTAACCCATTTACATTTAAAGTAATTATTAATATACATGATACTGTTGCCATTTTATTAATTGTTTGGGGTTTATTTTCTGTAGGTCTTTTCCTTCTCTTGTGTTTCCTGCCCAGAGAAGTTCCTTTAGCATTTGTTTTCAAGTTGGTCTGGTGGTGCCTCATTCTCTTAACCTTTGCTTGTCTGGAAAGTTTTTGATTTCTCTATCAACTCTGAAGGAGAGTTTTGCTGGGTAGAGTATTCTTGGTTGTAGGTTCTTCCCTTTCATCAGTTTAAATGTATCATGCCATTTCCTCTGGCTTGTAGAGTTTCTGTTGAGAAATCAGCCTGATGTGAGTTCCTTTACGTTATTTGTTGTTTTTCCCTTGTTGCTTTCAATATGTTATCTTTGTCTTTAATTTTTGTTAATTTGATCACTATGTGCTTTGATGTGTTCCTCCATGGGTTTATCCTGCCTGGGACTCTCTGTGTTTCCTGGACTTGGTTGACTAGTTCCTTCCCTATGGTAGGGAAGTTTTCAGTTATTATGTCTTCAAATATATTCTCAGGACCTTTCTCTCTCTCTTCTCCTTTTGGGACTTCTGTAATGCAAACATTGCTGCATTTAATATTGTCCCATAGGTCTCTCAGGCTGTCTTCATTTCTTTTCATTCTTTTTTCTATATTCTGTTCTGTGGCAGTGATTTCCACCATTTTGTCCCCAAGGTCATTTATCTTTCTGCCTCAGTTATTCTGTTATTGCTTCCTTCACATCTTCTCCATTGTTTTCCCAAGATCCTAGACCATCTTCATTATTCATTACTCTGAATTGTTTCTCTGGAAGGTTGCCTGTCCCCACTTCAGTTAGTTATTTTTCTGGGGTTTTATCTTCTCCCTTCATCTGGGACATAACTTTCTGCTTTTTCATCATGATTCAGTTCAGTTCAGTTAAGTTCAGTCACTCAGTCATGTCCAGCTATTTGTGACCCTGTGAATTGCAGCACACCAGGCCTTCCTGTCCATCACCAACTCCCGGAGTTCACTCACACTCACATCTATTGAGTTGGTGATGCCATCCAGCCATCTCATCCTCTGTCATCCCCTTTTCCTCCTGCCCCCAATCCATCCCAGCATCAGAGTCTTTTCCAATGAGTCAGCTCTTCGCATGAGGTGGCCTAAGTACTGGAGTTTCAGCTTTAGCATCATTCCTTCCAAAGAATACCCATGACTGATCTCCTTTAGAATGGACTGGTTGGATCTCCTTGAAGTCCAAGGGACTCTCAAGAGTCTTCTCCCACACCACAGTTCAAAAGCATCAGTTCTTCGGCTCTCAGCTTTCTTCATAGTCCAACTCTCACTACCATACATGACCACTGGAAAAACCATAGCCTTGACTAGATGGACCGTTGTTGGCAAAGTAATGTCTCTGCTTTTGAATATACTATCTAGGTTGGTCATAACTTTTCTTCCAAGGATTAAGCGTCTTTTAATCTCATGGCTGCAGTCACCATCTGTAGTGATTTTGGAGCCCCTCCAAATAAAGTCTGACACTGTTTCCACTGTTTCCCCATCTATTTCCCATGAAGTGACAGGACCAGATGCCATGATCTTTGTTTTCTGAATGTGGAGCTTTAAGCCAACTTTTTCACTCTCCTCTTTCACTTTCATCAAGAGGCTTTTTAGTTGCTCTTCACTTTCTGCCATAAGGGTGGTGTCATCTGCATATCTGAGGTTATTGATGTTTCTCCAAGCAATCTTGATTCCAGCTTGTGCTTCTTCCAGTCCAGTGTTTCTCATGATGTACTCTGTATATAAGTTAAATAAGCAGGGTGACAATATACAGCCTTGATGTACTCCTTTTCCTATTTGGAACCAGTCTGTTGTTCCATGTCCAGTTCTAATTGTTGCTTCCTGACCTGCATATAGGTTTCTCAAGAGACAGGTCAGGTGGTCTGGCATTTCCATCTCTTTCAGAATTTTCCACAGTTTATTGTGATCCACACAGTCAAAGGCTTTGGCATAGTCAATAAAGCAGAAATAGATGTTTTTCTGGAACTCTCTTACTGTTTCCATGATCCAGCGGATGTTGGCAATTTGGTCTCTGGTTCCTCTGCCTTTTCTATCATGATTAGCTTTCTGTAATGTGGTTTTTGTTTTAGCTGCTATGAGACTGTGGTTCTTCTTGCTTCTTCTGTATGCCCTCTGATGGAAGAGGCTAAGAGGCTTGTGTATGGTTCCTGATGGGAGGGACTGGTAGTGGGAAAAACTGGGTCTTGCTCTGGTGGGCAGGGCCTTGCTCAGTAAAGCTTTAATCCAATTATCTGCTTATGGGTGTGGTTGCACTCCCTCCCTGATAGTTGTTTGGCCTGAGCCACCCAGCCCTGGGGTCTATGGGCTCTATGGTAGAGTTAATGGTGACCTCCAAGAGGGCTTTCATCAAGGAAGACCATCCCAGACTACTGCTGCCAGTGTCCTAGTCCCTGTGGTGAGCCCCTGCTGACCCACACCTCCACAGGAAACCCTTCATTTTGGTTCAGCCTTCTGTGAAGTCACTGTTCCTTTCCTCTGGGTCTTGGTGTGCACAGGATTTTTATTTGTGCCCTCCAAAACTGAAGTTTCTGTTTCCCCCAGTCCTGTGGAAGTCCTATAGTCAAATCCTACTGGCCCTCAAGGTCAAGTTCCTTGGGAATTCCTAGTCCCTTTGTTGGATCCCCAGGCAGGGAAGCCTGATGTGGGGTTCAGAATCTTCACAACAGTGAGAGAACTTCTTTGGTATTATTGTTCTCCAGTTTGCAGGTCATCCACCAGCAGGTATGGAATTTGATTTTATCATGATTGCACCCCTTCTATCATTTCTCTGTGGTCTCTTCTTTGTCTTTAGATGTGGAGTATCCTTTTGTGGTGGGTTCCAGTGTCCTCCTATTGATGGTCATTCAACAGCTAGTTGTGATTTTAATGCTCTCACAGAAGAAGATGCTCTCATTTCTTAGTTGTAACAGACAGCATGGGCAATGGGGAAAATTTGGGAAGATAGCCACACTAAGCTTTCAGAACAATTTTTCATTTCTGTCTTATGCCATGTCACACAGGACTATCCTCTTTTCCCTTCTGATTACCCCTGACCTTTTCTTTTCTAGCCTTCCCTTCTCCCAGGAAAATTGGTTTAGGAGCAGAAAAAATGAAGACCTGTGACTCAGAGGCAAGAGTGTTTAAGTCACCCATTTATCATGTTCTGCCAAAATCCTTGGCCCCAGGCAGCCCTTTCAAAGACTGATCCCCATTTATAGACTCAGTCCAGGTTTCTAGGATGAATTCTAAATATAGACAGAAAAATTTTAAGAATTTTATACAAATAATCTGAGACTCTTTCTCCTGGATCTTCTAACAAGTATCCCAGCCATGTGCTGAGTGCATGTCTGGAGCTCCAGCAGCCGGTTTTCAGATGTTGTGATATGCTTGCCAGGCTGGATTGAACTCATTCATAATAGGCTTTAAGCCTACTATATGTTAGATTAAAATAGGAATTCTAATTCCTGTAATCAAGGGACTGAAATCTAAAATCAAAAAGAAAAACAGCTATATAAACAAATAGTATGACATATGACATATGTCATATGACATATATATGACATATATAAAGTTCTATATAACTATAAACACCAGGCTGGAAGTATATATAAAGAACATAAAGGCAGGCTTAACAGAATGTCTGGAAGAGCAGAGAAAGGCTTCACAGAGGAGGTGATATGGAAGGGAAGTGAAAAGCACTGTGAACAGCTGGAATAAGCACACATATGAAGATATAAAGTTATTAGAAGATGGTACATTTAAGGAGTACATGGCATATCAAAGCCAGATTAAGGAGTGGCTGAGCTGGCAGCTGCTAGGGGCCAAGGGAAATTTGAATGGTCCTGGAGCTATAATAATATGGCTGTCCTTTCCAATTTCTCACTTAGAAAGGTACTAGAAGAAGTTGATAAGTAAGAGTGGAATTGCCAGGAAAGACACAAGAGGCAGAGGGACCAGTAGTCCTCGCCATTCCTCCACAATGGGCTCACCTCCCCTCCATGGAACTAAAAACAGCATTCCAACAGTATAAGCTTCAAACTCAATGTTTAGTGGGTGGGTGTGTGTCCATTTGACCCTGTGGTCCATAATAAAGCACTGAGAAACAATGCCGACACAGTAGTAAGAATTCTAGATCCTGGCCTCAAGCCCTTCATATGTACTAACTCACTCAATCCTCTCAAATGCATAGATACTCTATGCAATAGATACTACAATTATCTCCATATTTCAAATGAAGACAAAGAAGCACACAGTGGTTAAATAACTTTGTAAAACTCATACAGCAAGGACAGAACCAACATTTGAACCAAGCTGGCTGCCTCCAGAATCTTCACACTAAATCATCACAGTGGCCTCACATTTTGAGTTTTTACTTTATTCTTTGGAGCAATGGAGACCTGACAAGTTTAGAGTTTTTAACCAATAGAGCATTTATTTCTGTATGAAAATCACTCCGGAGGAATTTGAGAAGACTGAAAGGAGTTGGGAGAGGCTGAACCCAAAACAAGGATGGGGGTTACTTTCCTCATCAGAACAGAAGACCATACGGCCTGAGTTTTCAGAGAAGAGAGAGGCTGAGAGTGTCACCAAGATCTGGTAACATGTGTAGGGAGTGGTGACAGACAGAAAATTCAAGGTCTTGATAATCGAGTAAATGAGAGAATAGTGTTTTCTCAGGAAAAAATTTATTTCTGGCCATGCTAAGTTTGAGGCCCTAGATGTCACCACATAAAGGGACTGATCAACAACACACTGAAGGTACAGAAGAGGATAGAAACCCAGGGAGAGAAATAAGGGTAGCAGATGGGACCCTAAAGGCCAGTGTTTAAGCCAAGGCAGAAGAAGCAGGGAAAGAAACTCAGAAGTGATTTAAAAGGTACTAGAAGAGGTAGAAGAAAGTAGAGTTGTGCAAAGCAGGAGAAAGTTCTGGAAAAGAAGAAAAAGTCAACAGTGTAAAATGCTGTAGGAGAAGCAAATCAAATGTGCTGATAGTGTTAGTCGCTCAGTCGTGCCTGACTCTTTGCGACCCCATGGACTGCAGCCCGCAGTCCATGAGATTTTCCTGGCAAGGATACTGGAGTGGGTTGCCATTTCCTTCTTCAGGGGATCTTCCCAACCCAGAGTTCGAACCCAGGTCTCCTACACTGCAGGCAGATTCTTTACTGACGGAGCTTCCCTCGGCAGCTCAGCTCCCAGGCCGCAGTCCTCTGTGGTCTCCCCCTTCGCCGGAACCACCTCAGCATCGGCGGCAGCCATGGCCCAGGCCCGCAGCATGGCCCCACTGCTCCCGCGCGCCCTTGTGCTGATAAAGGGCTCCTAAATAGGCCAAAAACACTTTCTAGACAACTGGGTTCCTCCCTCCTTCCCTTATTGTTACATTCAATGTCATAAATTCATGACCAATTCTAGTGGCAGGACTAGTTTCCAGGCCCCAGGCCCCCAGCCTTGACTTTCACAGCCACAGGAAGTGTCCCATACAAGCATTCATGACACTTCTGCATCCTTCATTGTTATGAAGATAACAGATGTATTTCCTTAGGCTGGAGGAACAGAACCCAAGAAAACCATACATGTTCTCTACCTTTGTGTTTTGATCCACAATTTTCTTCAGATTTTTCAATAGATGATTATTTGGACCACCTTCTTTCTCATTAATATAAACTATTCTGTCCAGGTCGGGAAAGTTCCGGTTCAGATCTATTCCCTGGGCATTGCTTCGACCCACGAACCAGTCCTTCAGCTCACCAAGCTAGAAAAAAAAATCAGAGGAAAATCATCAGTTATTTATTGTTAATGTTATCATTTATTTAAAGTCTTCATTAATGGCTTTTAAAATAATTTATAAGACTATTCATTTCAACAATATCCTCCTACAGTGGCATTTTATTATCTAACTGATATACACATGAAAGTATCGGGTTTAAAGCATTTTTTATGGATATTTTCAAAACATTCTCAATGAACAATATTTTAAATGTTAATTATATACACAAGATATTCAACATCAAACTGCATATATGTTAGCTATTAATGTAGATGGCATGTCTCACAGCACACTACTCTTTACTTTGTTTAAGTAAAATGCTCACTGTCTCTGAAAACCACAGCAATCTACTTACAAATATTTGAAAGAATAAATTACTAAAGAAGGTTGGGCACTTAAAATGACTTTAACATGAATTATTTACATATTACCTCTCTCTTATAGTCTTAATGAAAAAGTGTAAGCTCTGTAACTTTTGTTTCAACTTTGTAAATTGAAAATTTTCTGCTTAATTCTAAAAACTTCATTTCACCAATGATATAATCCAGGAACTTAACAAATTTCTAGAATATTCAGTTATATTCCATTTTTGTTTTACTATTAATACTAAATCTCTAACACAGAGATAATGCACATATTCTTAAAGTCAGGTAAGTTCAGATAGCTTAGACTGTGAGGAATTGAAATCTATAAGACAAAAAATAGCAATGACAGTTTTTTGTCCATCCTGACAGTCCTAAATATCACTTTAAAATAGTCAGTAATTTAATTCTGTATGTACTAGAATATACTAGAATTTTTCTCTTCATAACTTTAGAAATTATATCAACATTGTACTTACAGAAATTCACTGTTTGGGTTTTTTACAAGGTCAAATGGTAATTGGATCTTTTACTTTTAATGTAGAAAACAAATTCTTAGCTATAGATTAACAAACTAAATATATACTTTAATATGTTCCCATTAAACACAAAAATTATTTCAAACTGTAGAAAACAACAAATAAAATGTCCTGCATTCCTGTCCAAACAAAAAGGGAGCACACATAATTATGAAAACATAATTACTACCCAGTTTCTCTAACAGTTAAAATTTACTAAATTAGCTTTTTATTTATGTTAGGAAGGCTTTGTTCTGTTTTTTTTTTTTAATTTTTATTTTTTTTTTACTTTATGGATCATGTATATCAATAGATAAGAATAGGATTAAGCATCCATAAAACATTATCTAGCCAAAAATCCTTATTTCTTGATTTCAGTAGATGGCAATATAATATATAATTTAGAAACAGCAATGGCATCACTCTTCAATACATGGGAGTAGATAGCTGTCAAACTTCTGGATTTTTAGAAAGAAAGTTACCTAGTGACAAACATGAATGAATAAATATGATTCATTTAACAACAATAACCAAAAAATTAAATATTGACTTATAAAATTCTCATTTGGAATTCCTGTGGAAGAAACCCTCACCCATCATTCCTTACCTTCTGAACTTTTTTCTTACCCAGAAACAGAACACCATATCACTTATATTCAGCCTTGCACTCTCTGTAAGCTTCATGTGAGCATATATTCCTTGACTATAAGTATATATGTACAAACCTTAAAAAAAATTCATGCTCTGCTGTGATCTGACCCACACCCACCTGAGATGCTGCCTTTTCAAAGCCATCAGGGTTCAGGGAAGGCATGATGTGGATTCGGGTGTTGTGGATCAGCTGGACAATTGTCTCATTCCCTTTTTGGTACTCATTGCACAGGTACTGGGCCAGAAAAATGAGCAGCTCCCGTCCGACAGCTTCATTGCCATGCATATTCCCAATGTATTTAAATTCAGGCTCACCTAAAAGCCCAAAAATAAATAATATAGAAACTTTTTTCTATCATACCAAAGAGAAGGCAAATAACACACAGTGTAAAAAAAGTTGTACAGTTACTAACTTATTACACAAAGAATAAAACTTCTTTGCCCTCCACAGTTGATGTCTAAGAAATCTAATCTAAACACAAAATACTTAACATTTCCCTTCCATCTTTTGAGTTCTCTCTTCCCAATCTCCCACTTATTGTACACTGAATTTTGAGCCCCAAAATCAAAAGTCTAAATCCTAAGTTTGAATGTAATTGTATCTGGAGATATGGCCCTTAATGAGGTAATTAAGGTTAAATGAGGTCATAACCCAGAAGGACTACTGCCCTTATAAGAAAATGAAGATAGAGATAGCATAAGCAAGAAGAGCTACAATCCTAGAGCCTGCAAAATTAAAGCAACAATCACAGAAAGTTAGACAAAATGAAAATGCAGAGGACTATGTCCTAGATGAAGGAACAAGATAAAATCCCCAGAAAATCAACTAAATGAAGTGGAAATAGGCAAACTTCCCAAAAAAAAAATTTTTTTTTCAGAATAATTATAGTGAACATGATCCAGGATCTCGGAAAAAGAATGGAGGCAAAGACTGAGAAGATGCAAGAAAAAGTTAACAAAGACCCAGAAGAACTAAAGAACAAAGAGAGATGAACAATACAATAACTGAAATGAAAAATATACTAGAAGGAATCAATAGCAGAATAACTGAGACAAATGAGCAGATAAGTGACCTGGAAGAAAGAATGGTGGAAATCACACTGAAGAACAGAATAAAGAAAAAAGAATGAAAAGAAATGAAGTTAGCTTAAGAGACCTCTGGGACAACATTAAATCCACCAACATTCACATTATAGGGGTCCCAGAAGGAGAAAAGAGAGAGAGGACATGAGAAAATATTTGAAGTCATGAGAGCTGAAAACTTCCCTAATATGGAAAAGGAAGCAGTCAACCAAGTCCAGCAAGCACAGAGAATCCCACACAGGATAAACACAAGGAGAAACATATTGAGACACATACTAATCAAATTGACAAAAACTAAGACAAAGAAAAAATATTAAAAGTAACAAGGGAAAAATGAAAAATAACTCACAAGGAAACTCCCATAAGGCCATCAACTAATTCTCAGCAGAAATGATGCAAGCTGAAAGGAGTGTCATGATATATGTAAAGGTGTGAAAGGGAAGAATATATAACCAAGAAAACTCTACCCAGTGAGAATCTCATTCAGATTTGATGGAGACATAAAAAGCTTTACACACAACTAAAAGCTAAGAGAACTCAGCATCACCAGACCAATTTTACAACAAATGCTAAAGGACTTCTCTAGGCAGAAAAGAGAATAGCAATTCTAAGGAAAAATAATTCTACACATTCAGTTCAGTACAGTTCATTCTGTCATGTCCGACTATTTGTGACTCCACGGACTGCAGCACAACAGGCTTCCTTGTTCTTCAGCACCTCCCAGAACATGCACAAACTAATGTCCATCGACTTAATGATGCCATCCAACCATCTCATCCTCTATTGTCCCCTTCTCTTCCTGTCTTCAATCTTTCCCAGGATCAATGTCTTTTCCAATGAGTCAGCTCTTCTCATCAAGTGGCCAAAGTATTGGAGCTTCAGCTTCAGCATCAGTTTTTCCAGTGAATATTCAGGGCTGATTTCCTTTACTTTTGACTGGTTTGATCTTCTTGCAGTCCAATGGACTCTCAAGAGTCTTCTACAGTGCCACAGCTCAAAAGCATCAGTTTTTTGGGACTCAGCTTTCTTTATGGTCCAACTCTCACATACATATATGACTACTGGAAAAACCATAGCTTTGACTAGATGGACATTACTTCCTTTGTTGGAAGTAATGTCTTTGCTTTTTAATACACTGTCTAGGTTTGTCATAGCTTTTCTTCAAAGGAGCAAGCATCTTTCAATTTCATGGCTGCAGTCACCATCTGCAGTGATTTTGGAGCCCAAGAAAATAAAGTCTCTCACTGTTTCCATTGTTTCCTTATTTGTCATAAAGTGATGGGACCAGATGCCATGATATTTGCTTTTGAATGTTGAGTTTTAAGCCAGCTTTTTTCATGCTCCCCTTTCATTTTCATCAAGAGGTTCTTTAGTTCCTCTTGCTTTCTACCATAAGATTGGTGTCATCTGCATATCTGAAGTTATTGATATTTTTCCCACCAATTTTGATTCCAGGGTGTGCTTCATCCAGCCCAGCATTTCGCATGATGCACTCTGCATACAAGTTAAGTAAGCAGGATGATAATATACAGCCTCAAAATACCCCCTTTCTCAATTTGGAACCAGTCTGTTGTTCCATGTCCCATTTTAACTGTTGCTTCTTGACTGGCATACAAATTTCTCAGGAGGCAGGTAAAGTGGTCTGTATTCCCATCTCTTGAAGAATTTTCTACAGTTTGTTGTGATCCACGCAGTCAAAGTCTTTGGTGTAATTAATAAAGCAGAAGCAGGTGTTTTTCTGGACTCTCTTGCTTTGTCTATGGTCCAAAGGGATGTTGGAAATTTGATCTCTGGTTTTTCTGCCTTTTCTAAATCCAGCTTCAACATCTGGAAGTTCTCAGTTCACATACTGTTGAAACCTAGCTTGGAGAATTTTGAGCATTACTTTGCTAGTGTGTGAGAAGAGTACAATTGCATGGTAGTTGGAACATTCCTTAGCATTGCCTTTCTTTGGGATTGGAAGGAAAATTGACCTTTTCCAGTCCTGTGGCCACTGCTGAGTTTTCCAAATTTGCTGGTATATTGAGTGCAGCACTTTCAAGCATCATCTTTGAGGGTTTTAAATAGCTCAACTGGAATTCCATCACCTCCAGTAGCTTTGTTTGTAGTGATGCTTCCTAAGGCCCACTTGTTTGCATTCCAGGATGTCTGGCTCTAGGTGAGTAATCGCACCATCATAGTTATCTGGGTCATGAAGATCTTTTTTGTATAGTTCTTTGGTGTATTCTTGCCACCTTTTCTTAATATTTTCTGCTTCTATTAGGTCCAAATAGTTTCTGTTCTTTATTGTGCCCATCTGTACATGATATATTCCCTTGGTATCTAATTTTCTTGAAGAGATCTCTAGTCTTTCCCATTCTGTTGTTTTCCTCTATTTCTTTTCTTGATCACTTTGGAAGACTTTCTTATATCTCCTTGCTATTCTTTGGAACTCTGACTGTTTCCCTGTTGAACAGTTCTATGATGACCTACAAGACCTTCTAGCATTAATACCAAAAAAAAAACGATGTCCTTTTCATCATAGGGGATTAGAATACAAAAGTAAGAAATCAAGAAATACCTGGAGTAACAGGCAAGTTTGGCCTTGGAGTACAAAATGAAGCAGGGGAAAGGCTAACAGAATTTTGCAAAGAGAAAACACTGGTCGTAGCAAGAGACGACTTTATCCTTGGACTTCACCAGATGGTCAATACCAAAATCAGATTGATTATATTCTTTGGAGCCAAAGATGGAGAAGCTCTATACAGTCAGCAAAAACAGGACTGGGCGCTGACTGTGGCTCAGATCATGAACTCCTTATCGCAAAATTCAGACTTAAAGAAAGTGGGGAAAACCACTAGATCATTCAGGTATGACCTAAATCAAATCCTTTACAATTATACAGTGGAAGTAACAAATAGATTGAAGGGATTAGATTTGATATACAGAATGCCTGAAGAACTATAGACAGAGGTTCTACACATTCAAACTATTATATCAAAACCTCATGGGAACAGGAAACCCCAAAGCTACAACAGATATACACACACAAAAGAAAAAGCAATGCAAACACAAAAATAAAGATGGTAATCAAACCACAAGAGATAAGAACAAAAACAAATCCAAAACATTAAGCAAATGGCAATAAGAATACACATCTCAATAATTACCTTAAATATAAATGTACTAAATGCACCAAACAGAAGACATAGACTGGTTGCGTGGATTTAAAAAACAATATCTTTATATATGCTTTCTATAAAAGACCTACCTCAGACCTAGGGACACATACAAACTGAACATGAGGGGATGGAAGAAGGTATTCCATGTAAATGGATATCAAATGAAAGCTGGAAAATCAATATTCATAGCAGAGAAAATAGACTTTAAAACAAAAACTGTTACAAGAGACAAAAAGGGACACTACATAATGATCAAGGGATCAATCTAAGAAGATTTAACAATTGTAAGTATACATGCACACATCATAGAAGCATCTCAATATATAAGGCAAATAAGAACAGCCATAAAGGGAGAAATTAACAGTAACACAATAATAGTGAGGGAAGTCAGCACCCAATTTTCATCAATGGGCAGATCATCCAAACAGAAAATCAGTAAGAAAACACAGGTTTTAAATGACAAATTAGACCAGATGGACCTAATTGTTATTTATAGAGCATTCCACCCAAAAGCAGCAGATTACACATTCTTTTCAAGTGCACATGGAACATTCTCCAGGACTGACCACATGCTAGACCACACAGCAAGCCTTAAAATTTAAGAAAACTGCAATCATATCAAGCATCTTTTCTGATCACAACACTATGAGATTAGAAATAAACTATAGGAAAAAAATAAAAAAAAAAAACACACAAACAATCGGGGCTCAACAATATTCTACTAAACAACCAATGGATCACTGAATAAATCAAAAAATACCTAGAGACAAATGAAGGTGAAAGCACACTGATTCAAAACCTATGGAATGCAGCAAAAGCATTCCTAAGAGGGAAGTTTACTGCAGTACAATCTTACCTCAGGAAACAAGAAAAGTCTCAAAGAAACAACTTAACCTACATCTAAAACTAGAGAAAGAAGAATAAATAAAACCTTAAGTTAGTAGAAGGAAATAAATCATAAAGATCAGAGCAGAAATAAACGAAACAGAGACCAAAAAAACAATAACAAAGATCGATGAAACTTGAAGCTGGTTCTTTGAAAAGATAAAAAAGATTGATAAAACTTTAGCCAGACTCTTCAAGAAAAAAGGGAGAGGGCTCATATCAAGAAAGTTAGAAAAGAAAAAGAAGTTACAATTGAAACCATAGAAATACAAAGGATCACAAGAGACTACTACCAGCAACTGTATGCCAATTAAATGGACAACCTGAAAGAAAAATGGACAATTCTTAGAAAGATAAAGTCTCCCAAGACGGAATCAGGAAGAAATAGAAAACATGAACAGACTAATCACAACACTGAAATTGAAACTGCGGTTTAAAATTTTCCAATAAACAAAAGTCCAGGACCAGTTGGCTTCACAGTTGAACTCTACCAAACATTTAGAGAGGACTTAGCATGTATCCTTCTAAGAGGATTAACAGTCATGTAGGAAGGCCAGGGGTCCACAAGCAGCAGGAGGAAATAAACTGCAAGTGGTAGACATTTTTTTCTCTTCTAATTCTGTGCTGTCATGATGACACCTGGTTCTGCATGAATTTAACTTTTCTCAAACCTTGAGCAAACCCATGCGTTTTTCTCATGGAAATATTTTTCTTAAGCGATGTTAATGAACTATGTATTTGCTTGGAAATCTGCCTTTCTTCAAGATTCATGTCAATTGTTTTATGGCCCAGGACTACTCCCTTTGTGTCAGTGCTATCTCAAAATACATGTTGTAGGTGAGGGGGCCATGTGCAACTCTGTCAGTCTTGAGACATTTCTTTTATCTGATTAGCAGCTTGCTAACGGATCTGTCTGCAGTGCAGGAGATTTGGGTTCGATCCCTAGGTTGAGAAGATCCCCTGGAGAAAGAAATAGCAACCCACTCCAGTATCCTTGCCTGGAAAAATCTCATGGACAGAGGAACCTGGTGGGCTGCAGTCCATGGGGTCGCAAAGAGTCGGACACGACTGAGCGACTAACGCTTAAAGCTAACAAGTATATAACGCTTTGCTAAGAGCTCATGTGAAGAGCTGACTCATTGGAAAAGACTCTGATGCTGGGAGGGATTGGGGGCAGGAGTAAAAGGGGACGACAGAGGATGAGATGGCTGAATGGCATCACTAACTTGATGGACGTGAGTTTGAGTGAACTCCGGGAGTTGGTGATGGACAGGAAGGCCTGGCGTGCTGCGATTCATAGGGTCACAAAGAGTTGGACATGACTGAGTGACTGAACTGAATTGAAGAGCTCACAAGGGGGCACTCTTTCTGTCCCCTTCTGATGTCTATGTCAGAAGTTTTCTCTATCTCTTTTATACCTTAATAAAACTTTGCTACACAAAAGTTCCGAGTAATCAAGCCTCATCACTGCCTGTGGATCAAAATCCTCTCCTCCAGAGGCCATGAATCCTGGTGTCATTCACAGCTCGCAGCCAGAGCCTTTCACTTCTGAAAATGTTCCAGAACAACTGCAAAGGCAGAACAATTCCCAAACTCATTCTGTGAGGCCACCATCACCCTGATACCAAAACCAGATAAAGATATCACAAAAAAGAAAATTACAGGCTAATATCACTGTAAAGAATCTGCCTACAATGTAGGAGACCTGGATTTGATTCCTGGGTTGGGGATATCTCTTGAAGGAGGGCATGGCAACCCACTCCAGTATTCTTGCCTGGAGGATCCCCAAGGATAGAGGAGCATGGCGAGCTACAGTCCACGGGGTTGCAAAGGGTCAGACACAACTGAGCAACTAAGCGCACGTGCATATCACTGGTTAACATAGATGCAAAAATCCTTAACAAATATTAGAATTTTGAATCCACAATCCATTAAAAGGATCATGCACCATGACCAAGTAGAATTAATCCCAGAGATACAAGGATTTTTCAATGTCAGCAAATACCACATCAACAAATTGAAGAATAAAAACCATATAATCATCTCAATAGATGTGGGGAAAGTTTTTGATAAAATTCAACAGCTATTTATGATGAAAGCTCTCCAGAAAGTTGTCATACAAGTAACATACCTCAACATAATAAAGCCCATATACAACAAACCTGCAGCTAACATCATACTCAATTGTGAAAAGCTGAAAGCATTTCCTCTAAGACCAGGGGCAAGATAAGGATGTCTACTCTCACCACCTTTATTCAACATAGTTTTGGAAGTCCTGGCTACAACAATCAGAGAAGAAAAAGAAACAAAGGAATACAAGTTGGAAAATAAGAAGTTAAACTGTCACTGTCTGCAGATGACATAATACTATACATAGAAAATCCTAAAAATGCTATCAGGAAACTACTAAAGCTCATCCAGGAATCCGGTAAAATTGCAGATTACAAAATTCATACACAGAAATCTTGCATTTCTATACACTAACAATGAAAGTTCAGAAAGAAAAAGTCAAGAAACAATCCCATTTACCACTGCACCAAAAAGAATAACATACCTAGGAATACACCTATCTAATGAGAAAAATAAAAAACCTGTACTCTGAAAACTATAAGACGTTGATGAAAGAAACTGAAGAAGACATAAGCGAATGAAAGATATACCATGTTTGTAGATTGGAAGAATCAATATCATCAAAATGACTGTCATACCCAAGGCAATCTACAAGATTCAATGCAATTCTTATCTAATTACCAATCACATTTTTCACAGAACTAAAACCTTAAAATTTGCATGGAGACATAAAAGACCTCTAATAAGCAAAGCAATTTTGAGAAAGAAAAATGGAGCTGGAAAAATCAAACTCCCGGACTTCAGACTATAAAAGCTATAGCCATCAAAGCAGTAAGGTATTGTGGAATAGGATAGAAAGCCCAGAAATAAACCCATGCACCTGTGGTCAATTAATCTATGACAAAGGAGGCAAAACTAAAGAATCATGGAAAGACAGTCTCTTTAATAAATGGTGCTGGGAAAACTGGACAGCTACATGTAAGAAAATGAAACTAGATCATTCTTTTAAGCCACATTTAAAAAAAAATAATAAGTTCAAAATGGATAAAAGACCTAAATGTGAGACTTCAGTTCAGTTCAGTTCAGTTGCTCAGTCGTGTCCGACTCTTTGTGACCCGATGGATCGCAGCACGCCAGGCCTCCCTGACCATTACCAACTCCCGGAGTTCACTCAAACTCATGTCCATTGAGTCCGTGATGCCATCCAGCCATCTCATCCTCTGTCGTCCCCTTTTCCTCCTGTCCCCAATCCCTCCCAGCATCAGAGTCTAGACACTATTAAACTCCTAGAGGAAAACATAGGCAGAACACTCTCTAACATAAATCACAGCAATATCTTTTTCAATCTATCTCCAAGAATAATGGAAATAAAAACAAAAATAAACAAATGGGACCTCTTAAACTCAAAAGCTTTTCCACAACAAGAAAACAATAAGTAAAATAAAAAGACCACCAATGGATTGGGAGAAAATATTGGCAAATGATGTGACCCACAGTGCATTAGTCTCCAAAATTTACAAATAGCTCATAAGGCTTTGTATCATCAAAACAAACAACCCAATCAAAAACTGGGCAGAAGACCTAAATAGACATTTCTCCAAAGACATACTAATGACCAAGAGCCACATGAAAAGAGTTTCAACATCACTAATTATTAGAGAAATGCAAAACTACAATGAAATATCACACAAGTCAGAATGGCTATCATAAAAAAATCCATTAACAATAAATGCTGGAGAGGTGTGAAGAGAAGGGAACCTTCCTATACTCTTGGTGGGCATGGAAGTTGGTACAGCCACTATGGAGAACAGTATGGAGGTTTCTTAACAAACTAAAAGTAGAGCTACACTACGACCCTGCAACTCTACTCCTGGAATATATCCAGAGAAAAACATGGTTCTAAAGGATACAAGCTCCCCAAGCATCATTACAGCAATATTTACAATAGCCAAGGAAAAGAATGAAATAATGCTATTTGCAGCAACATGCTGGACACAGATATTGTCATACTGAGTGAAGTAAGTTAGACAGATAAAGAGAAACATCATGATATCCCTTATATGCAGAATCTAAAAAGAAATGAAACAAATGAATTTATCTACAAAATAGAAACAGACTCACATCGAGAACAAAATTATAGTTATAGGGGTTGGGGAGGAAAGATGGGGAAGGGATTATTAGATAGTCTGGGATCAACATGTACACACTGCTATATATATCATGGATAACAAAATAAGGACCTAAGTATGGCAGAGGAAACTCTACTCAAAGTTATGTGGCAGCCTGGATGGGAAGGGAGTTTGGGGAGACTGGATACACATATATGTATGACTGAGTTCCCTTTGCTGTCCACATGAAACTACCACAACTTTGCTAATTGGCTATACTCCAATATAAAATAAAAAGTTAAAAAAAAAAAAGAAGAGGAAGAGACACCAAAGAATCCTCCCTACCCACCCTCTCTCTTCAGATGCATGAAGAAAAGGTAATGTGAGGACACTGTGGACAAGCAGCTATCTAAAAGCCAGGAAGAGGGGCCTCACTAGGAGCCAACACTGCAGATACCTTGACCTTGGAATCCCAGCTTCTAGAGCTGTGAGAAAACAAGTGTCCATTGTGGCATTTTGTTACGGCAGCCAGAGTGGACACATATACCACTCTACCCCCAGTAACTAATAATAGTACATTCTGTGCCTTCTATCCTTAAACACTGAACTTCCATGCTTTCTCATTTAGGCCCTATCAAACATCTTAAAATAAGTATTATTATCCACCTCTATTTTAAGGTAAGCAAACTAAAATTCAGACTGCTTAAGAGGCCTTACCTCAGTTACACAGCCAATAGACCCAGGACTCAAATGTTGGTCTCTTCATTTAGTTAAAAAATCTACATTTTTTTTTTAACCATCATGACTGAAAGCACTAACTTCTAGAATCAGACTGTGTGTGTTCAAATCCTGGCAGCAATTCTTACTGGCTGGCCTCAAGTAGTTATTTTAGCTCTCTGTGGCTCTATTTCCCCATTTATACATGAAATACTAGATTCTACCTCACAATGTTACTATAAGAACTAAGTGAAATAATGAGTGAAAAACAAACAAACAAGTGCCATGTGTTTGCTATAATTTTTTAAATATCATTATCATATCACATTATCTTGTCATTGTGAGAAGACTTACTTCAAATAATCTAGTTTTCTCTTTGCAAAATCTCAATAAGATACTGAAGACACTTATTATCATTATCGTAGAAATGCAGGAAAAGAAGATAAGTTTCCTTGAAGGGCCCAGAATTCAAACATAAATCATGCTGCCCATTCCATTGCATTTTATAAGGAGTAATAAAACTGCAGAGCATGGCTGCAAAATAATCTGAATTAATCTGTTGTTCTGATCCTTTCTGCTTCACCCATCCAAACAGGCCCAATTTCTGCAGTGGAAAAGACCTTCCCATTTAAAAAAAAAAAAAGTTGGAATTATCCTTCTCTCAGAAATACATTATCTAAATATTTTGTGTGTGATTTGAGTGACCACTAACTTTAGAAACCATGTCCCTTGTGACTTCTCAGCCTGAGCTGAAGCTAATCCTAACCTAAGGATCAGGTGGGAGCAGTCAGAGCTATATTTATATGACCTTCATTTTTCACTTGGAAGGAAAGTCTCCATAAAACTACACTCAGGGACTCGTCCAGAAGGTATGTATGTGGAAAGCAAGTTTTCTTTCCTTCTGATTTCAAGTCATAATAATCTTGTACCTTTCTGTCAAACTCACTCTCTCAGTGTGTGTGTTGGCGGGACTGAGGTACAGGGGAAGCTACCACAGTCCACTGAGACTGGACCAAGAGAAAACAGAAACCAGGATGCCAGGGGGTCTTAGAAGCCTACCTCCCCAAAGTATTTGAGGAGATTGCAATGTTGGAGGCTTTCTGGTCATGTTGCTTTACCCCAATACAACTTGGAAGCTTCAGTCACTCAAAAGACCTTGGCCCACAACCCATAATGAACACACTGAAATTTTCTATTACTCTTCTGGATTAAAAAGCAAAAATTCTTTAATGATTTAAAGGAGAAATAGCAAACTCAGTCACTTAGCCAAATTTGGCTGCCAGAGCCTAAACTCGTGTTTGAATTTGAATGCTCTGGCATAGAGCATGCAGTTTCCAGTCTGCTTCAGGTGGCGCCCTGCCATATCACTGCTTTATTTGTTTCCAGAGTCAGAAAATTTCCAGTGTGGTTTTGCTTCTTTAACTATGTAGAAAATCTCAGAAACAAATCTCTCCCAACATGCTTCTTATATTTGTAAGAAGGTAGTAATGACAACAGCAATGCTTTAGGCTGACATAGAGGTAGGATTGTAAAGGTCATTTTATAGAAGATATTCATATATGGAAATAAAGTACAAGGCATATGTGAGTTAGCAAAAGAAAATAAAGTGTATTTTTATATACTTCTTTGGTCTTCAGGAATAAATTTGATTGCTAGATAATGCTACCACCAGAATATAGAAGGGCTATGATCTTTTAGCACTTCCCTTGTGGCTCAGACGGTAAAGAATTTGCCAACAATGTGGGAGACCTGGGTTCAATCCCTGGGTTAGGAAGATTCCCTGGAGGAGGGCATGGCAACCCATTCCAGTATTCTTGCCTGGAGAATCCCCATGGACAGAGGAGCCTGGAGGGCTACAGTCCATGGGGTCACAAAGAGTCAGACACAACTGAGCGAGTAAGCACAGCACAACACATGAGATAAGGAAGAGTCATAGTTCAAATACAACATTTGTTGAATGTATGCAAATATGCAAATCCCAGTGTCAGACAGTAAGGGGCCCCCAAAGCAAATAAAGCAGCACTCTTAAACTCAAGGAATGCAAGGTCTGGAGGAGGGTGCAGACATGCAGACAGCAGTCAGGAGGGAGGAGGCAACCATGAAGAAGAAAGAAATGTTGGATCCATAATGAACCAGCTTCAAGTCCCCAAGATGAAATGTTGCCACCACTGCTCTAGCCTCTCTCTAGCCCTTTTCCCTCCCAAGGCCAGATCTATTTTTTGAGAAATGAAATATTTTCTGCCATATCAGTAAACAAAGATGTCGCAGTCAGCA
The DNA here is from genome assembly GCF_000754665.1 of Bison bison bison. NCBI lineage: Eukaryota > Metazoa > Chordata > Mammalia > Artiodactyla > Bovidae > Bison > Bison bison. The sequence goes on along the minus strand of NW_011494675.1, from coordinate 655,994 downwards.
GTGGTTACAGCCCTCCAAGTGGTTACAGCTGGTGAGCCCTAAGGGCACTCAGGAAGGAGAAAAATACTTGTGATCTACCACTCATCAGACTGCAGCCACTCCATACGATGAACCCAAGGGAGTTCAGGATGTGAAAAACATAATATACTGGCCCCAGATAGGTGAGGTACATATGAAAGGAATGATTTCAGTGAGCCCAGACTCTTGCACCTTCCCATACATAGAGAAGTGATAAATTCTTTAATTGGGAATGACTGGTTTTCTTTCAGTTCAGTTCAGTTCACTTACTCAGTTGTGTCCAATTCTTTGTGACCCCATGGACTGCAGTATGCCAGGCCTCCTTGTCCATCACCAACTCCTGGAGTTTACTCAAACTCATGTCCTTTGAGTCGGTGATGACATCCAACCATCTCATCCTCTGTTGTCCGCTTCTCCTCTTGTCTTCAATCTTTCCCAGCATCAGGGTCTTTTCCACTGAATCAGCTCTTACCATCAGGTGGCCAAAGTATTGGAGTTTCAGCTTCAACATCAGTCCTTTCAATGAACATTCAGGACTGATTTCCTTTAGGATGGACTGGTTGGGTCTCCTTGCAGTCCAAGGGACTTTCAAGAGTCTTCTCCAACACCACAGTTCAAAAGTATCAATTCTTCTGCACTCAGCTTTTTTATAGTCCAACTCTTACATCCATACATGACTCCTAGAAAAACCATAGCCGTGACTAGACAGACCTTTGTTGGCAAAGTCATGTCTCTGCTTTTTAACATGCTGTCTAGGTTTTCTTCTAAGGAGTAAGTGTCTTTTAATTTCATGGCTGCAGTCACCATCTGTAGTGATTTTGGAGCCCCCAAAAATAAAGTCTGCCACTGTTTCTACTGTTTTCCCATCTATATCCCATGAGGTAATGGGACTGCATGCCATGATCTTTGTTTTCTGAATGTTGAGCTTTATGCCAACTTTTTCACTCTCCTCTTTCACTTTCATCAAGAGGCTCTTTAGTTCCTCTTCAGTTTCTGCCATAAGGGTGGTGTCGTCTGCATATCTGAGGTTATTGATATTTCTCCCAGAAATCTTGATTCCAGCTTGTTCTTCCTCCAGCCCAGAATTTCTCATGATGAACTCTTCATATAAGTTAAATAAGCAGGGTGACAATATACAGCTTTGACGTACTCCTTTCCCAATTTGGAACCAGTCTGTTGTTCCATGTCTAGTTCTAACTTTTGCTTCCTGACCTGCATATAGATTTCTCAGGAGGCAGGTCAGGTGGTCTGGTATTCCCATCTCTTTCAGAATTTTCCACAGTTTATTGTGATCCATACAGTCAAAGGCTTTGGCATAGTCAATAAAGCAGAAATAGATGTTTTTCTGAAATTCTCTTGCCTTTTTGATGATCCAGTGGATGTTGGCAATTTCATCTCTGGTTCTTCTGCCTTTTCTAAAACCAGCTTGAATATCTGGAAGTTCATAGTTCATGTATGAACTTGTTGAACTTGTTGAAGCCTGGCTTGGAGAAATTTGAGCATTACTTTGCTAGCGTATGAGATGAATACAATTGTGTGGTAGTTTGAACATTGTTTGGCATTGCCTTTCTTTGGGACTGCAATGAAAACTGACCTTTTCCAGTCCTGTGGCCACTGCTGAGTTTTCCAAATTTGCTGGTATATTGAGTGCAGCACTTTCAAAGCATCATCTTTTAGGATTTAAAATAGCTCAACTGGAATTCCATCACTTCCACTAGTTTTGTTTGTAATGATGCTTTCTAAAGCCCACTTGACTTCACATTCCAGGATGTCTGGCTCTAGGTGAGTGATCATACCATCGTGGTTATCTAGGTCATGAAGATCTTTTTTGTATAGTTCTTCTGTGTGTTCTTGCCACCTTCTTAATATATTCTTTCTTTGTTAGGTCCATACTATTTCTGTTCTTTATTGTGCCCATCTTTGCATGAAATATTCCTTTGGTATCTCTAATTTCCTTGAAGACATCTCTAGTCTTTCCCATTCTATTGTTTTCCTCTATTTCTTTGCACTGATCACTGAGGAAGCCTTTCTTATCTCTCCTTTCTATTCTTTGGAACTCTGCATTCAAATGGGTATATCTTTTCTTTTCTCCTTTGCTTTTCACTTCTTTTCTTTTCTCAGCTATTTGTAAGGCCTCTTCAGACAGCCATTTTGCTTTTTTGTATTTCTTTTTCTTGGGGATGGTCTTGCTCCCTGTCTCCTGTACAATGTCAGAACATCCATCCATGGTTTTCTTTAATTAACTATAATCTTTTGATGTTCAGACAACCTGCCCTTTGTTGCAAAACTTCTGAATAACCTGGTTCCTCCCCATGCCTCCTTGGGGCAGTTCTCTCAGGGTTACCTAAGATGCCATCTTCTGGGCTTGGAGTTCTAAAAATTCCCACTGAATAAAATATAATTCTCAACTTTAAGTTGTGAGCATTTTTAAGTTGACACTTTTCAAAATACAGTCCTCATTTGATTCCCTCTACATGAAAATCCAGCAGCTAACTTCCCACTGGGCTGTACCATAAACACCAAAGTTCTCCATAGTGTTACAGCAGGCAGGTAACTGGATATGAGCAGAAAAAGGGGAGCATGAGCCAGGTGGCAGGACACCATGCATCTTGTAAACAGTGTACATCCATGGGCACATAAAGAAAAGGAGGAACCTTCAGACTGACAGGAAACCACACATTTTGAGGCAGACAAAGAAAGGTAGGAAAAGGCAAGAATCTCCAGTGTCCAAATGTAACCTGTTGCTCATTACAATAAAATTAGCCTAGAAGCTAAGAAGTACCCATCATGCACTGATGCCATAACAATTCTAATCTAAGCTAAATAAGGACAAAAATCCCTCCTCCTCTTGGAAAGGTGGAGGTGGGGTGAAAATCAAGGAAGAAGACCCTCCAAACTACTTCCCTAATGAATATTCCACCCATTCATTTTATGCCCCTCATAACCAGCTTGCCAAAGAAACCCAGCTACTCTCTTGTCTGCCAGCTCTCCCTCTGAGAGCATATTCTTACTTAAATAAATCCTCACTTTACTTTCTTGATTTCCCTGTCTCATTTCTGAATGAAGGGTCTGGCCTGAGGACTCTGGTGTCTCCTGAGCACCATCTCCTCTCCCATCTTCCAGCCATACTTCCTTCAGCACAGGGCTCTTTCTGTGATGCTCTTTACTCCTCACACACATTTTGCTCTCTCATCTCTATGATTATGGTAACTATGATTTCCTTAGAGCATTTTTGTCACAGTTCAGTTCCTTTGTTATCTTTAATACCTCAGTTGGAAATGTACATTAATCAGAGTGATTATATGTTTAATCCCCACCCCACACTGTATATAATGGGATGGTGTCCATGTCAGCTTACATGTTTATCACCTGTGCCTGGCATTGAGTCTGAGACACAGTGAGAGAATAGTTAAATTCATTATTAAGTAAATAAATGAATAGTGTTCTTCTAAATCCTATGATCCCAGCAGCATAGCTAACAGTAAAACTTGCCCTTGAGATGTTCCTTTCTGGAATAGTGAGAGGAATAATTGAATAACTGAAGGGGGCCTGAGGCAGTGTTTGGGAAGTCAAGCCTGAGGCCTCAGCATTTGTTGCCCTATCTCACATTCTCAGGCAGGAATGGAAGTTCTTATTTGGGAATGAAGGCAAGAGTGTTGTGAACAGCTGCTGATATCCTAGGAAGATTAATCTCCAGGATCACAGAGAACCATAAAAACTCTCCAGGCAAACAGCTCCCTAAGGTTGTTTTTGCTGTAAAGTCCAAACAAAGGATTCTGAAGAAACTTTGCCTTCATAATCTTTAATCCAGAAATAGACATAAAATGGAAGAATTTAGACTTGAAAAAAGCTTCTCTGTGTCAATTTACTTTCAATTTGTTTAACAAAAGAGTGACAGCTTTTCCTCAGCACTTGTTTTCTGTGGCTATACAGATGGAGTTTACAACAGGATGACATATGTATTCCTGTTTACCAGATCCAAGGTTTAACATGGACATCATTCCTCGTGGACATAACTGGTGACGCATGTGTACCCGGGCAAGGGCTTATCTCTCTCTTGGCAACAAGAAGAAAAGGCAGCAGCCACGCTTCCCTGTACACTCAGGGATGGTTGTTTTTACTTTCATCTTACTTTACTCAGTATCTTTTTATGAAGTAGTTACCCTGTTAAGTATTTCTGCAGGTGAGGAATCACACTTGCACAGGCTGCATCACATTGGCTCAGGAAGTATAGTTTCCCTGTGGCATTAATGTTTCCTCAATTTTGTGTACTATCAGTTTTCCAGGCACACAATCCTCAATTAGGCCAGCATTAAAAGACAGTCAACTCACAAACCACATTCAGTCTGGGTCGGCTGTTTCTGTCTTTCTCATCTGTGTCTCAGAATGCACCTGAGTGGATCTGTCAGAACAAGATAAGAATAACTTACAAGGATTTTTAAACCTAAGATCCAAACTTTTATTGAAGTCAGAAATAATAAATACTAAACTGGAGGAAACAAATGATTTTAAACTCTTAATTTTTCCCACGTGTATTGACATGATTTGAATAACTAAATCAGGAAGAAAGGAGAGGGGAAAGGGAGGAAGGAATTTCTATTGCTTTAAAAATAAAACGTAAGTATTTTCTACCACATCTTTAGGCTCAGCATTTGAGTGAAGTCTACAGCTGACAGCAGAATGGCAAATCCCCAAATAGGAGTAATTAATGACCAGAGAGACCATGAAGCAGAATCCATATTCAATCAGCTGAGCCTGAAACAAAATGACCAAACAAATGGGTAAAAGTGAAAAAATAATACTGCCTACCTTTTCCACAAAAAAACCTTTCACCTCCTTATTTGACCCAATTAGTCCCTCTAATATGTTTTCCTCCTGGAAATAACAGACAAGCCAACTATTGGGTAGAATAAGTGATCAAATATTTTAAGGCCCCTTTATATCTTAGAGTCAGTTATTTAATGACTTTATGGGAAGAAACCTGCAGAGGGAAAATATCTAGTGGAAAATGCGATAAATGTGAAAGTGGGTGGTAAATTGTGAAGTTCTATTTAAGAGGTGTAGGGCAATGGCAACCCACTCCGGTACTCTTGCCTGGAAAATCCCTCCTGGACAGAGGAGCCTGGTAGGCTGCAGTCCATGGGGTTGCTAAGAGTCGGGATACGACTGAGCGACTTCACTTTCACTTTTCACTTTCATGCATTGGAGAAGGAAATGGCAACCCACTCCAGTGTTCTTGCCTGGAGAATCCCAGGGACGGGGGAGCCTGGTGGGCTGCTGTCTATGGGGTCGCACAGAGTCGGACACAACTGAAGTGACTTAGCAGCAGTAGCAGCAGCATCACTATATAGAAAAAATAGGCAGACTAAGGATACTTTAAGAAAGAACTTGATGATAGTAACAAACCCTTCATCTTTCATCCTGAAAATAGAAATGGAACTCATACCAAGATTAATCCTCCAACATCAAATTATTACCAAAATATTATTTCACTCATTTGAAGTAAATATACGTGCTCAGTTGTGTCTGACTCTTTGGGACCCCATGGACTGTATCCCCACAAGGCTCCTCTGTCCATGGGATTTTTCAGGCACAAATACTGGAATGAGTTGCCATGTTCTACTCCATATAAATTCTCTGGGCAAGAACATTGGAGTAGGTAGCCATTCCCTTCTCCAGGGGATCTTCCTGACCCAAGGATCAATCTCAGGTCTCCTACACTGCATGAAGATTCTTTACCATCTGAGTCAGCAAGGAAGCCCCCACCAGGGAAATTCTCAAATACCTCCATATACTTAACTCACTGATTACACAGTTATTAGAGCTAGGGACAATTCCAAATACATGTCCCCTGGTACATGTAATATATTAAACACACTACTGAATACCTATAGCATCCAAAACTAAAAACCCGTTTCTCAAAGACATCATGTTAAAATGAGAACATAATCAATGATTTTGAGAAACAGATAAACAGTTACACAAGCAGCACAGTCACTGAACTGACTTGACTCACTGTGTAAGCAAATCAGACACACCTTTGGAACAGACGGCCTTTTAATCAATGACTTTCCTCCCTCAGTGGTAAACCTAAGATTAAGACATTAGTGTTAGTAATGATTTCCAATTGTTTGACATCCTAACATATTATAGCCTGTAAACAATTCTTACAGAATGAACCCTGCAAGTTTCCTAGAACTTGTGGACAAATAATAGTCATTAATTGGCTCCTGTGTTAGCACATCTTAGTAACCTAAAATGCTAAGCAAATTCCTAAAAGAAATGCAAATAAACAATGGAAGAGAGTGACTATGGTTATAAAATTAGATTCCTCTTCTACAGAAGCTATGAGAAGCAAAGAAAGAAGGAAAGGAAAAATAAATATTTTAATTAAAATATTTGTTTTCACATGAGAATGCTAGATTACAATGAGAAGCTGGTAAATATTTAATAGCCAGCTCTGATCTGTAGCATTTGCTAATTTCCATGCTGTAAATACTCCCACCATAGCCAATTTGAAGCTATATACCTGAGGTCAATTTGCCCACAAATTTACTGAATAGTAAAAAATAGCTCTCATAAACCAGCACAAACATATTCCAGCATACCACTGCATATGGAGAGCAATTATTTGGGATGTATGACTCTCAGTTTCTTCATAAGTTTTCCAGAAGGGGAATCTGAGGCCTAGACAATCTGAAGGCTTTTCAAACACATAATAAGAAATATAATCAGATTAGCTTCTACTCTATTGTCTTTATGTTTCATTTTATGTAGGAAGAATTGAAAGAGGTTCCAATTTTTTTTTTTTCTTATACTGAAATAGACCTGTTTTCCAAAGCTTTGCACCATTGTTCATTCATTCTAGGAGGAAGGAAAGGTAGAGAGAAGTGGGGAATATTTTGGGGCTGAGTTAATTATCCTAGCAGTTACTAATTCACTGGACCCTTTGCTCTAAATTTGGCCACAATAAATCAATGAAAAAAATTTAACTTTAACCTATTCAATAGTTTTTCTAGGATATTTATCAGCAATTTCATGTCTTCCAAGTTCCTCTGTTCTTCTTACAGTCTTGAACTACAAGGCTATCTTTACGATGGATAAGGCAATATAATTTCTGTGCCCACTCACAGAAATCAGTATTTAAAATTAGTAATGTGAAACATTTTATAATTACTGAGAAGAGACTGCCCACAAAAACCTTTAGATTCAGAAAAATCTTTGACTTAAAAACATCTTGAAGTGAACAAAGAGACTTTTAATACAGAAATGAGATAAGGCAGATATTGTTTTAATGATGTAGTCTCATGATAGATAAACTTTCTGTCATCAGAGAATTGCTTTAAAGCACCACAACAATTATGGATCTCCTCAAAAGCTTGGTAGGGTGTGTTTGTGCATTCATTTACTAAAAATGGCTTTTTGACCTTAAAGCATCCTTTAAAAGTATTAATTTCTAGTTATTTTAGATAACTCAGAAGATTCTGCTGTCTTTCACCAGTAGTCTTATCAAATAAAATAAACTATAAGGAAAAATTTATCTAAGAGGCCAGAAACAGAATAGAATTAAAAGAATTAGCACTAGAAGAAAAGAAACAGGAAAGGACCTAGTTTCAGACAAGTGATTATGATTCAGTCTTTGCCTACTCGCTCTCTAACATATTTGGCTGTGATTGTATGTCTATTTGAAAAACAATGCTCATGAAGAATTCACTTCGTATCTTGAGAAGATTAGATGTAGCATCAAGTTTCTAAAGTTTGAAATTTAAGTTTCCTAAAGTTGTTATGCGGGGAAGGATTTAATTGATTCTGCAAAAGTCCAGAGGACAAAACTAGAATTGAAACTAGAAGGTTCCAACAGGGAGCATTTAACACAGGTGAAGAACAAATCTTTCAGCTAGAGCTGTTGGAAGATAGAATGTCTGGGATGAAGTCATTAATTCCTCTGGAAGGCACAAAGCTATCTCAGAGACATGGTATAGAGGTTGGACTGGATGGTCTCTGAAACATCATCCTATGATTCCATTGAAATAGGACCTTTGACAAGCTATTGGTATTCGAGCATCTAAACTTGTACTATACAAATCACAGCCCTCAATATATGATACTTGATAATTTTGATAGTTCTCTGAAAGAGAAAATGATGAATCATCATAGTGAACTAAGACATGATCACAAATGTAATGGAAAAACATGAGTCTATTCCCACGAATGCCCATGAATAAAGAGTTCATCTTATTTCAAAAATAAATATTTGAGAGGGTGAACAAAATCTGTGTGGGTGGAAAATGCCAAGCATTTCTAGCAGACATGGATGAATGATGAAGAAAACCCTCAATTTGCTAATAAGCAGATAAAGTGGTAGCACAAGCATGAGCACTACCTAAAACAAAATCAGCAACATAAAAGTTTAGTTGATCAGTCCCTCACCAGAAACTCCTTGGAACTTTCTTTTCAATTCAATCAGGAAAAAAAAAAAAAAAAAAAACTCAAAAGTCAAATTTACTTGTCAAACATCTTTAAGATGTTATTTTTTTCAACATCATAACTAACGACTTGCAATGCTAAACGTATATCAGTCTCAGAAGAAATGAGCAATACAGTAGAATCTTTAAAGATGAGAAAAGGATCAAATAGAGCCTGGGTCTCTCTGCTGCCTCAGCACTGAAGCCAGCACCTAGCCAGTTATGCCTCACCTGTGGGAGGGCTGGGTCTACTCCAGGTCTCCCTCCAGATATTTCCATATCAGGGAATGCATGAAGTATCTTCTTTTTTTTCAAAGTCTTTAAAGAAAAGTATGCTGACATAACAGCTCTGTAGGTCAGAATCACTTGTGGGCTTCCTATACATACCGATTTCTGAGCTTCATAATCATAGATCTTACTTCAAAAGATTTGAGGAAGAGGCTGAACACGTGTATTTTTTAAAGGATCTAGAGATGATTCTGATGAACTCCCAGGATTGAGAAGGAGTGGTTAAGGAGGCAGGTACAGGGAAAGTCTAGTGGTGGGAGGAGGTCAATAATGACACCAGACAGGTGGGAATTCCAACAGCTAATTCCATCAGAATATAACCCAAGTAGGGTGATAGTTTTTAACAATTTATGGGTCAGAAACTTTTTTTGAGAAGTTGATTTAAAACAACACTATGAATTCTTTTTCCTCACATTTGCAAGAAAATAATCCACAAAAGTATGTAAAGATCTTACAAATGTAAGGAATTGTATACTAAACAATGTATGGAAAGAGGGAATTACATGTCAGGAAAGAGGGAATTACATGTCAGGAAAGAGGGAAAAGCATAGCCACCATAAATATTAATCTCGTACATAGGCTTGTTTTCCCTTCTAAACAAACAGGAGACTATTATGTGTACTTCCTTCCTGCAGATAGAACATGAAAGCAATTTGGTATTGTTTAAAAATTTGGGAAAGTGGGGAGCATGCACTTGGGTAAGACAAACTTGGGTTTGAATTTCAGCTCTAACATATCTAAACTTCTGCACCTTCTCTGAGCCCTAGTGTTCTTTTCTGTAAATTGGCATATTAAAACCTCTTTCGTTGACTTTTTGAGAGGGTTAAATAAGAAAATATATAGATATTTTGCACCATCCAAAATGAATAACAGGTAACCAATAAATGGAAGTAACATTACCCATTAAAAACATTGCTATGATATGAACAATCTTCCCTACCCAAGACATATACAGGCTAGAAGCTTCCAACAGGAATATGAGGTTGTGCTTGGATCTTTCAAAGAACTATGGAACCAAAGTGGATTTGGAAAACTAACCAATCTTTCCAGGAATGTAGATAATAATTTCAGCCTACTGTCAACCTATCCCATATAGCAGGCTCTCTGAGCCTGGATATGCATGTGAATGGCCCGGAGATCCTGTTAAAATGTAGATTCCAATTCAGTAGCTCTGCGGTGGGGCATGAGAGCCTGAAGCTCTAATAATCTCCCTGTTGATACCATGCTGTTAGTCTGTGGACCACTCTTTCAATGTGGGAAGACTATCTGAAACCTCTGAAATCAAGAATAGGGGAGAGAAGGAGATAATAAGAGAGAATGACTTTTAAATAATAACTTGAGTGCTTTTTCTTATTGTTGGCTTACTCCAATCAACCTGAGTGCCTACCACCCCAAAGGCATACAGCATAATTCTGGAGGCCATGACACGGCCTTGGGTCTAAGATTCACTATAAATGCTAAACTGTGTGACTAAAAAACTATCTGCTGGTGTATTCTGAACCCAAGTTAGATGCAGAAAGATGATAGACTATTACAGGGTTTCCTGAAATAACCCTAAACACTCTGGAACTATTCAGATCATAGGAAAGCAAACGGCTCTTCTCAATTCTAAATCCAATGTTTAACTTTTAAATATACATGAAATAATTATGTACTGAGCTATATTTTTAATAAAGTTATGAATAAATTATGAGTAGAGTCTTCAGGACATGTACTATAATATTTTATTTTGTTTATAGTTTTCTCATTAAGTACTTTCATGATTTTCACTCATTGAAACTATTCTAACTTTACCTCCCACTCCATCTCACCCATTTTCCGTTACTCTTTGTATTTCTTCAGAGACTAAGACCTACAGAAAAAAAATTTTTTTTTGCAATGAAGAAAAAAGGTTAGTAAAATAAGGGACAAAATCATATAAGGACAAGTAGACAACTAAACAAATTCACATGGGCCCCCAAAAGACTAGATATTTCTGATCTTATATAATTCTTAATATTAGTTTGTATTAGTACTTTACCTTTTCCTTCCCTTAGGGATTCTTTAATGTTAATTTAAATAATTGTTCTACAAGCATTCAAAAGTAAAAAAAAAAAAAAATTGAAATGTTTTTATGAGTTACCTGGCTTCAGTTAAAAGGTAATGAAGAAATAATGTCCTAAATATTAGCTAATTACTTTTAACTTCATGTGATCACAAATAAACCATATCTAGAGTCCCAAAATATCAACATAAAATTTTATATTGAACCTTGTCATTACTTTTGTTATCTTTGATTTTATTCATGATTCTTTTAAAGCTGTTTAAGATTGTATATTTGGATGGTTTGAGATATCTTGTCAAAACATTCTTATGGGAACATATCTTAGTGAACAAAATAAACAGTTGTCTGTTTATTTCAAGTTTAATGATATGAATCATCATGTGTATCAAAAGTTTCTATCTAAAAAGATTTTCTAACTGCTTAACAGCTCAGAAAAAAGAAAAATAATTATATCCCAAGCCCAACAAGAGAAAAGAATGTCTTTTCTGGGAACAGAATTAATAACTAAAAACAAACAGAAAAAATGCACATGAAACTGCACGAAATCAAAAACAACCAAAAACTTGCACAGGTCTATTTACACGGATAGATATGTATACTTCAATAGCTTCTTCCAAAAAGTTACAGTAATTCACACGCCCATCAGCAATATATGACAGTATTTGTTTACCCATACCATTGCCAGCAATGGAGCTTGTTGTCGATTTTTAATTTTAATAATAATTTTGATTTAATTTTAATTTCTTTTATTACAGAAGTTGAACCTCTTTTATATATTTCATACATTTGTACTGGCCATCTGCCTTCCATCTTAAATACTGTATAATTGCAAGCTTTGCCTATTTTTTCCATCATATTTCTATTTTTCTTATTGTTTTATAGAAGCTCATTGCACATTAAGTACAAATTGCTTGTTTATCATGCAGTCTTGCAAATATTTTCTAAGTTTAGACTTATTTTTTTAGTTTTTGTCATATATTTCCCACACAGAAATTCCTAATTTTGTTAGTCAAAAAATTTTCAACTCTTTTTAAGTGGCATCTGGATTTTTCCTCTCTTTTAAGGAAAATTAAACAAATGTAATTCTAAAGTTTCTTCTATTTATCATTTTAATCTTTGTATTTAGATCTTTATTCTACCTCAAATTTATACACACACACACACACACACATATATGATGTGAAATAGCTTTTAACTTTATCTTATTCCAGATGGAGACCATAATTGGAAGCCTATAACATTTTCCCTCTGAATTTAAATTAGACATTTATCACAAATTAGATTTCCATATATAACTTAAATCTATTTCTGGATGTTTTTCTTTTCTACTAGTTTCTGGATTTCATATCATGATGTTTGATCAGATCATCTTAAGAGTATATTTTAACAGCTGGTAATACAATATAATTTTCATTTTCTAAGACAGTCTCTAGAATTCTGATACATTCATTCTTTCACATAAAAGTGAAAATAATTTCCTTCATTTTGGAAACATAAGACTGTGGTTGGAATTTAATTAAAAATGCACGTTCATTTTGGAAGAATTACTACTTTCATGATTTTAAGTCTTCCTGTAAATTCAGTTTTCATTTATTCAACTCTTATCAATAATGTTGTACATCCTTCCTCACATAGAAGCTGCACCCTTCTTGTTAAATATATTCCTGGATATATAATGGTGAAAGGAATATATTTTCCACTACTATATCTAACTTATTATTGCCACCATTATTTAAAAACTGTTAACTTTTTGTCATTCCCTTTATTTTTTCAAATGCAAAGAAAATACTAAAATCAGCAAAAGAAGGTGGGAAATTTTCAAAGCTATAAGCAAAAATCAACCAATACAATAGGAAATATTAACTAAGTTTTGTTGAGCCTGAAAACAGAAAAAAACAAAAAAGTAAAATAAATTTACATACTATTAGAAGAAAGGGAAAAACAACATAAATGTAGACAAAGTTAAAATCACTTTTATTCTCATTAGTAAAAAAAAAAAAAAAAAGCAACAAAAGAGAAAGGAAATAAGTGGGATTACATCAAACCTGTGAACTCTTTTCCCTACTTGGTGATAATCATCCCTAAAACTCCATCTCAATTAAAAGCTATTTCTTTGCCTAATACGTTTCAAACCCAAATGGACTGTCAAGAAGATAATGTCAAAATGCAAGTACTGGAGGTAGACAGGCTAGATTTCTGTGTTTCATCATTTACCAGCTGGGAGACTTTGGGTAGGAGAAGGCAATGGCAACCCACTCCAGTACCCTTGCCTGGAAAATCCCATGGATGGAGGAGCCTGGTAGGCTGCAGTCCATGGGGTCGCTAAGAGTCCGGCACAAATGAGCAACTTCACTTCCACTTTTCACTTTCATGCATTGGAGAAAGAAATGGCAACCCACTCCAGTATTCTTGCCTGGAGAATCCCAGGGACAGAGGAGCCTAGTGGGCTGTCACCTATGGGGTCGCACAGAGTTGGACACGACTGAAGCGACTTAGCAGCAGCAGCAGACTTTGGGTAAGGTATTCATCCCATGTACCTCAGTTTCCTCAACTCGGACACTGGAATAACAATAAAACCTACTTCATAGAGTTATTGGGAGGATTAAATTTAAAAATCTATTAAAAGCACTTAGGATAGTGACTTGCATGTAATAAATGCCTCAAAATATTAACTATTTGATAATAGTGATGATGGTGGAGAGGAGGGAGGAGAGAGGGGAGTAGCAGAAAAGACAGGAAGAGGAGAAAGCACTCAGAAAAACGCTGCTTGCTAAATTCTTTATCCTGATTTCTATGTGGAAGGAACTTCCAATGACTCTTAACATGCTCCTTCTCAGAATTCCTAGAGAAACTTAAAAATGATCCAAACCTCAAGAGAGGCCCAAATCTTTGTACTTCAGTTCAGTTCAGTTCAATCGCTCAGTCGTGTCTGACTCTTTGCGACCCCATGAATCGCAGCACGCCATGCCTCCCTGTCCATCACCAACTCCAAGAGTTCACTCAGACTCACGTCCATCGAGTCAGTGGTGCCATCCAGCCATCTCATCCTCTGTCGTCCCCTTCTCCTTCTGCCCCCAATCCCTCACAGCATCAGAGTCTTTTCCAATGAGTCAACTCTTCACATGAGGTGGCCAAAGGACTGGAGTTTCAGCTTTAGCATCATTCCTTCCAAAGAAATCCCAGGGCTGATCTCCTTCAGAATGGACTGATTGGATCTCCTTGCAGTCCAAGGGACTCGCAAGAGTCTTCTCCAACACCACACTTCAAAAGCATCAATTTTTCGGCACTCATCCTTCTTCACAGTCCAACTCTCACATCCATACATGACCACAGGAAAAACCGTAGCCTTGACTAGATGGACCTTTGCTAGCAAAGTAACGTCTCTGCTTTTGAATATGCTATCTGGGTTGGACATAACTTTCCTTCCAAGGAGTAAGCGTCTTTTAATTTCATGGCTGCAGTCACCATCTGCAGTGATTTTGGAGACCAAAAAAATAAAGTCTGACACTGTTTCCACTGTTTCCCCATCTATTTCCCATGAAGTGATGGGACCGGATGCCATGATCTTCATTTTCTGAATGTTGAGCTTTAGGCCAACTTTTTCACTCTCCTCTTTCACTCTCATCAAGAGGCTTTTTGAGTTCCTCTTCACTTTCTGCCATAAGGGTGGTGTCATCTGCATATCTGAGGTTATTGATATTTCTCCTGGAAATCTCGATTCCAGCTTGTGTTTCTTCCAGTCCAAGATTTCTCATGATGTACTCTGCATATAGGTTAAATAAGCAGGGTGACAATATACAGACTTGACGTACTCCTTTTCCTATTTAGAAACAGTCTGTTTTTCCATGTCCAGTTCTAACTGTTGCTTCCTGACCTGCATACAGATTTCTCAAGAGGCAGGTCAGGTGGTCTGGTATTAGGACCCCTTTAATTGGTCTTTGCTAAGCTCTTTCATTTATTTATTCACAGAAGTATTAACTGAGTGTCTGCTATGAGCCAGGCCCTGGGGTCACAGTGGAAAACAAAGCAGATGTAGACCTTGCCTTCATGAAACTTCAAGTCTCTCAGACCTAGGGTTCTAAATTCTGGGATCACTCTTACGTTTCATTGCTCTTCCTCAAAGTAACATAAAGGCTTCTCCTAGAGCTCTGATTCACTAGCACAGAATCAGATATGAATACACAACTGTAGGTTGACTCAACTATATTTTCACTGGAGAATAAAAGGAGTGTTTATACAAAATCTGCCTATTCCTCTGTTATCTCAGTCCAGTAGAACTTTCTATACTGGTGGCAATCTCCTATATCTGTGTTGTCCACTATAGTAACACGAGGGCATGCAAAATGTAGCTAGTGCAACTGAGAACTGAATTTTTAATTATACTTAATTTTAACAGCTGTATGCAGCTACCATATTGAAGAACACAGTATTGAACACATATGGAAGAATATTTTTGTTTGTTTATAACAATCTGGAAACTGAATTTGGCTTTTTTATTATTATTATTAATTCCCTGTATGCTGAGTTTATTTGCATTGCAAAAAAAAAGGTTTGAGGAATATCGGAAGGAAGTTCAGAAATAGTGCTGTGGACAAACAAGCACAAGCTGTAGTTATATTTTAGAATAAAACTTCATCATTTTGCATAGAAAGAAACATTCCTTAGTAGGGAAATTTTAAAAGGTTCTGCCAAACAAGAAATGCTACTTGAATAATAAAAATTTACTTACCTCACCCATCCCCCAGAAAAAGAATTTACTCCCTTCTCTTAGCAAGAGAGATGATCAATGATTAGAACAACAGCAGTAAGAGAATGGAAGGGATGGTTCAGCACCTGCATCTCCCTTGCTTTGTCTCCCTTTGGATGGTCTTTGTACTGATGAAGTTTTCCATCCAGTGACATCCTGCAGTTCCTTTAAGGTACAGCATTTTATATTCTTTTACTGATGAGATTAGATTGTAGGGGGTAGATTTTAAGATTTGTATCATACTGATGATTTTTGATGCTCTCCCTGCAATAAGGAGCATAGAAGCCACACTGGGAATCAAGTCCCTAACTCAGAGGGGGCTATCAGACATTCAGTAGCCAGTTCTGATCAAGAATTCACAGGTCTTAGGGCAAGTGCCTCAAGGCAAGTATTTGCCCGATGGAGATACAAGACAGATGTGGCCATATTTTCTTGCTCAGTCCTTGGAATTCCCCCAACACTGAGTTTAGCATTTACTAAAGGTTAGAATGCTCAAATTACCGCACAATTGCACTCATCTCACATGCTAGTAAAGTAATGCTCAAAATTCTCCAAGCCAGGCTTCAGCAGTACATGAACCGTGAAATTCCTGATATTCAAGCTGGTTTTAGAAAAGGCGGAGGAACCAGAGATCAAATTGTCAACATCCACTGGATCATCAAAAAAGCAAGAGAGTTCCAGAAAAACAATCTATTTCTGCTTTCTTGACTATGACCAAAGCCATTGACTGTGTGGATCACAATAAACTGTA
>NW_011494675.1:633963-639581 GCF_000754665.1 Bison bison bison | reverse complement strand
GATGACACCACCCTTATGGCAGAAAGTGAGGAAACACTAAAGAGCTTCTTGATGAAAGTGAAAGAGGAGAGTGAAAAAGTTGGCTTAAAGTTCAACATTCAGAAAATGAAGATCATGCATGTGGTCCCATCACTTCATGGCAAATAAATGGGGAAACAGTGGAAAGAGTGAGAGGCTTTATTTTTTGGGACTCCAAAATCACTGCAGATGGTGATTGGAGCCATGAAATTAAAAGACACTTACTCCTTGGAAGGAAAGTTATGACCAACATAGATAGCATATTAAAAAACAGGGACATTACTTTGTCAACCAAGCCATCTAGGTGAGGCTATGGTTTTTCCAGTGGCCATGTATGGATGTGAGAGTTGGACTATAAAGAAAGCTGAGTACCAAAGAATTGATGCTTTTGAACTGTGGTGTTGGAGAAGACTTTTGAGAGTCCCCTGGACTGCAAGGAGTCCATCCTAGAGGAAATCAGTCCTGAATATTCATTGGAAGGACTGATGTTGAAGCTGAAACTCCAATACTTTGGCCACCTGATGCGAAGAGTTGACTCGTTTGAAAAGACCCTGATGTTAGGAAAGATTGAAGGCAGGAGGAGAAGGGAACAACAGAGGATGGGATGGTTAGATGACATCACCGACTCAAGGGACATGACTTTGGGTAAACTCCAGGAGTTGGTGATGGACAGGGAGACCTGGCGTACTGTAGTTCATGGGGTCACAAAGAGTCAGACACAACTGAGCAACTGAACAGAACTGAATAGGTCATAGTGATACTATAACATAGCTCAGGTGGGAAGATATGAAGAGCATATCCTGTAAAGTGGATAAGGCTTAAAGTATTACATAGAAATTATTATAAAATTTTACTCTTGTTCATTCCCATGGTGTTTCTATGAATCATAAAATCAGTGACATTTCCCAAAACCTTGAAAGTAATACCAGTATTCCAGAAACCAGTTTGGGAGGGGGTATGGCAGTAGCTGTCACTCCAGTACTCTTGCCTGGAAAATCCCACGGACACAACTGAAGTGACTTAGCAGCAGCAGCATGGCAGTAGCTGAGGGAATTATGAAACTTATGCTTGGCTCATTTCTGCTGCAAATTGAATACTTTGGTAATACTTTCATTTGCTAACATGCATGTTATAAGAGGGACTTAGATGATCTGAATTCTGAATAAGTAAATAAAGTTATTTTCTGTGATGGTGAAGATTAACTCTAAAGCTACCAATCTTCCTGTCTCCCACTGATTCAGCACTGAAAAAATCATTAGGGGCCTTTGTGGTTAAAGACATCACTGCATGAGAAGTATTTTGAAAACATGGGAAAGATATATGGAAAATAAAAACAGAAAACACACATAAACACACTGTGCTTTTGCAGGAAAAACTGAACAAGAAAAAAAGGCTGGTATGGAAGTCTTATGTAAAGCAACATAATAGCATAAATATAGTATGAGAGCAATAGTCTTTCAGCTAAGGTATTCAAATCTAAAAAAAACTAGAAAGCATAGAAGTAAATCTTCAAACAGGAAAATAGTATTTGGTTCATTCATCAGGTTAATGAGTTGATCGGGGGAAGTGTAGCTGTCTCGTAAGTCCATCAGCTCCCCATCACCTCAACATTCTTTTCTGTAGAACATTGACATTTTCTCAGTTTAAGAAATCTGTTCTCCTTTCCTAATCAGATGGCTGCCCCAAGCTTCTGGTATACAGAAAATTCTAGCATCAACTGCAAATTTATATTCTCATTAGTAACAGCATCCTTTTATTGTTAGTCTCTCTGAATTTTTTATGAATAGGAAATGCAGCATAAACTTTTCATCACATAAGAAATAAGTTTAAAACTGAGGTAAAATCTTCAAAAAGACATAAAAAATGGCTGCAGCCAGTTCTGCCACAACATATTGTTTTACCCATATGGATAAATCAGCAAAAAAGAACACAGGTGGCTCTTACATGAATAATTTATTTTTAACAATTTAAGTAGGAAGTGAATTCCTCTTAACTCATAAATCAAAATGAAAAACAAGGACATGGTCTACTGTCCTTCCCCAGTTAAGTCTATGGTTTTTCCTCTCTTCTACATTATCCATTTCCCTTTTCAGATGATCTTTTTGTTGCCTTGACAAATTTTAAAGTTGGCTTAACGCAAGGTCACTCTTTGCAATTACTCAGTTCAGTCCAGTCACTCAGTGGTGTCTGACTCTTTGTGACCCCATGGACTGCAGCATGGCAGGCCTCCCTGTCCATCACCAACTCCCAGAATTTACTCAAACTCATGTCCATTGAGTCAGTGATGTCATCCAACCATCTCATCCTCTGTCGATCCCTTCACCTCCTGCCTTCAATCTTTCCCAACATCAGGGTCTTTTCAAATGAGTCAGTTCTTCACATAAGGTGGCCAAACTATTGGAGTTTCAACTTCAACATCAGTCCTTCCCATGAATACTCAGGACTCATTTCCTCTAGGATGGACTGGTTGGATCTCCTTGCAGTCCAGGGGACTCTCAAGAGTCTTCTCCAACACCACAGTTCGAAAGCATCAATTCTTTGGCACTCAGCTTTCTTTATAGTCCAACTCTCACATCCATCCATACATGACTACTGGAAAAACCATAGCTTTGACTAGACAGACCTTTGTTGACAAAGTAACGTGTCTGCTTTTTAATATGTTGTCTAGGTTGGTCATAACATTTCTTCCAAGCAGCAAGCGTCTTTTAATTTCATGGTTGCAATCACCATCTGCAGTGATTTTGGAGCCCAAAAAAATAAAGTCTGACACTGTTTCCACTGTTTCCCCATCTATTTGCCTGATGGGATCAGATGCCATGATCTTAGTTTTTTGAATGTTGAGCTTTATGCCAACATTTTCACTATCCTCTTTCACTTTCATCAAGAGCCTCTTTAGTTCTTCTTCACTTTCTGCCATAAGGGTGGTGTCATCTGCATATCTGAGGTTATTGATATTTCTCCCAGCAATCTTGATTCCAGCTTGTGCTTCTTCCAGCCCAGCATTTCTCATGATGTACTCTGCATAGAAGTTAAATAAGCAGGGTGACAATATACAACCTTGACATATTCCTTTCCCTATTTGGAACCAGTCTGTTGTTCCATGTCCAGTTCTAACTGTTGCTTCCTGACCTGCATACAGATTTCTCAAGAGGCAGGTCAGGTGGGCTGGTATTCCCATCTCTTGAAGAATTCTCCAGTTTCTTATTATTCACACAGTCAAACACTTTGGTATAGTCAATAAAGCAGAAGTAGATGTTTTTCTGGAACTCTCTTGCTTTTTCTATGATCCAGTGGCAATTACTAGACAGCCAGTTTTTACGTTTTGTTGTTTGGAGGTGAGGGATTTTTGGTGGTGGTTATTAACTGGGTTGGTTTCTAGGTTGGTTTTTTTAGAAACGTGAAACTAGACTATTTACCCAAAAACATCTTTAGTGAAATAGGCAAATGAAATGCTTTCTCATATTCTTTTTTTCTATGTCAGAATTGTAAGAGCCATATTCTCTGAAGGTTTAAGTCTCTCCCCGGCTGCAAATCAGACACCTTTGAAAAATACACTTACTCTTTTAAAATACCAGGACACATTAGTCAGAACTGCCTGTGCCAAATCACCCATTGTGAAAGGGACTAGTCCTCACACTGGAAGTCAGCCCAAGCATCTCTGCCTCTGCCCAGTCTTCACACTAAAATAGTAGTGAGCTTACTATTTTTTCATTTTCTTATGTATTTCAGGAGTAAGAGTTTTTTTAAGTTTTAACAAAAATTTTTAAAGATTGTAACTTTTCCCATTATTCATTAAGACTGCTCTTTACGGTCAGTCATTTTTATGATCCTACATTGCTATGCAAAGTGAAAACTGCCTATGTATTTAGGTATTTATCAGCACAA
Source organism: Bison bison bison (assembly GCF_000754665.1). Lineage (NCBI taxonomy): Eukaryota > Metazoa > Chordata > Mammalia > Artiodactyla > Bovidae > Bison > Bison bison. The sequence continues at coordinate 635,678 of NW_011494675.1, read as the reverse complement.
AAGTGGCATCTAAAGCTGTGGCACTGTGTGAGACCTACTTAGAAAAATGTTTTATCAACAACAAGTTGTGACTCATAAGTGTGTACTGCAATGAATTTAGTGGATGTGAAGAGAATGCTTAATGAATCAGAAAAGAGAAAAGAAAACATCAAAGTGCATTGTGTTGGGAGGACTTTGAGGAAGTGTGTGTGTGTGTGTGTGTGTGAGTGCACACGCTCAGGAATATCATCAAATGTAATTTTTTTTTTTTTACTACATACGAATCAAAATGAGTTTCAAAGTAACTGAATAAAGAAATGTATACAGAGGAAAAGGCTCAAGGACAAAGTCCCAGATACTCTAAATATTTGAGTTTGGGTAGTTGAGGAACTCAGAGAAGGCAATGGCACCCCACTCCAGTATTCTTGCCTGGAAAACCCCATAGACGGAGGAGCCTGGTGCGCTGCAGTCCATGGGGTGGCTAGGAGTCGGACACGACTGAACGACTTCACTTTCACTTTTCACTTTCATGCATTGGAGAAGGAAATGGCAACCCATTCCAGTGTTCTTGCCTGGAGAATCCCAGGGACAGGAGAGCCTGGTGGGCTGCTGTCTATGGGGTCACACACAGTCGGACACGACTGAAGCGACTTAGCAGCAGCAGCAGTTGAGGAACTATAAAGCAAATAGAGAAGAATCAGCTAATGAGAAAAGAGAACTAAGAAACCATGTCAAAAAGTGTTTGTTGGTTGGTCCTAAGATGGCAGAGGAATAGGATGGGGAGATCACTTTCTCCCCCACAAATTCATCAAAAGAACATTTAAACACTGAGTAAATTCCAAAAAACAATTTCTGAATGCTGGCAGAGGACATCAGGCACCCAGAAAAGCAGCCCATTGTCTTCGAAAGGAGGTGGGAAAAATATAAAAGACAAAAAAAGAGGCAAAAGAGGTAGGGATGAAGCTCTGTCCCAGGAAGGGAGTCTTAAAAAGAGAGAAGTTTCCAAACACCAGTAAACACTCTCATTGCCGAGTCTGTGGCGAGTCTTGGAAGCACAGAGGGCAACATAATAGGGAGGAAAAATAAGTAAATAATTAAAACCCACAGATTAAGAGCCCAACGGTAACTCCCCCGGTGTAGAAGCAGCACAGACGCCTGCACCTGCCACTGGCAATCGGGGGCTGGGCAGGGAGGCACGGGTTGCGTTGCTTATAGTAAGGACTGCGCCTGAATGCCCCGAGGGCAATCTGAACGAACCAACGGGCTAGCAAACCAGACTATGGGATAACTACCACACGAAAAGCCGTAACCTAAGACACTGCCAGGCCCACTCATAGAACAAAGGACTGAGCAGAGCTAGCTGGCTGCAGACCAGCCTATCCCCCTCCGGTGAGAGGCAGGCGAGGGCAGCCAGAGCCGAAAGGGGGCAATTGCAGCCCCAGAGAGACGTTATCTACCTAACTGCAAGGAGGCTTCTTTGCTAACTAAGACTTCTTGGGGTTCTGGACAGTCATCATCCACCTGAGAAGGTGCACCGGTTGTACACCCAGAAAACCGAGCGGCAGGGACGGGAGAGGTGATAAGTCTCAGTGACCAAGCATACCAAACACCTCATCACCCGAGCTGCTCAGAGCTGGGAAGGGCACAAAACACAGGCCCAACGGAGTCTGCGCCACTGAGGACTACCCAAATGCCTGAACCTGAGCGGCTTAGACCTGTGAGTGCATGCAGCCCAG
>NW_011494675.1:620715-633662 GCF_000754665.1 Bison bison bison | reverse complement strand
AGACACTGAAGACACCAGCAAACAGAAGAAGCTAAAACAGAGGGAATCGCCTTGGAAGTGACAGGTGCAATAGATTAAAAGCCTGTAGTTAGTACCAACTACATAGGAAGGGGTCTACAGATCTTGAGAAATATAAGCCAGATCAAGGAACTCTCCGAAAATGAACTGACCCCACACTGCCCATAACACTAGATAAAGTCCTAGATACATTTTTACTATTTTTACAATCATTCTTTTCCTTTTTTAAACTTTTTTTTAAATTTTTAAGTCCTCTATTACTCCTTTAGTTTTCATTTTTATAACCTACTATTGCTTCTCAAAAAAAAAAAGACTATTTTTAAAGCAAACTTCATGTATTTTTTTAAATAACTTTTGTGACTTTTTTTTCCTCTTCTTCTTCTTTTCTTTAATATTGTATTTTCAAAAAACCAACCTCTACTCTAGAATTTTAATCTTTGCTTTTTGGCATTTGTTATCAATTTTGTACCTTTAAGAACCCAATCTTCAGTACCCATTTTTACTTGGGAGTGAGATTACTGGCTTGACTGCTCTCTCCCCCTTTGGACTCTCCTTTTTCTCCACAAGGTCACCTCTGTCTCCTCCTTCCCCCTTCTCTTCTCTACCCAACTCTCTGAATCTCTGTGTGTTTCAGATGGTGGAGGACACTTAGGGAACGGATTACTGGCTGGATCTGTCTCTCTCCTTTTCATTCTCCCCTTTTATCCTCCTGGCCACCTCTGTCTCCTTCTTCCCTCTTCTCTTCTCTGTATAACTCCATGAACATCTCTGAGTGGTCCAGACTGTGGAGCTCACATAAGGAAGTGATTACTGGATAGCTTGCTCTCTCCTCTTTTGATTCCGCCTCATTTTATTCAGGGCACCTCTAACTCCCTCCTCCATCTTCTCTTCTCCATGTAACTCTGTGAAACTCTCTGGGTGTCCCTCATTGCAGAGAAATTGTTCATCTTTAATCTAGATGTTTTATCAGTGGTGCTGTATAGAAGGAGAAGTCTTGAGACCACTGTAAAAATAAGACTGAAAACCAGAAGCAGAAGGCTTAAGTCCAAATCCTAAGAACATCAGAGAACACCTGACTCCAGGGAACATTAATCGACAGGAGCTCATCAAATGTCTCCATACCTACACTGAAACCAAGCACCACCCAAGGGCCAACAAGTTCCAGAGCAAGACATACCAAGCAAATTCTCCAGCAACACAGGAACACAGCCTTGAGATTCAATATACAGGCTGCCCAAAGTTACTCCAAAACTATTGACATGTCATAACTTGTTACTAGACACTTCATTGTACTTCAGAGAGAAGAAATCCAGCTCCACCCACCAGAACACTGACACAAGCTTCCCTAACCAAGAAATCTTGACAAGCCACCAATACAACCTCACCCACAGCAAGAAAACTCCATAATAAAGAGAACTCCAAAAACTGCCAGAATACAGAAAGGCCACCCCAAACTCAGCAATATAAACAAGAGGAAGAGACATAGGAATACCCAGCAGGTAAAGGAACAGGATAAATGCCCACCAAACCAAACAAAAGAGGAAAAGATAGGGAATCTACCTGATAAAGAATTCCAAATAATGATAGTGAAAATGATCCAAAATCTTGAAACAAAAATGGAATCACAGATAAATAGCCTGGAGACAAGGATTGAGAAAATGCAAGAAAGTTTAACAAAGACCTAGAAGAAGAAAAAAAGAGTCAATATATAATGAATAATGCAATAAATGAGATCAAAAAATACTCTGGAGGCAACAAATAGTAGAATAACGGAGGCAGAAGATAGGATTAGTGAAATAGAAGATAGAATGGTAGAAATAAAAGAATCAGAGAGGAAAAATGAAAACGAATTAAAAGAAATGAGGACAATCTCAGAGACCTCCAGGACAATATTAAGCACTCCAACATTCGAATCATAGGAGTCCCAGAAGAAGAAGACAAAAAGAAAGAGCATGAGAAAATACTTGAGGAGATAATCATTGAAAACCTCCTTAAAATGGGGAAGGAAATAATCACCCAAGTCCAAGAAACCCAGAGAGTCCCAAACAGGATAAACCCAAGGAGAAACACCCCAAGACACATATTAATCAAATTAACACAGATCAAACACAAAGAACAAATATTAAAAGCAGCAAGGGAAAAACAACAGATAACACACAAGGGGATTCCCATAAGGATAACAGCTGATCTTTCAATAGAAACTCTTCAGGCCAGGAGAGAATGGCAAGACATACTTAAAGTGATTAAAGAAAATAACCTACAGCCCAGATTACTGTAGCCAGAAACGATCTCATTCAAATATGAAGGAGAAATCAAAAGCTTTACAGACAAGCAAAAGCTGAGAGAATTCAGCACCACCAAACCAGCTCTCCAACAAATGCTAAAGGATAATCTCTAGACAGGAGACACAAAAACTTGAACCCAAAACTATAAACTAAATGGCAACAGGATCATACTTATCAATAATTACCTTAAATGTAAATAGGTTGAATGCCCCAACCAAAAGACAAAGACTGGCTGAATGGATAAAAAAACAAGACACCTATATATGTTGTATACAAGAGACCCACCTCAAAACAGGGGACACATACAGACTGAAAGTGAAGGCCTGGAAAAAGGTATTCCATGCAGATAGAGATCAAAAGAAAGCAGGAGTAGCAATACTCCTATCAGATAAAATAGACTTTAAAACAAAGGGTATGAAAAGAGACAAAGAAGGATACTACATAATAATCAAAGGATCAATCCAAGAAGAAGATATAACAATTATAAATATATATGCACCCAACATAAGAGCACCACAATATGTAAGACAAATAGGAACAAGTATGAAAGGGGAAATAAACAATAACACAATAATAGTGGGAGACTTTAATACCCCACTCACACCTATGGATAGATCAACTAAACAGAAAATTAACAAGGAAACACAAACTTTAAATGATACAATAGACCAGTTAGACCTAATTGATATCTATAGGACATTTCACCCCAAAACAATGAATTTCACATTTTTCTCAAGTGCACATGGAACCTTCTCCAGGATAGATCACATCGTGAGCCATAAATCTAGCCTTGGTAAATTATAAAAAAAAAAAACTGAAATCATTCCAAGCATCTTTTCTGACCACAATGCAGTAAGATTAGATCTCAATTACAGGAGAAAAACTATTAAAAATTCCAAAATATGGAGGCTGAACAACATGCTGCTGAATAACCAACAAATCACAGAAGAAATCAAAAAAGAAATCAAAATTTGCATAGAAACGAATGAAAATGAAAACAAAACAACCCAAAACCTGTGGGACACTGTAAAAGCAGTCCTAAGGGGAAAGTTCATAGCAATACAGGCATACCTCAAGAAACAAGAAAAATGTCAAACAAATAACCTAACTCTACACCTAAAACAACTAGAAAAGGAAGAAATGAAGAACCCCAGGGTTAGTAGAAGGAACGAAATCTTAAAAATTAGGGCAGAAATAAATGCAAAAGAAACAAAGGAGACCATAGCAAAAATCAACAAAGCCAAAAGCTGGTTCTTTGAAAGGATAAATAAAATTGACAAACCATTAGCCAGACTCATCAAGAAACAAAGGGAGAAAAATCAAATCAATAAAATTAGAAATGAAAATGGAGAGATCACAACAGACAACACAGAAATACAAAGGATCATAAGAGACTACTATCAACAATTATATGCCAATAAAATGGACAACGTCGAAGAAATGGACAAATTCTTAGAAAAGTACAACTTTCCAAAACTGGACCAGGAAGAAATAGAAAATCTTAACATACCCATCACAAGCACGGAAATTGAAACTGTAATCAGAAATCTTCCAGCAAACAAAAGCCCAGGTCCAGACGGCTTCACAGCTGAATTCTACCAAAAACTTAGAGAAGAGCTAACACCTATCCTACTCAAACTCTTCCAGAAAATTTCAGAGGAAGGTAAACTTCTAAACTCATTCTATGAGGCCACCATCACCCTAATACCAAAACCTGACAAAGATCCCACAAAAAAAGAAAACTACAGGCCAATATCACTGATGAACATAGATGCAAAAATCCTTAACGAAATTCTAGCAATCAGAATCCAACAACACATTAAAAAGATCATACACCATGACCAAGTGGGCTTTATCCCGGGGATGCAAGGATTCTTTAATATCCACAAATCAATCAATGTAATACACCACATTAACAAATTGAAAAACAAAAGCCATATGATTATCTCAATAGATGCAGAGAAAGCCTTTGACAAAATCCATCCATTTATGATAAAACATCTATTTATGATAACAACTCTCCAGAAAGCAGGAATAGAAAGAACATACTTCAACATAATAAAAATCTATATATGACAAACCCACAGCAAACATTATCCTCAATGGTGAAAAATTGAAAGCATTTCCCCTAAAGTCAGGAACAAGACAAGGGTGCCCACTTTCACCATTACTATTCAACATAGTTTTGGAAGTTTTGGCCACAGCTATCAGAGCAGAAAAAGAAATAAAAGGAATCCAAATTGGAAGAGAAGAAGTAAAACTCTCACTGTTTGCAGATGACATGACCCTCTACATAGAAAACCCTAAAGACTCCACAAGAAAATTACTAGAGCTAATCAATGAATATAGTAAAGTTGCAGGATATAAAATCAACACACAGAAATCCCTTGCATTCCTATACACTAATAATGAGAAAATAGAAAGAGAAATTAAGGACACAATTCCATTCACCATTGCAATGAAAAGAATAAAATACTTAGGAATATATCTACCTCCATGGGCTGCCATCTATGGGGCTGCACAGAGTTGGACACGACTGAAGCGACTTAGCAGTAGCAGCAGCAAAGAAACTAAAGACCTATATATAGAAAACTATAAAACACTGGTGAAATAAATCAAAGAGGACACTAATAGATGGAGAAATATACCATATTCATGGATCAGAAGAATCAATATAGTGAAAATGAGTATACTACCCAAAGCAATCTATAGATTCAATGCAATCCCTATCAAGCTACCAACGGTATTTTTCACAGAGCTAGAACAAATAATTTCACAATTTGTATGGAAATACAAAAAAACTCGAATAGCCAAAGCAATCTTGAGAAAGAAGAATGGAACTGGAGGAATCAACCTGCCTGACTTCAGGCTCTACTGCAAAGCCACAGTCATCAAGACAGTATGGTACTGGCACAAAGACAGAAATATAGATCAATGGAAACAAATAGAAAGCCCAGAGATAAACCCACACACCTATGGACACCTTATCTTTGACAAAGGAGGCAAGAATATACAATGGAGAAAAGACAGTCTCATTAACAAGTGGTGCTGGGAAAACGGGTCAACCACTTGCAAAAGAATGAAACTAGAACACTTTCTAACACCATACACAAAAATAAACTCAAAATGGATTAAAGATCTAAACATAAGACCAGAAACTATAAAACTCTTAGAGGAGAACATAGGCAAAACACTCTCCGACATACATCATAGCAGGATCCTCTATGACCCACCTCCCAGAATATTGGAAATAAAAGCTAAAATAAACAAATGGGATCTAAGTAAAATTAAAAGCTTCTGCACAACAAAAGAAACTATAAGCAAGGTGAAAAGACAGCCTTCAGAATGGGAGAAAATAATAGCAAATGAAGCAACTGACCAACAACTAATCTCAAAAATATGCAAGCAACTCCTACAGCTCAATTCCAGAAAAATAAACTACCCAATCAAAAAATGGGACAAAGAACTAAATAGACATTTCTCCAAAGAAGACATGCAGATGGCTAACAAACACATGAAAAATGCTCAACATCACTCATTATCAGAGAAATGCAAATTAAAACCACAATGAGGTATCATTTTATGCCAGTCAGAATGGCTGCGATCCAAAAGTCTACAAGCAACAAATACTGGAGAGGGTGTAGAGAAAAGGGAAACCTCTTACACTGTTGATGGGAATGCAAACTAGTACAGCCACTATGGAGAAGAGTGTGGAGATTCCTTAAAAAAACTGGAAATAGAACTGCCATACGACCCAGCAATCCCACTCCTGGGCATACACACTGAGGACACCAGAATTGAAAGAGACATGTATACCCTGATGTTCATCACAGCACTGTTTATAATAGCCAGGACATGGAAACAACCTAGATGTTCATCAGCAGATGAATGGATAAGAAAGCTGTGGTACATATACACAATGGAGTATTATTCATCCATTAAAAAGAATGCATTTGAATCAGTTCTAATGAGGTGAATGAAACTGAAGCCTATTATACAGAGTGAAGTAAGCCAGAAAGAAAAACACCAGTACAGTATACAAATCATATATATGGAATTTAGAAAGATAGTAATGATAACCCTGTGTCCGAGACAGCAAAAGAGACACAGATATATAGAACAGTCTTTTGGACTCTGTGGGAGAAGGAGGTGGGGGATGATTTGGGAGAATGGCATTAAAACATGTGTAATATCATATAAGAAACAAATCACCAGTCCAGGTTCGATGCAGGATACAGGAAGATTGGGGCTGGTGCACTGGAATGACCCAGAGGGATGGTATGGGGAGGGAGGTGGGAGGGGGCTTCAGGATTGGGAACACGTGTACACCCATGGCAGATTCATGTTGATGTGTGGCAAAACCAATATAACATTGTAAAGTAATTAGCCTCTAATTAAAATAAATAAATTTAAATTAAAAAAAAAAAAAGTGTTTGTTTTAAGAAGGAAGAAATGACCAGCAAGAGCAACTACTAATCCAATCACTACTGTATCAGCAACATGGCTCCTGACAGTCTCACAGTCAGAGATAGTAACCTTCAGTGGGGCTGAAGGAGAAAAACTTAATTGTAATTTATTCAACAGGAAGGAAAGTGAAGACTCCAACACAAAGGTCTTCCAGTAAAATGGCACAGATAAATATCCAAAATGTGTGAGGGGCATGGCACCAATGAAGTGAAAAAATGTCAGTACACTTGGTATCAATTATGGCATATAAAATGTATTCAAATGTATTATTATACATATTATTTTTCTCTCCCCTTCTGTACCTTTTATGAATCATAAAGCTAAGAGGGCACACAAGAGGTAACAGTACTCATATTTCCAAAACTTTAGGTAATTTTTAATATTTTGCATCATAGGTATAATCATTTTCTATGACTAAACAACCTATGACCTCTTCCACTAATGAATTAACTATATATGTCTTTGTAAAAACCCAAGCTCAAGCTTTCATCCTTTCTTCCTTTGCATCTCTGAATTATTTTCCAAGTTGTATTCTCTTCTACAGCCCCAAAAGCATTAGCATTTCAATTCTCCCAGAGTTTGGGAATTTTAAATGGGGGAAGCTCTGTTCAGGCTTCAGAAGCAGGAGAGCAGGCCTCTGATGTGCCTGGACACTGCCTGGATTCCGTGTCTGCCCACAAGCACAGCAAGTCAGGTGGCACTTTAGATAAGAAGGGAGTGAGTCCTGGAATTCCTCATCTCCTGAAGTTCTGACCAATACTCAAAGTCTAACAAAATCGTATGAATCACCAGGTGAAAAAAACAGCCTTGTAAAAAGGTTAAAGTAAACCCAGAGCTGAAACTTCTGTGTGCAAACTGATGATAATATCAGTTTGAGGCTTGGGATTATAATCAGGAGTCCCTGAAACTGCAATTTGAAGTTTTATCCAGGGGGTGGATGCACAACCTGGGACCCTTTCCCAAGTGGGACTCCAGATTGCTATTAAGGAAGGGACTTCTCAGCACCGTTTTTAAGTCTGACTGCTGCTGCTGCTGCTAAGTCACTTCAGTCGTGTCCGACTCTGTGCGACCCCATAGATGGCAGCCCAACAGGCTCCCCTGTCCCTGGCATTCTCCAGGCAAGAACACTGAAGTGGGTTGCCATTTCCTTCTCCAATGCATGAAAGTGAAAAGTGAAAGTGAAGTCATTCAGTCATGTCCGACCCTTAGCGACCCCATGGACTGCAGCCTACCAGGCTCCTGCATCCATGGGACTCTCCAGGCAAGAGTACTAGAGTGGGGTGCCATCGCCTTCTCCATTTAAGTCTGAAGATAAGCCCAATTTAATGATATGTACACTGAAGATAAGCCCAATTTGATGATATGTACACTGTTACTTCTCTCTATTGTTTCTTTTCTTTTAATGATTGTATATTGAAATTAGGTCAAATAATCTTCTATAAAAAATTGAAATTGTTTATGTATGTAACACGTGGTTTCTTCTGTTCTGTTAACGAATCCTTCAAACCTAAAATGGAAGTAAAACTTTCAGCACAACACCCAGAAAGTCATAATGTGCAAAATCATGGTCCTTTTCATTTCACAGAGGCTATATAGATTATGAGAAAAGTTATGAGACTATAACTTTTCCATGTTTTTTCCTGTAGTTTTGACTAACTAGCTACAAAGATCTTTTGTTAGCATACATCAGTCACCAAGTGTTGCTACAGCTCTTCTACCTGCTCAAACCCTACTAGCAGATTCCCTCATTCTTACTTCCAGAGCTTCATCTCCATCAGGAGCTCATTAAACCCAATGTTCATGGCAACACAGTCCAGGTGGGCACTGTGATCCCATGTTGGTGTTTGTTGGTTCCAATGAGATCTATAGGTGCTGAAAGTAGAGAACTATGAGAAAGAGGGCACATTAGGTTGAGACACAAGAAACCGCCTTTTTTGTAGGTCAAGAATAGTCAAATGTAGGCAGTCTCATACAGTTCAGCCTCTGCAAAAAAATGTTTTCGTTGTAAAAATCTGTGTGTCCTCCATGGTTACATATCAAGTTTCACCTTCATACTAGAAACTAGAAACAGTTTCTCTAATATCAATTTTCACATATACAGATAACAATTGTACATTTATTTATTTAGCAAATACTTGCTAACTGCCTAATCTAAAGGCACACTATTTGATGCTGAGAATTCATAGTTGAAACTCCAGACATGTTTCCTGACCCTCAGGTTTCACTCCTTAGTAAGAGGCTAAATGTTAGACAAACAATGACACAAGTGTTGTTTCATTAAAACTACAACTAAAAACCATTTTTTAAAAGTATGGACATAGCATAAAGAACCTAAATTAGTCTAGGGGGATAGGGAAAATTTCCCTTGCAAAGTGATATTTAAGCTGAGAGCAGAAGGTTGAGTGGGAGTTAAGAAACTTAACTTTTCCATGGAAAGGAAAACAACTTGTGTAAAGATCACAAGGAGCTTGGAGCTTTCAAGGATCTCACTGACATAAGGCCAAAAGGACTGGCTTACAATGATCAAGAAAGAAGGGGATCATAAGTAGATCAAAGACATAAGCATTTCCAATTTACTCCCATGAGCTGTGAAAGCATTAGGCAGGAGTCAGACACCATTCACTCAGCATTTAAGCATCACAGGCCAGAGGAGGATTGAGCAGGATTTTCTAATTGAGGAGGATTCTCGGCAAACTATAGCTAGGACACTAAACCCTGTTGCTGCTGCTGCTGCTAAGTCACTTCAGTTGTGTCCGACTCTGTGACCCCATAGATGGCAGCCCACCAGGCTCCCCCGTCCTTGGGATTCTCCAGGCAAGAACACTGGAGTGGGTTGCCATTTCCTTCTCCAATGCATGAAAGTGAAAAGTCAAAGTGAAGTTGCTCAGTCATGTCCGACTCTTCGTAACGCCATGGATGGCAGCCCACCAGGTTCCTCTGCCCATGGGATTTTCCAGGCAAGAGTACTGGAGTGGGTTGCTATTGCCTTCTCTGAAACCCTGTTGCTATCTGTCTGTAAATAAATTTTTATTGGAATACCAATACCATTTTGTTTATCCCTTCGATGACAGATTGAATAGCTGTGACAGAGATGGTATGGCTGAAAAGCTGGAAATTGTATCTACTATTGGACCTTTACAGAAAAGTTTTTTGACTCCTGATGTGGGGAATGAATTGGAGGCACCAATAACGTAAAAGGAAAGAAGTTAGGAAGCATGTACTGGCCCAAGCAAGACTGGAACTAGATGGTGGTGGAAGTCATGAACAGCAGTGGACAGACTTGATAAAGAACCAACAGGGATCGCTGATGGGCTTGGGGAGGCAGAGGGGCAGCTGGGGGTAGTGGTGTCACTTATGCAATTAGGAAACAAAGAATAAATGGGTTCAAGAGGGCAGATTATGAACTGACCCTGAACTTTCAAGACAAACAAGAGTAATCCATCTGGCTTCCCTGATAGCTCAGTTGGTAAAGAATCCACCTGCAATGTGGGAGACCTGGGTTCAATCCCTGGGTTGGGAAGATCCCCTGGAGAAGGGAAAGGCTACCCACTCCCAGTATTCTGGCCTGGAGAAGTCCATTGGGTCGCAAAGAGTCGGACACAAATGAGCAACTTTCACTTCACTTCACATCTGGATGATGGAGTCACTGGTGAATGACAGAGTCACTAGTGAATCTATCATCTGCACACAACACCATGACTAGAATATAGCTGTACTCACAGAACATCAGGTGAAGGAAGGCAGGGCAAACAAATCTTCCCAAACCAATCACTTTCTCATTTTTTGAGTATCCAGACCCTCTTTTTCCTTCGATAGTCTTACATTGTTTTACAATGATTGTTTTTGTTTTGTTTGGGCGAGTGGATGGTGAGTAGGAGAGATAGAGTACATATTTTGTTCTGTTTTTCTATCTACCACATTCTTCTCTCTTGCCTTTTTTACTTAGGTTCTCTATTAGCCCCTGCAATTGATGGGAATATCTATTCTGTGAAATCCTCAATACGTGCCCTTCCCTTTAGATTTTTTCTCATATATTTAACCATGTTTATTACTATCTGGGATTTTTATTATCCTTTATCACACTTTAGTGCCTTCATGTTCAAATAATCAAATAATCTAAAAATCAGCTTTCCCAAATCTATGTCCAAAACTCCAAGTCCTTCACGTACTTAATTTCAGTTATCACCATTGTATGCTATACAGAAAAAGCAAAAGCTTTTCATTTCAAATGTTTCAAACTTGTAAGGCAGCAGCATGTTGTGGTGGGAAAAGTATGATTTTTTGCCCTTATTATCAACTATGTGTCCTGATGTAATGGTGCTATGAACACCTACTTCATAGAGAGCTAGGGGAATTAAATATAAAGATTCCATATGGAAAGCACCCCCAAGTTATCATCTTTCCCTTCTCCCCTTTCCCTTCCTTCTCTTACCCAGAAAGAAACAGTTCTGCTAGTCCTTTGCCCTTTTTAACAAGGGTAATTTTGTTGTAATAATATGCCTAAACCACAGTCAGAGTGGTATGGAGTTGATATAAAAACAAATGCTAATACTAACCTGGGTGATATAATGTAGGCATGGACAGAGAGCAACAGCAGTGTCCCCTCAGGATAAGAGAGCCCTACCAGAGAAGGATCTGATGGGTATGGAGCCCACTCAACACCAAAGCTCCTGAGCTCACAGGAAATATGGCCCATAGATCAATACAAGAAGATCTAAGGAAAAAAAAAAACGCTGAGAGGCTGGGGAAAGGCAGGGACACGTTGAAAACTCACTAGGAAATGGGGCTGGAGCTCCATCTTTCCAGAGTGAGCAGCTGCAGCAGCGGGCTGAGGCCAAGGGCTGAAGGGATGGCTGTCTTTGGAGGTACGTTTACTGGAAAAGGCCAGAGCACAGGGCTGCTCATGAGCACCTATCAAAGCCAGAGTTTCCTCTGGTAGGGCACACTTGGCATCAGTAACAGGAGACTATGGCTCGGACATGCCCAGAGTCCCATTCAATCCTTGTCTCCTCCAGGCTGTGCCAGCATCCTTCAACATAAATCCAAATATTCAACGTAAATCATTTTCTGATTGTTCTTTTCACTTCTGAAGTACAACTTGCTCACCCTAAATTTCACTTAATAAGCCTGGAAAGTGTATATCCTTAAATTTATTTTTACATTTCTTTTATAAAGCATATAGATCTATCATTTTCACATAGATCTATATTTTTTCAAACTCCAACATGAAATGAAAACTGTGTATTTCACTAGCACACAGTTTCAATTATCAATCATAATTTGAATTTCAGAGAGCCCTTATCACCCTCCTTTTGGGACTTGTGCTAAAAATGATACTTAATATTAGTTGACAACAATTTTAGTCTGTTACCTTCAAAATGCCATTGAAATGGGATCCTGCAGAATATATCTATAAACATCATTCTGAAATCCCACACAAGCACTTAGGTTTAAAACCAGGCCCCCATAATAGTTTTTATTTTATTTCGTCACACATTGTTTTGCACTGCTTTAAAAAATTTGTGCTAACTTACCAGTATGACATTTTCTTCAGAGAAGAAGTCTTTTTTTTTTTTTTTTTTTTTCACCTTGCTAATAGTTTCCTTTGATGTGCAGAAGCTTTTAAGTTTAATTAGGTCCCATTTGTTTATTTTTGCTTTTATTTCCAATATTCTGGGAGGTGGGTCATAGAGGATCCTGCTGTGATGTATGTCAGAGAGTGTTTTGCCTATGTTCTCCTCTAGGAGTTTTATAGTTTCTGGTCTTATGTTGAGATCTTTAATCCATTTTGAGTTTATTTTTGTATATGGTGTTAGAAAGTGTTCTAGTTTCATTCTTTTACAAGTGGTTGACCAGATTTCCCAGCACCACTTGTTAAAGAGATTGTCTTTAATCCACTGTATATTCTTGCCTCCTTTGTCAAAGATAAGGTGTCCATATGTGCGTGGATTTATCTCTGGGCTTTCTATTTTGTTCCATTGATCTATATTTCTGTCTTTGTGCCAGTACCATACTGTCTTGATAACTGTGGCTTTGTAGTAGAGCCTGAAGTCAGGTAGGTTGATTCCTCCAGTTCCATTTTTCTTTCTCAAGATCGCTTTGGCTATTCGAGGTTTTTTGTATTTCCATACAAATTGTGAAATTATTTGTTCTAGCTCTGTGAAGAATACTGTTGCT
>NW_011494675.1:612560-620204 GCF_000754665.1 Bison bison bison | reverse complement strand
ATTGAAGAATCCTTGCATCCCTGGGATAAAGCCCACTTGGTCATGGTGTATGATCTTTTTAATGTGTTGTTGGATTCTGATTGCTAGAATTTTGTTTAGGATTTTTGCATCTATGTTCATCAGTGATATTGGCCTATAGTTTTCTTTTTTTGTGGCATCTTTGTCAGGTTTTGGTATTAGGGTGATGGTGGCCTCATAGAATGAGTTTGGAAGTTTACCTTCCTCTGCAATTTTCTGGAAGAGTTTGAGCAGGATAGGTGTTAGCTCTTCTCTAAATTTTTGGTAGAATTCAGCTGTGAAGCCGTCTGGACCTGGGCTTTTGTTTGCTGGAAGATTTTTGATTACAGTTTCAATTTACGCTGCTGAATAACCAACAAATCACAGAAGAAATCAAAAAAGAAATCAAAATTTGCATAGAAACGAATGAAAATGAAAACACAACAACCCAAAACCTGTGGGACACAGTAAAAGCAGTCCTAAGGGGAAAGTTCATAGCAATACAGGCACACCTCAAGAAACAAGAAAAAAGTCAAATAAATAACCTAACTCTACACCTCAAACAACTAGAAAAGGAAGAAATGAAGAACCCCAGGGTTAGTAGAAGGAAAGAAATCTTAAAAATTAGAGCAGAAATAAATGCAAAAGAAACAAAAGAGACCATAGCAAAAATCAACAAAGCCAAAAGCTGGTTCTTTGAAAGGATAAATAAAATTGACAAACCATTAGCCAGACTCATTAAGAAACAAAGGGAGAAAAATCAAATCAATAAAATTAGAAATGACAGTGGAGAGATCACAACAGACAACATAGAAATACAAAGGATCATAAGAGACTATTATCAACAATTATATGCCAATAAAATGGACAACGAGGAAGAAATGGACAAATTCTTAGAAAAGTACAACTTTCCAAAACTCGACCAGGAAGAAATAGAAAACCTTAACAGAGAAGAAGTCTTGTAGCAAATATAACTAAGATTATTTCTTCCCAAAATTGAAGTTAAATTTTCCAAAATAAGTTTAAAAATTCCCAAAATACGTTAAAAGTTAACTTATTAAACAGTTAATTTTTTTAAATCAAAACTATCCCTCATATATATTTACATACACATATACATGGAAAGAGGGCAAAAAAAGACTAATGCCAAAAGCACTACTGTGATTACTTATATTTTTAATTTTCCCAGCTATGTCCATGTCTTTCTTTTATAAACCAGAAATGGTCCATTTCAGATAGACAAAGGAGATTTTTACTTCCTCTTACTTCTAAAAGAATTTGAGGCAGCTTACACAATTTAATATTATATAAACTGTTGTTATCCCTGTTTAGTTGCTAAGTCATATCCAACTCTTTCGTGACCTGATACGAAAATAAATAAAAAGACTAAAATCAATCAATTTTAAAAAGCATGGTATCAATAAATGACATTATTTCTATTTTTCTTTGATATTTGCACTCAGCTTGCAAACAGAAGAATGACTCCCTCGAGAATCCTGGCTGAACTCATGCTAGCTGAGGTTATGACTTCCCCAGGGATTAAAAGTTAAGCATTATCTTTTTTATCAGCCACTACACTCCAGTACTCTTGCCTGGAAAATCCCATGGACAGAGGAGCCTGGTAGGCTGCAGTCCATGGGGTCACGAAGAGCCGGACACGACTGAGCGATTGGAGACGGAAATGGCAACCCACTCCAGAGTTCTTGCCTGGAGAATCCCAGGGACGGGGGAGCCTGGTAGACTGCCGTCTATGGGGTCGCACAGAGTCGGACACGACTGAAGTGACTTAGCAGCAGTAGCAGCAGTAGCAGTCATATACAGCATGAAAAATAATCTAAAAACATAAGTCCAGCATAAACAAGAATTTATATTCCCTTACAGTTTGTCTTGGTGGTTTATTTTTCTAATATTATATGTATGTATATTTAACCTTGTAAATTTTAAGTGTTGGTAATGTGACAGAAGCTTAATAATTTTTAAAGTGTGTGTAAAAGAACAAAGAATCTTCTCAATATGCTTACTTTGGGAATGCTTTCTTACAGGTTTGGATTTCTAAACATTTCAAATAGGGGAGATGCAGGGTATTACTAGAAACTATTAAATCAGTGACCTTTAAAGAATCACAACTCTGAGTTCACATCCTCTGTCATCCCCTCTGGCCTGCTGTTAACTCACAGCCTGCACAGGCAGATATAAATGCAGTTATGAATACACCAGCTTCTATATGAACTCAGGCAAACTGAGAACTGCCCAGCTGAACCTAGTCCAAACTGCCGACCCACAGATTTAGGAAAAAAATCAGATGAGTGTTTTAAAGCCACTAAGTTTTGAGGGTGGTTTGTTATGTAGCAATAGATAACAAACTAATACAGGAGAGAAGAGTGACAGGACTGGTTAAGAAAAACAATGAAGACTGATGTTATTAAAAGATAAACTGAAATATACTAGAATTTTTTAGAATTTATTTCAGCAAAATTTGATTCAAATCAGGCAATATCCAGTCTAGCAAATAGAAAGGAGCTTCATGAAGCTATACAAAATGGCAAACTTCTACAGGCAGAAGGGAGCACAAAAAGGAAGTTATACAAGGCCAAAAAAAAAAAAAAAAAAGCAGGTCGCTTATTGCAAAATTACTTTCCTTCAGTGAATGGCAGAGATCTATCAGGCAGATTACCTACTAGTGCTGACAGGTGCTTCCTAATTGACTGGTGAAGATTTCATTTTCAAATCTGCTGTATGACTCAGGGTACTCAAACCAGGGCTCTGAAACAACCTAGAGGGGTGAGATGGAGGTTCAAGAGGGAGGGTACATATGTATACCTATGGCTGATTCATAGAGATTCCATTTCCAAGAGATCTGAAACTATAATTAAGTCTGGTTTGGTGATGTGGGGCTCAGCATGAGTGATTCCATATGCTGTAAGAAGAGATACCACATACAAAAGACAAGAAAGCAATGTGACTACAAAGGCAGATACTAGAGTGAGGTGGCCACAAGCCAAGGAATGCTGGCAGCAACCACATTCTGGAACAGAAAAGGAAGGGGCTCACCCCTAGAGCTTCCGGAGGGAACACTGGCCCTTCCAACACCTTTATTATGGCTCAGTAATACTAATCTCAAAATTATGGCCTCCAAAACTGTAGAGAATAAATTTCTGTTGTTTTAAACCACCAAATTTGTTACATAACCCACCGGAAACTAATACAATGGGTAATGAATGTATATGGGAAACAAGCTGTCTTTATGTGTGATGTCAAAGAAAATATTATCTCCCATTACAGATAGATCTTTTTTCTTTGAGCAGTAGGTCATTCTTTGAGTGTTTTCACACTGGGATACTTCAAACTGGCCAAGGAGTAAGAAAGTACAGCATAAAGCATAAAATCTTAAGGAAAGAGTTCATTTCACTAGTAAGTAATAAAAACATTATTTTTATTTATAGAATGCAATATAAATTCATATGATTTTTTTGAAGAAAATTAAACCTAAAATAAATATCAAATGTACAAGGTATGGGTGCTTAAGAGTGCCCCCTGAGATTGTTGGAGATTCTAAATCACTATCCCCTACTGCTAAAGGAAATTTCATGAACAATACTGAGATGAGTTATATTCATGTACATTCACATGACAGGGACAATGGACACTCCTGACAGAGTCTTAGAGAGATGAAGCATCATCAGTAGGGAGTTCTGTCCACATTGTAGAAGATAGGGTCTACTTCAGAGGATCTAGTATTCAGAAACAAAAAATCAAAAAATTTTGTAGGTTCTTACCCCATGTCCATGTAATTTTTTTTTTAATTCAGAAAGTATTCTCCACAAAACAATTATTCTACATCCACAAAATGGAATATTATGCAACCATTAATATGTTTTCCAAATCCCCGTAGAAAATGGTTGAGGAGATGTTTCTGATAAAATGCTTTAAAAAGGCAAGACAAAACTATAATATCTATATACACATATGCATGGAAAGAGGACAAAAAAGGAGTAATGCCAAAGCACTGCTGTGGTTATTTATGTTTTTCATTTTCCCAACTGTGTTGATGTCTTTCTTTTATAAACCAGAAATGCCCCACCTAAGATGGACACAGATATTTGTTTCTTCCTATGTCTAAAAGAATTTGAGGCAGCTTACAGAAATTATGAGGCTTCCTTGGTGGCTCAGACAGTAAGGATCTGCCTGCAATGCAGGAGACCCAGATTCAATCCCTAGGTCAGGAAGATCCCCGGAGAAGGGAATCCTCAACTCCAGTATTCTTGTCTGAAGAATTCCATGGACAGAGGAGCCTGGTGGGCTACAGTCCATGGGGTCGCAGAGTCAGACATGACTAAGTGACTAACATTTTCACTTTACACAATTTAACATTACATAAACTGCTGTTGTTTTTATTTAGTTAAGTCATGCCTGACTCTTCTGCTACCCCGTGGACTGTAGGCCACCAGGCTCCTGTGTCCATGGGATTTCCCAGGCAGAGTGATTGCCATTTCCTTCTCCAGGGATCTTGCTGACCCAGGGATCAAACCCTCATCCTCTGCATTTGCAGGCAGAGTCTTTACCACCGAGCCACCAGGAAAGCCTCTTACATAAACTAAACAACTGAAATTGAAAGTAGAACCAAGACCAACAAAAGAGGTGTCTCAAACTTTACTGTGCATAGAAATTACCTGAGACCTTGTTAACTCAGAGACTTTGATGCGGTGAGTCTGTCTGGAACCTGAGAGACTGCACGTGTAAAGCAGGTGTTGCCAATGCTGCTGGTAGAGAGGGCGGGATGGGCACCACACTTCAGAGAGCAAGGAAAGAAACAGGAAGCAGGTGGCATAGAGCACCTGAGATGACATACTCAATATAACTAGATGCTGGATTTAGCATTTTTCCTACTTGTTTAAACAGAATGAATCACCATACATAACAAAGGCTAACTTTGGAAACTGTAGTTTAGTAAAAAGAATTTCTCCAAAACCTGGCCTTAAATTTTATTTTTTAAAAAATACAGAAGTTTGCTGCACACACTTCTTGAAAAAAAAAAAAAAAAACAACAGTATTTATAGATTTACAAGGCAGGCACAGGAGAGCCGAGAGGAGCTACTCCACATTCAAGGTCAAGAGGGGCGGCTGTGAGGAGATACCCCTCATCCAAGGTAAGAGAAACCCAAGTAAGATGGTATGTGTTGTGAGAGGGCATCAGAGGGCAGACACATTGAAACCATAATCACAGAAAACTAGTCAATCTAATCACATGGACCACAGCCTTGTCTTAATTCAGTGAAACTAAGCCATGCCATGTGGGGCCATCCAAGATGGGTGGGTCATGGTGGAGAGGTCTGACAGAATGTGGTCCACTGGAGAAGGGAATGGCAAACCACTTCAGTATTCTTGCCTTGAGAACCCCATGAACTGTATGAAAAGGCAAAATGATGGGATACTAGAAGAGTAACCCCCCAGGTCGGTAAGTGCCCAATATGCTACTGGAGATCAGTGGAGAAATAACTTCAGAAAGAATGAATGTTAGGTCCATGAATCAAGGCAAATTGGAAGTAGTCCAACAGGAGATGGCAAGAGTGAACATTGACATTCTAGAAATCAGCAAACTAAAATGGACTGGAATGGGTGAAATGAACTCAGATGACCATTATATCTACTACTGTGGGCAGGAATCCCTTAGCAGAAATGGAGTAGCCATCATGGTCCACAAAAGAATCCAAAATGCAGTACTTGGATGCAATCTCAAAAATGACAGAACGATCTCTGTTCATTTCCAAGGCAAACCATTCAATATCACAGTAATCCAAGTCTATGTCCCAACCAATAACGCTAAAGAAGCTGAAGTTGAACGGTTCTATGAAGACCTCCAAGACCCAAATGAGATGTCCTTTTCATTACAGGGGACTGGAATGCAAAAGTAGGAAGTCAAGGAACACGTGGGGGTAACAGGCAAATGTGTGGCTCATGGACATCACCAGATGGTCAACACTGAAATCAGATTGATTATATTCTTTGCAGCCAAAGATGGAGAAGCTCTATACAGTCAGCAAAAACAAGACTGGGAGCTGACTATGGCTCAGACCATGAATCCTTATTGCCAAATTCAGACTAAAATAGAAGAAAGTAGGGGAAACCACTAGACCATTCAGGTATGACCTAAATCAAATTCCTTATGATTATACAGTGGAAGTGAGAAATAGATTTAAGGGACTAGATCTGATAGATAGAGTGCCTGATGAACTATGGACGTAGGTTCATGACATTGTACAGGAGACAGGGATCAAGATTATCCACGTGGAAAAGAAATGCAAAAGCAAAATGGCTGTCTGGGGAGGCCTTACAAATAGCTGTGAAAAGAAGAGAAGTGAAAAGCAAAGGAGAAAAGGAAAGGTATAAATATCTGAATGCAGAGTTCCAAACAATAGCAAGAAAAGATAAGAAAGCCTTCCTCAGTGATCAATGCAAAGAAATAGAGGAAAACAGAATGCGGAAGACTAGAGATCTCTTCAAGAAAATTAGAGATACTAAGGGAACATTTCATGTAAAGATGGGCTCAATAAAGGAAAGAAATGGTATGGACCTAACAGAAGCATACACAGAAGAACTGTACAAAAAAGATCTTCAAGACCAAGATAATCACGATGGTGTGATCACACACCTAGAGCCAGATATCCTGGAATGTGAAGTCAAGTGGGCCTTAGAAAGCATCACTACAAACAAAGCTAGTGGAGGTGGTGGAATTCAAGTTGAGCTAATTTAAATCCTAAAAGATTATGCTGTGAAAGCGCTGTACTCAATATACCAGCAAATTTGAAAAACTCAGCAGTGGCCACAGGACTGGAAAAGGTCAGTTTTCATTCCAATCCCAAAGAAAGGCAATGCCAAAGAATGCTCAAACTACCGCACAATTGCACTCATCTCACATGCTAGTAAATTAATGCTCAAAATTCTCCAAGCCAGGCTTCAGCAATATGTGAACTGTGAACTTTGTGATGTTCAAGCTGGTTTTAGAAAAGGCAGAGGAACCAGAGATCAAATTGCCAACATCCACTGAGAAAGCAAGAGAGTTCCAGAAAAACATCTATTTCTGCTTTATTGACTATGCCAAAGCCTTTGACTGTGTGGATCACAATAAACTGTGGAAAATTCTGTGGGAATACCAGACTACCTGACCTGCCTCTTGAGAAATCTGTATGCAGGTCAGGAAGCAACAGTTAGAACTGGACATGGAACAACAGACTGGTTCCAAATAGGAAAAGGAGTACGTCAAGGCTGTATATTGTCACCCTGCTTATTTAACTTATATGCAGAGTACATCACGACAAACGCTGGGCTGGCAGAAGCACAAGCTGGAATCAAGATTTCTGGGAGAAATATCAATAACCTCAGATATGCAGATGACACCACCCTTATGGCAGAAAGTGAAGAGGAACTAAAGAGCCTCTTGAGGAAAGTGTAAGAGGAGAGCAAAAAAGTTGACTTAAAGCTCAACATTCAGAAAACAAAGATCATGGAATCTGGTCCCATCACTTCATGGGAAATAGATGAAGAAACACTGGAAAGAGTGGCTGACTTTACTTTTGGGGACTCCAAAATCACTGCAGATGGTGACTGCAGCCATGAAATTAAAACACGCTTACTCCTTGGAAGAAAAGT
>NW_011494675.1:611128-612460 GCF_000754665.1 Bison bison bison | reverse complement strand
GCATTGAAGAATTGATGCTTTTGAACTGTGGTGTTGGAGAAGACTCTTGAGAGTCTCTTGGACTGCAAGGAGATCCAACCAGTCCATTTTAAAGGAGATCAGCCCTGGGATTTCTTTGGAAGGACTGATGCTAAAGCTGAAACTCCAAGACTTTGGCCACCTCATGCGAAGAGTTGACTCATTAGAAAAGTCTCTGATGCTCTGAAGGATTGGGGGCAGGAGGAGAATGGGATGACAGAGGATGAGATGGCTGGATGGCATCACCGACTTGATGGACATGAGTTTGGGTGAACTCCGGGAGTTGGTGATGGACAGGGAGGCCTGGCGTGCTGCAATTCATGGGGTCGCAAAGAGTTGGACATGACTGAGCGACTGAACTGAACTGAAGTGATAGATTTACAAAGGCTTTGGTTGAGCCACTAAAATAGAGCCTTAAATTTCTAGTTTTGAAAGGCATTCCCCAACAGAAGTCTTTTCAGTGTGGGAAAATTACCAGTTATTTTGACTTGGCTGAAAACTCTAGATCATAGCTAGTAAGAGCCCGGAAATCCAAAATACAGAGAATAATACAGAAAGTTTATTGCTGAAGTCTTCAAATAATTCATTCAGGCACTGATAGGTATTTGGATTTCTCCTTCTATCTTACAAAAATTATACAATGCACATCAACATTATAAAAAAATTTACTACTGTACATAAAGACTTAATTTAAGATACCCCAGACAATGGCACCCCACTCCAGTACTCTTGCCTGGAAAATCCCATGGATGGGGGAGCCTGGTGGGCTGCCGTCTATGGGGTCGCACAGAGTCAGACACGACTGAAGCAACTTAGCAGCAGCAAGCTAAAGAAGCTATAACTATGGCACTATTGCTCTTTGGGATCAGATTATTTATCATTGCAGGGCTGTCCTGTGCCCCATAGGATGTTTAGCATCATCCAGTGAGAAAATTGTCTTAAAGCTCAACATTCAGAAAATTAAGATCATGGCATTGGGTCCCATCACTTCATGGCAAGTAGATGGGGAAACAGTGGAAACAGTGTCAGACTTTATTTTAAGGGGCTCTAAAATCACTGCAGATGGTGACTGCAGCCATGAAATTAAAACACGCTTACTCCTCAGAAGGAAAGTTATGACCAACCTAGATAGCATATTCAAAAGCAGAGACATTACTTTGCCAACAAAAGTCCATCTAGTCAAGGCTATGGTTTTTACAGTAGTCATGTATGGATGTGAGAGTTGGACTGTGAAGAAAGCTGAGCATTGAAGAATTGATGCTTTTGAACTGTGGTGTTGGAGAAGACTCTTGAGAGTCTCTTGGACTGCAAGGA
>NW_011494675.1:610829-611028 GCF_000754665.1 Bison bison bison | reverse complement strand
GATGACACCACCCTTATGGCAGAAAGTGAAGAGGAACTAAAGAGCCTCTTGAGGAAAGTGTAAGAGGAGAGCAAAAAAGTTGACTTAAAGCTCAACATTCAGAAAACAAAGATCATGGCATCTGGTCCTGTCACTTCATGGGAAATAGATGAAGAAACACTGGAAAGAGTGGCTGACTTTACTTTTGGGGACTCCAAAA
>NW_011494675.1:602655-610729 GCF_000754665.1 Bison bison bison | reverse complement strand
CAGCAGTAGTCATGTATGGATGTGAGAGTTGGACTGTGAAGAAAGCTGAGCATTGAAGAATTGATGCTTTTGAACTGTGGTGTTGGAGAAGACTCTTGAGAGTCTCTTGGACTGCAAGGAGATCCAACCAGTCCATTCTAAAGGAGATCAGCCCTGGGTGTTCTTTGGAAGCACTGATGCTGAAGCTGAAACTCCAGTACTTTGGCCACCTCATGTGAAGAGTTGACTCATTGGAAAAGACTCTGATGCTGGAAGGGATTGGGGGCAGGAGGAGAAGGGGACGACAGAGGATGAGATGACTTGATGGCATCACCGGCTTGACGGACATGAGTTTGGGTGAACTCCGGGAGTTGATGATAGACAAGGAAGCCTAGGGTGCTGCAATTCATGGGGTGGCAGAGTCTGACACAATTGAGCAACTGAACTGAACTGAAATGAACTGATGGCCTCTACACAATAGATGGCAGTAAAACCTCCCCATGAGTTGTGACAACCAAAAATGTCTCCAGACATTCATAAATGTTCCCTGGGGAGCAATCTCCCCTTGAAAACCACTAATTTAAAACATCTACTTGGACTTATTGGTATTAAGTAAATTTTTAGAAAAATATTTTACCTTTAGAAGTATCTGACTTTGAGCAATCTTTGCACGATTTTAAGTACATTGTCGATATCTTAACAACTCTGACAGATTGTCTTTCATTTATGGCTCATCTTTATCCAAGAAACAGGCAGGTTAAATTTTCTATTAAATATTTTCCTAAACAAGAATCAGGCAAAGTTTTCACTCTGTAGGCACATAAAGGGAATATTAATCAGAAATATTGCTTGAACAGAGTTTTATAAATAGCTTAGACTTGAAATTAACTCAAGAACAAGAAAATACAGTAAGAAAAAAGGAACTGTAGCAGTTTCTTATGGAGAAGGCGGAGGCAACCCACTCCAGTACTTTTGCCTGGAAAATCCCATGGACGGAGGAGCCTCGTAGGCTGCAGTCCATGGGGTCGCTAGAGTCGGACACGACTGAGCGACTTCACTTTCACTTTTCACTTTCATGCATTGGAGAAGGAAATGGCAACCCACTTCAGTGTTCTTGCCTGGAGAATCCCAGGGACGGGGAAGCCTGGTGAGCTGCCGTCTATGGGGTCGCACAGAGTCGGACACGACTAAAGCAACTTAGCAGCAGCAGCAGCAGTTTCTTAACAAGATAAAAGTATCAGATCAATCAGATCAGATCAGTCGCTCAGTCGTGTCTGACTCTTTTCGACCCCATGAATAGCAGCACGCCAGGCCTCCCTGTCCATCACCAACTCCCATAGTTCACTCAGACTCACGTCCATCGAGTCAGTGATGCCATCCAGCCATCTCATCCTCTGTCATCCCCTTCTCCTCCTGCCCCCAATCCCTCCCAGCATCAGAGTCTTTTCCAGTGAGTCAACTCTTCGCATGAGGTGGCCAAAGTA
Source organism: Bison bison bison (assembly GCF_000754665.1). Taxonomy (NCBI): domain Eukaryota; kingdom Metazoa; phylum Chordata; class Mammalia; order Artiodactyla; family Bovidae; genus Bison; species Bison bison. Next base: position 609,266 of record NW_011494675.1, on the reverse strand, counting down.
CTGGAGTTTCAGCTTTAGCATCATTCCTTCCAAAGAAATCCCAGGGCTGATCTCCTTCAGAATGGACTAGTTGGATCTCCTTGCAGTCCAAGGGACTCTCAAGAGTCTTCTCCAACACCACACTTCAAAAGCATCAATTCTTCGGTGCTAATCCTTCTTCACAGTCCAACTCTCACATCCATACATGACCACAGGAAAAACCATAGCCTTGACTAGACGAACCTTTGTTGGCAAAGTAACATCTCTGCTTTTGAATATGCTATCTAGGTTGGTCATAACTTTTCTTCCAAGGAGTAAGTGTCTTTTAATTTCATCGCGTCCTAGGTCAGGGGCAGAGGCTGAGAGGAGCTACCCCACGTCTGAGGCCAGGGGCGGCGGCCCGGAGGAGCAACCCACACCGGAGGCCAGGAGCTGCTACGAGAGGAGTTACCCGGAGCCGCGCGGGCGCAGGAGGGCCTAGAGGAGCTATCCCACAATGAAGATCAGGAAGGGCGGCGGTGAGGAGATACCCCTCGTCCAAGGTAAGGAGCAATGGCTGGGCTTTGCTGGAGCAGCCGTGAAGAAATACCCCACGCCCAAGGTAAGAGAAACCCAAGTAAGACGGTAGGTGTTGCAAGAGGGCATCAGAGGGCAAACACACTGAAACCATACTCACAGAAAACTAGTCAATCTAATCACACTAGGACCACAGCCTTGTCTAACTCAATGAAACTAAGCCATGCCCGTGGGGCAACCCAAGACGGGCGGGTCATGGTGGAGAGATTTAACAGAATGTGGTCCACTGGAGAAGGGAATGGCAAACCACTTCAGTAGTCTTGCCTTGAGAACCCCATGAAGAGAACAGTATGAAAAGATAAAAAGTATAGAAGCTGAAAAATCAAAGTAAAAACTCGTAAGTTAAATACAAAGAACCAATAAATATTAAAAGAGAATTTATATTAATAAAAAGATTGTAAATCTATATTATCTTTATGGTCAGCAACAGTGGAATTAAAAAGATTTCTACTTTTTAAATCATTATAGAAACTAAATGATGATGACCCTTGTTGCAAAATGCAGAATAGAAAGCAAATAGCAATAGAAAATAAAAGAATGACAAGATTAAGCATTATAATTATGGCAATCAATATCAATCTTTTATATTTAATATCAAAATGATAAAAAGCCTAAGATGTGATGAGAAATAACTAACTCTACAACTTCTGATAAGTATACCTAAAATAAAATGACATGGAAATATTTTTTAAAAGAATATGTATAATGCATATAAAGCAAATCAAAAAATAAGAAAGTAAGCTAGTCTGCAGAGTTGACTTTAACTTTTTCTAAAAGGAAGTCATATTTTGAAGTCACAATATTACTGAGTACATTTAAGTCTGAATAATGCATCAAGAAAAGTACATACAAAAACACCTTAGGAGATATAAGTAGAAAACTGTCAAAGGACAACTACATAAAGAGACCAACCAACTTTAATCAGTTTTCAGTAAGTCAAGCAGACAAAAAGAAGAATAGCAGAGATTTTTAAAAAGAAAGATAAATATTAATGAAAACATATTCAACTTGATAATCTAGAAATAAGGAATTCACCTTCTAAGCATACAAATGAAACATAATGACTAATTACATAACTGGTCATAGACAAATTTCTGAGTAATTTTAAAAGGCAAAGTTGTATAAATAAAACTATAGATCACATTCTCTAATAACCATACAACAAAACTGGCAATTAATAAAAAGTTTGAAAAGAGGCTTGTCACCCTGCTTATTTTTAACTTATATATAGAGTACATCACATGAAATAGGCTGGATGAAGCTCAAGCTGGAATCAAGACTGCCAGGAGAAATATCAATAACCTCAGATATGCATATGACAACATCCTAATGACAGAAAGCGAAGATGAACTAAAGAGCCTCTTGATGAAAGTGAAAGAAGAGAGTGAAAAAGCTGGCTTAAAATTCAACATTCAAAAATCTAAGATCATGGCATCCAGTCCCCTTGCCACTTCATGGCAAATAGGAAAAAAAATGGAAATGGTGACAGACTTTATTTTCTTGAGCTCCAAAATTACTGCAGATGGTGACTGCAGCCATGAAATTAAAAGATGCTGCTCCTTGGAAGGAAAGCTATGACAAACCTAGACAGTGTATTAAGAAGAAGAGACATCACCTGTGGCTGATTCATGTCGATGTATGGCAAAAACGACCACCATATTGTAAAGTCATTAGCCTCGAATTAAAATAAATAACAATTTTAAAAAAAAGAAAAACAGAGACATCACTTTGTTGACAAAGGTCTGTATAGTCAAAGCTGTGGTTTTTTTTAGTAGTCTTTCATGGATGTGAGAGTTGGACCATAAAGAAGGTTGAGTGCTAAAGAACCGATGCTTTCAAATTACAGTGCTGGAGAAGACTCTTGAGAGTCCTTTGGACAGCAAGGACATCAAACCAGTCAATCCTAAAGGAAATCAACTCTGAATATTCATTGAAAGGACCAAGGCTGAAGCTGAAACTCCAATACTTTGGCCATCTGATGCAAAGAGCTGATTCACTGGAAAAGACCCTGCTGGGAAAGATTGAGGGCAGGAAGAGAGGAGGATGCAGAGGATGAAATGGTTGGATGGCATCACAAACTCAATGGAGATAAGTTTGTGTAAACTCCAGGAGATAATGAAGGACAGGGAAGCCTGGCATGCTGTAGTCCATGGGGTCACAAAGTCGGACAAGACTGAGCAACTGAACAGCAACAAATAAAATTAGAAAGTTTGAAACTTTTTTCCTAAAAAATTGCATAAATTTTTTAAAGAAAAAATTAAAAATAAAATAGCAATAATGAGTTTGCTTTACCAAAACCTTTAGGATTGGTCCCTTTAGGGCTTCCCTGGTAGCTCAGCTGGTAAAGAATCCACCCGCAATGCAGGAGACCCCCAGTTCGATTCCTGGGCCAAGAAGTTCCTTGGAGAAGAGATAGGCTACCCACTCCAGTATTTTTGGGCTTCCCTGGTGGCTCAGATAGTAAAAAATCCTCCTGCAATGTGGGAAATCTGGGTTCAATCCCTTGGTTGCGAAGATTCCCTGGAGAAGGGAACAGCTACCCAACTCCAGTATACCGGCCTGGAGAATTCGGTGGACAGAGGAGCCTGACAGGCTAAAATCTATGAGGTTGCAAAGAGTCCAACAGGACAGAGCAACTTTAACTCAGGATTTAGTGAGCTGGGATTGGTCAAAGGTATATGTATTCAGAGATATTATCGTTATTTTTTCATATTTACATATTAAAATAAATGGAAAAACCCATTTAAAAATTTAAAAAGATGGAAATTTTCTTTAAAAATAAGTAAAACTAAACAAATACAATGGAAAAACTGTGAATTGAATAAACAAATTCCAAAGCTCCCTTTTTGAAGAAAGAATAATGTTGATGAAATAGTCGCTCAGTCATGTCTGACTCTTTGCGACCCCATGGATTGGGGCCCACCAGGCTCCTCCGTCCATGGGATTTTCCGGGCAAGAATACTGGAGTAGGTTGCCATTCCTTTCTCAAGGGATGAAATAGACTAACACTTTCCAAACTGGTGTTAAGAAAAAGTCAGTAACTGTGCCAAGAAACTCTTCCTCTACACAAATAAGTTCTTTATTTTTAAGTTCTTTAAAACATTAAATAGACCAGGAGTTTTCTCTTTTACTTTAAAACATCTCAGATCTTTTCTTATGTTAATAAGTACTTTGAATCCTCAAGGAGGGTATTTAATCTGCAATTTACCAAGCTTATTTGCCCTCTTTTTTAGTATTCTGAGAACAACTTGCAAAATCTTGTACTAGACAAACTTCTAGCAAACTACTAATGAAAAAAAGCAGAAATAATAAATTAGAAAAATAGAAATAATATATAGAGAAAAATGTGCTAAAATGAAATGCTATGCACAGTCACACATTAATTAAAATGGGAGAACACAATAAGAAAACGCTACCTTCTCATTTTAACTTTTGTTTTAAATCAGGATGTGATATTAATTAGGATTATAAGATGGATGAAAATGTAAGCACAAAATATTTAGCCTAAATCAAATTTTAAGTGAGGATCCACAACTATAATTCATATTATCCTTTCTCCCGCTATAAAGATAGGCTGTTTGAAAAAAAAAAAAAAGGCTGTTTGAAGAGAGACAAATTTCAAGTGTTTCTCTTTTAAAAGTGAGAAGGATAGGGGATTTGTTATGCAAATGTTAGGGGTTCTTTGGGCAAACTTGGAGAAGAAAAGGGAATTCACCCACTGGAAATGATCCCTACTTCAGTGAGACACAGGGACAGGAACTTTAAATTGCCAAGTCCAGGAAATGGAATGGGGCAGAGGCTATTTGCTGATCAGTCACACAGGGACATAAACATTAAGATTCAGTCCCTTCTCTGCACACTGGAGGACAAGGAGTCAGGCATGCACATCCTGAAAGTAAACCCTTCAATATATCTATTATTTCCTTCCCCAAAGAAACCATCAGCCTACAGAGCACAGCAATGAAAAGTCTCCAGATCCAACTATGAGGGGAGCATTAAAAAAACAGATTTAGATGGTAAAATACGTTTTACTTTACTACAGCACTTAAGTGTTTGCCATGCTTAATTTGGCCAGTATTAGGCAATTAAAGGGAAAGAGTAGATAATCACACAGTGTTAAGAAATGTAATTTTCTTATATGATACAGACCTAAATACATTTATTATTACATTAATAAATATGTTGATCTCCTTAAATGATTTTCTGAAAATAAATTACAACTCTAATTCCAAATCTGACAAAAATTATATAAATACAAAAGCCAACTGAAAAAAAAAATGCACAACCTAAAAGCTGAGAATTATTGGGGACAATATGAGGACTTAAGCCAGGGATACAGGCTCTCAGTAGCTCTGAGAGACAGCTCTGAAGAGGGAAGGGAGGATCCAGGATACACAGGAGTTTTTGCAACCAAGACCAGGTAATCAGAACATCAAAAGATTACTGTTAATTAAAGACAACCAGACATCTCAAGTTAATGAATTTAACACTTTTCTATGTTATCGTACTTATGCTCAGTCACTTAAGTCGTGTCCTTCTCTTTGCAACCCCATGGACTGTGGACCACCTGGCTCCTCTGTCGGTGGGGTTTTCCAGATAAAAATACTGGAGTGGGTTGCCATTTCCTTATCCAGGGTATCTTCCCTACACAAGGATTGAACTCATGTCCCCTCTGTCTCCTGCCTTGGCAGGTGGATTCTTTACCACTGAGCCACCAGGGAAGACCTTTTTCTATGTATAGGAAGATGCAAGACTCAGGGTTTATTAAATTATTCCTTTGATATGCATCTTAGCTCTCTAGGGTCAGTATCCTGCTTTTCTCCATCCTGAATCCCCTCAGGTCCACAAGTGAGAAGGAGGGTAACTGCAGTGCCTGACTGCTAGATGGTGGGGCATCCTGTTTCTATCCTGAGTTCTCTTAAGGCTCACTGTTAGGGCAGCTGTAATGTGATGGCTTGAAGGCTACAACACCATTTGTGACTGATACAGCAGGCAACATTTTTCATTGACAAAGCCAATCTCCTTTATGAAAATAGACATAAAAATCTAAGTGAAACATCAGAAAACAGAATATATTAGAACAACCCACCCCAGTCAGAGTTTTTTGCAATATCTTTTAAATAAAAAATTACTTCAAGTCAAAACATTTGATAAAACTAATTAAAAGCTAATTAAGGCTTAACATATTGAATCTGTAAGTGTAGAAGTATAGTCATTTACACGCTCAAGTAGGCACATGGACCATCATGCAGTGATACAGAGCCATTCCCTTAAAAGTCAGAGGAAAGAGATACCTAAAGGTATTGTTATGTAACAATATACTAGAAATTCTTAACTTTTACTATACACATGTGAATAAATTAAGATACGTAAACTCTGAAAAAGAAAATGCAAACATCATATACAAATTATATTGTATATTCAGAAAAAATGAAAGGATGACCTGAACTGTTATTTGAGATGTAAGCAAAATGGCCAAAAACAAGATACATATATAAAAATTAACAGTTCTTATACTCCAGCAATAACAACTTTAAAATGCTATTGAAAGGCAATTCATCCACAGTAGCAATAAAAGCATTGTTTATATAGGAATGACTATAATAAAAAGTATATTACCAATATTAATAAACTGTTAGAATTTTCTGAGAAACAAAAGATATAAAATATTTTCATTTTTCCCAGGTTCATTCTTTGACGCATTTTCAGTCAGTATAAAAGGGGATATTTTTGCTACATGATAAAATGATTCTACAGCCAACATCACAGTCAATGGTAAAAAGCTGAAAGCACTTCTTAGTTCCTTATCTTTGAAGAAATGCTTTCAGCTTTTTACCATTGACTGTGATGTTGGCTGTAGAATCATTTTATCATGTAGCAAAAATATCCCCTTTTATACTGACTGAAAATGCATCAAAGAATGAATCTGGGAAAAATGAAAATATTAGAAGTCATAATTCAGAGAAGAAAAAGAAATAAAAAGAATCCAAATTGGAAAGAAGTAAAACTGTCACTGTTTGCACATGACTGATACTATATATAGAAAATCCTAAAAG
>NW_011494675.1:597653-602555 GCF_000754665.1 Bison bison bison | reverse complement strand
TATATATACTGTATATAATATATATAGTTATATATATTATATAATTATATATATACTATATAGTAATATATAATATACACTGTATATATATTACAGTATTATATTATATATATTAACAGTATTATATTGTATATAATAATATTGTGTTATTATATTATAATATAATAAACAGTATTATATTATATATAATATATATATACCATATATAGAAGTCTATTGCGTTTTTATACATTAAGAATGAGCTATCATAAAGAGAAATTAAGAAAACAATTTCATTTACAATTACATAAAAAAGAATAAAATATCTAGGAATAAATCTAGCCGATGAGGTAAAAGACTCAATACTCAGAAAACTAAAAGACTAATGACTTTTAGTCTTAAAGTCACTTTAAGTCAGAAAGTTCTGTCTAAAGTCAGAAACTTAAGACAACACAAACAAATTGAAAGATATACTGTGTTCATGGATTGGGAGAATTAAAATAAAATGGTCATATTAACCAACACAATCTATAGATTCAATGCAATCCCTATCTAAATACCTAAGTCATTTTTCACATAACTAAAACAAATAATTCTAAAATTAGTATGGAAATACAAAAGATCCCAAATAGCCAAGTAACCTTATGAAGTGAAAACAGGCTGAAGGTATTAAACTTCTGATTTCAAACTATACTACAGCAGTATTGTAATCAAGCCATTATGGTACTGGCACAAAAACAGACACATAGATCAATGGAATAGAATAGCCCAGAAACAAATCCACATGTATATGGTCAATTGATCTGTAAAAAAGCAAGCAAGAATGTACAAAGGGGAAAAGACAGCTCCTTCAATAAACAGTACTGGGAAAACTGGACAGCTAAGTGTAAAAGAATCAAATCGGATAACTTCCTCACACCATGTACAAAAATAAACTCAAATATGGATTAAATGTAAAACCTAAAACCATAAAAATCCTAGAAGAAAACATAAGTAGTACACTCTTTGACAATGGTCTTAAAATATTCTTTTTGGATTTTTCTCCTGAGGCAAGGGAAACAAAAGCAAAAATAAACAAATGGAAACACAACAAACTAAAAAACTTCTACACACTGAAGGAAAGTACCAACAAAATGAAAACTCAGCCTAGTATATGGGAGAAGATATTGCCAATTATATGCCTGATAAAGGGCTAATATCCAAAATATACAAAGACCTTACAACTCAATGTCAAAAAACAACCAATCTGATTTTAAAATGGGCAAGGATCCGAATAGACACTTTTCAAAGAAGACATACAGATCATCAACAGGCACATTAAAAAAAAAAGCTCAACATCACTAACCAACAAGGAAATACAAATCAAAACCACAAAATACCATCTCACACTTGTCAGAATGTCACCTGATATCTATCTTCAAGGACAACAAATAACAAGTGCTGGTGAGAATGCAAATAAAAGGGGGGGGGGACCCTAATGATTCCTGGTGGGAATGTAAACTGGTGCAGCAGTTTACTATGGAAAATAGCATGGAGTTTCCTCAAAAAATTAAAAACTATTTTAATTAAAATTTTCATTAAAAATTAAAAGTAAGAACTATGACACAATTCAGTAATTGCCCTTTTTCTGAAGAAAGCAAAAACATTAATTAATTAAAAGAGATATATGCACCCCTATGTAGAATGCAGCATTATTTATAAAAGCCAAGATACAGAAGAAACCTAAGTGTCCATCAATAGATAATGGAAATGTGATATATATATATGTATAATTAAATATTAATCAGTCATAAAAAATGAAATTTGCCACTTAAGACAACATGGATGGATTTAGAGAGTATTATGTTAAGTGAAATAAGTCAGAGAAAGACAGATACTGTACGATCTCACTTATATGTAAAATCTAGGAAACAAAACAACATGAAAACAGACTCATAGATCCAGAGAACAAATGTGGTTGACAAATGGGAAGGCAGTGAGAGTGGGTGGAGGAAACTGGTAAAGGGGATTAAGAGTATAAACCTCCAGTTACATAATATATAAATCCTAAAATGGAATATAGAGCATAAGTAATATAGTCAATAACATTTTAATAAATTTGTATGAGGACAGATGATTAATGAACTTATCATAGTGATCATTTCATAATCACTTAGATGTCAAATCATTATGTAGTATACCTGAAATAATATTGTACATCAACTACATTTCAATTTTTAAAAATTAAGCATAGACAAGTAAGTCCTTTACTTAAAACCTATTCCCAATTCTAAGTGTTTGACTGTGTCTAACTTAAAACATTGAATGAATTTTTTTCAAATTCTCCCAATACCATGCCAAATGATCCATTCTCCCTGCTATATTTTCCCCTCAACTTTTTAATTAAAATTCTGTACCTTAAGCCTCAATATTTTTATTTCTCGTTTTCTATATCCCATACCAAAGGCCTTTCTAAAGAAAAAAAGTCCAAAAACATTTTGTATTTTCTTTCAGTTAAAAAATTAAAATTGCCATCCTATTGCCATTCTTAGAGGAATTGTTTATTACATCAAAAATGTGATAAACAAAACTTTTAAAATAATTTTGGTCACAGTCTCTAAGTAAACAAAACCTCTAATGGAATAACATATATCACATTTCTGTTATCCTGACACAAATACACACTTAATCGTCTGTTTTGGTACTATTACTGTTTCTTTTAATAAACACTAGCCAAAGTTTTAATTTTTTCCCCAAACCTCAAAATATAGATGAATAATTTTACAGTCTGTGATTTTTAGCACAATTACCCCTCACTGAATACTTCCTGTCACCATATGCCTCTGTTAAGGCCAAATAGAACATTTCTTGGCTTGCTTCATTTCTGCAATCAGTTGTCTGGCATTTTTCTCACCACCTCCTGGCCTTCTGTATTTTTGGAGAGCTGCTCCAATCTGATCAAGTCTCAGCTCTTCCCACTCATGTGTTCCTGGTTTTTCCAATGGATCTTGTATGTCAATCAATGGGCTAAGTTCTTATTCACATAAAACGTGTTTGCCTTGCTGCCAGCTGATGATACTTGTGTTTTAAGCCAACATACGTATTACTTCCTGTATCTATTATTCTAAACAACTGTTACATCTGTATCCTCTGTCTTAAAGGTGTAGAGAACAAGAAACTTAGTTCCCCTCAGAATTTTATTCCAACAGTGAGTATAACAACGTGAGTGTATGCTAAGTCGCTTCAGTCATGTCCGACTCATTGCAAACCTGTGGACTGTAATCTATCAGGTTCCTCTGTCCATGGGATTCTCCCGGTAAGAATAATGGAGTGGTTTTGCCATGCCCTCCTCTGGGGGATCGTCCCAACCCACGGATCAAACGCAAGTCTTATGTCTCCTGCATAAGAATAGGTGGGTTCTTTACCATTAGCACCACCTGGGAAGCCCAAGTGTAACAGTATCATATGAATTTGATTCTTAAAGTCCTTCATAACTTACATTCAGTGAAATACCTTACACAGAACCATGGGGGAAAGTATCAGACTTTGTTAATACTGAGTAGAAAATGATTTATGGGCTTGACTTGAGTTTTCTCCTCCACCATAAATTACTTATTAAGTGTCCACCATGTTCCAGGCATTATTCCAGGGGCTGATGAGTCAAAATATTAAAGTTATTATTAAAGAGACAACATATTAAAGTTATAACAGAAGTTACAGAACTTACAGCCCTAGACACTTTTGGATGAGTTAAATCGTGACGTTTCTCCCTTATACTGACATTATCTACTTATTTTAGTGCTCTTTTCTACATAGCTTTTTCTGGAATAAAATCTAGGAGGTTCTAAATTTAATGTACTTGTTGCCATTGAAAAACATAAAGCCAGTGATGAAAAACTAATTGCCAACAAATTTTGTTTATGACTGACTAAGTGAATAGCGCCCAGCTCTATTGTTCATTAGTTTTGGAACTCTAAAGCTAATTAGTCCCTCTGAGCTTGTTTTCTTATCTCTAAAGTAAAATTCACACCTCAATAGATTATTGTATTAAAGAAGGTAATAATCCACATCAAGTCCCAGCCCATAAATGTTGCTCAATAATATAGTTCTCTATATACCTATCCCTGGTGGCTCAGATGATAAAATATCTGCCTACAGTGTGAGAGACTCGGGTTCAGTCCCTGGGTCGGGAAGATCTCATGGAGAAGAAAATGCAACCCACTCCAGTATTCTTGCCTGGAAAATCCCATGGACGGAGGAACCTGGTAGGCTACAGTCCATGGGATCGCAAAGAGTTGGACACAACTGAGTGACTTCACTTTCTTTTCTTTCATATATACCTATAGCTGATTCATGTTGATATATGGCAGAAACCAACACAATATTGTAAAGCAATTATCCTCCAATTAAAAATAAATTTTAAAATAAGAAAAAAATAATATAACTGTCTCTAAATCAAATGTCATCCAATAATATCAAGAGAACCATATTTGACTGAGTCCAGACATTTTCCTATGGCTACATATGCCTTTTAGGAAATTCACTTATTTAAAAAAAAGTTCAAATGAAACAGAATGGACAGTTTTCCAATTTTCATAATCATCAACACAACAACTGCCACTCACCCTGCACCAGCTACCCCATTCCATATTATCTTCAAGTCTGAGAAAATGCCCTATCTCTCTGCCTCTTGAATTCAGTGGTCAATTTACACCTTTTATAAGAAACCTACCAGCTTTCCAAATAAAATCCAATCCCTATCCTGAAACATTACAATCAAAAAAGCATCATCCAATAAGGTGAAAGGAAACCAGATGGCAGAGTTTCAGCTCTGTTTTTCTGAACTCCCATTCACTTTGACTCACTTAGACTTTTAAAAAAGTCGGACTTTGTTAATACTGAACAGAAAATGATTTACAGTTCTGACTTTTCTTGTCTACCATA
>NW_011494675.1:595802-597553 GCF_000754665.1 Bison bison bison | reverse complement strand
TTGTCTACCATAAATTATTTAAGTGCCCACTGTGCCTCAAGCACGGTTCTGGGTGCTGAGGATACAGTGCTGGAAAAGACAGACAAAATGCCTACCTCTGCAAGCAGAAGGCCTAATATGATGTCTGACTGCAAAACAGGGTGATGAACAGGCAGCTGTGGGTTTACTAGAGTCTATATGGCCAATCTAAGCCAGACCTTGGGAACTGGGGGAATCTTACCTACTCTGAAATCTAAAGAGTAAGAAGAAGCTAGTCAGACAAAGATAGGAAGAGTACACTGTGAAGAGGGAAACAGCATGTGCAAAGCCTGGAACTGGAGCGTTTGGGGGCTGTGCAGACAAAGTTATATGGAAGGGCTTAAACTGCCTATAGCATTTCCTTCTCTCGCTGGTTTCCAATCTGTTACCCCAAAGCCTCTAACTTCCCATGTGTGAGTGCTTTGCCGTGCCATGAGCTGTGCTAATGAAAACTGGAAAAAGTATTCTGTGTCCTCGCGTGGAAGTGAGCGTGAGGAGAGCAGGCCCCCGGAACCAGGCCTGTGATGGCAGCTAGACTGCAGACAGCCACCAGGGAAGGAAAGTGGAGGGAGGCAGGCAGAGTCAGGACCAAGCTTCGTTACACCTTCCGTGGATACACTTTTCCCTCCATCACACAGCATGGAAGATCAGTCTGAGTTGTACTAAAAAGACCAGAGTTTCCCTGCACTGAACTGGAAGGCACTGACTTGGTCTCAATTAAAGTTATGGCTGAGCTAGCACAGTAGTATGGATGGTGGCCAAGCTGGCAGGGAATACAGATGAGAATGTGCTCACCTGGACCAGCACCTAAGTCTCCAAAAAAAGCATGAATGCCATGCATAGAACTAGAGAACTCAAGCCAAGTTCATATTCTCTCTATTTTATATCTACTGTTTAAATCTAGTGGATCTAGATCAAAAAAAAAAAAGCAAAAAACAAACTAAGCTACACACTCAACCAAAGAGCCTGTCTTCTTTGAGGGCATATATATAATAGCATGGTGAAGTTTATCTAGTCTTCCCTGATAGCTCAGTAGGTAAAGAATCTGGCTGCAATGCAGGAGACCCCGGTTCAATTCCTGGGTGGGGAAGATCTGCTGGAGAAGGGATAGGCTATGCACTCCTATTCACTCCAGTATTCTTGGGCTTCCCTTGTAGCTCAGCTGGTAAAGAATCCACCAGCAATGCAGGAGACCTGGGTTCGATCCCCAGGTTGGGAAGATCCCCTGGTGAAGGGAACGGCTACCCACTCCAGTATTCTGGCCTGGAGAATTCCATGGACTATTTAGTCTATGGGGTTGCAAAGAGTTGGACACCACTGAGCAACTCTCACTTCCATTTTCACTTTTTAATGAAATTTAGTTCATTTCTCCCATTTTATTTACAAGGAAGACAAAATGACAATTTTGATCTATACAACATTATTATCTACAAAATTGAAATTATGTACTTTCAAGTTATGAAATAATTAGGTGATGCTGGGGGACCAGAAGGCTTCCCTGGAGGCTCAGATGGTAAAGAATCTGCAGTGCAATACAGAAGACCTCGGTTCGATCCCTTGATTGGGAAGATCCCCTGGAGGAAGACATGGCAACACACTACAGTATTCTTCCCTGGAGAATCCCCATGGACAGAGGATCCTGGTGGGCTACAGTCCATGGGGTCACAAAGAGTTGGACATGACTGAGCGAGTAAACACAGATAGCGCAGGGGACCAGAGACAGACACAGACTA
>NW_011494675.1:573731-595702 GCF_000754665.1 Bison bison bison | reverse complement strand
GACACAGACTATAAATGTTCACCCAAAAGTTTGTACTTCTGAAAATTTAAGTATTATTATTGTTAATTACCTCAAAACATATTTTCAAGGAAAATAACACTGAGAAAATATTAAAGACTGTGGTGACAGCTACCCTAAATAATGATGCTTTCATTTTGCTATATTTAATTCAGGTGGTAAAATAATTTATTAAAACTACCTTCCGGGTAGCAGGGTAGTTTTAAAAGACAACTCAAGTCAGTGATGGACAGGGAGGCCTGGTGTGCTGCGGTTCACGGGGTCGCAAAGAGTCAGACATGACTGAGTGACTGAACTGAACTGAACAAGTCAGTTCTTACATAATCATTCCCTAGAAAACAACTTGGAGAAGGCAATGGCACCCCACTCCAGTACTCTTGCCTGGAAAATCCCATGGATGGAGGAGCCTGGTAGACTGCAGTCCATAAGGTCACACAGAGTCGGACATGACTGAAGCGACTTAGCAGCAGCAGCAGCAGAGAACAACTTATACAATCCTATCTGTTACCCCCACATCAGAAGAAGATTAGCTCACCACCACAGAAACCTGTTAAAAACTTTCTGCAAAGGTTTTCCCAGTCAGGAAGTCAATGATGCAGAGAAACTTTCAGGTTTGGCACTATTAACTTTTTCACTGATTTTAGCTGTTAAAGATTTGTGATCAGCAAGGCTAAGGATGTAACAAAGATTCTAGACCAATGTTTCCTTCAAACATATTAATTTGGAGTTAACTTATAACATGGAGGTAATAACTGGAAAACTCATCTTAGTATTAACATTGCTACAAAAATTGGCTTCCTGTCCTTCCAATCTGGCACTTACTCTTTGCAACCCCATGGACTAAAGATTGGAGAGTTAAACAAAAAGATCTGTATTTTGTATTGATATGTTCTAGCAACTTTAAGTATTGAAAGCTTTTGTAAAGGGAGAGGAGAAAAAGACCATATAGTAGTTACTTGACTTCTTGACAAGACATAGTATTACGTGATAACCTTGGAGAATGGCAAAAATGCTCTTTTGGTTTTCCTCCTACCTGATTCATGTTCCATTCCTTCACAGTTTCTTATATTGTCTCTTCTTGATTTTCTTGACCTCTAAACGTGAGGGTCCCAGATAGAATACACAGAAGAACTATACAAAAAAGACCTTCACGATCCAAATAATCATTATGGTATGATCACTCACCTAGAGCCAGACATCCTGGAATGTGAAGTCAAGTGGGCCTTAGGAAGTCTCACTACAAACAAAGCTAGTGGAGGTGATGGAATTCCAGTTGAGCTATTTCAAATCCTAAAAGATGATGCTGTCAAAGTGCTGCACTCAATATGTCAGCAAACTTGAAAAACTCAGCAGTGGCCACAGGACTGGAAAGGGTCAGTTTTCATTCCATTCCCTAAGAAGGGCAATGCCAAAGAATGCTCAAACTACCACACAATTGCACTCATCTCACATGCTAGTAAAGTAATGCTCAAAATACTCCAAGCCAGGCTTCAACAATACATGAACTGTGAACTTTCACATGTTCAAGCTGGATTTAGAAAAGGCAGAGGAACAAGAGATCAAATTGTCAACATTGGCTAGATCATCAAAAAAGCAAGAGAGTTCCAGAAAAACATCTATTTCTGCTTTATTGACTATGCCAAAGTCTTTGACTATGTGAATCACCACAAACTGTGGAAAATTCTTACAAAGATGAGAATACCAAACCACCTGACCTGCCTCTTGAGAAATCTGTATGCAGGTCAAGAAGCAACATTAGAACTAGACATGGAACAATAGACTGTTTCCAAATTGGGAAAGGAGTACCTCAAGGCTGTATATTGTCACCCTGCTTATTTAACTTATATGCAGAGTACATCATGAGAAATGCTGGACTGGATGAAGCACAAGCTGGAATCAAGATTTCTGGGAGAAATATCAATAACCTCAGATATGCAGATGACACCATCCTTATGGCAGAAAGCAAAGAAGAGCTAAAGAGCCTCTTGATGAGAGTGAAAAAGTTGGCTTAAAACTCAACATTCAGAAAACTAAGATCATGGCATCTGGTTCCATCATTTCTTGGCAAATAGATGGGGAAACAGTGACAGACTTTATTTTGGGGCTCCAAAATAACTGCAGATGGTGACTGCAGCCATGAAATTAAAAGACGCTTGCTACTTAGAAGAAATGTTATCACCAACCTAGACAGCATATTAAAAAACAGAGACATTTCTTTGCCAACAAAGGTCCATCTAGTCAAAGCTATGGTTTTTCCAGTAGTCATGTATGGATGTGAGATTTGGACTATAAAGAAAGCTGAGAGTTGAAGAAATGATGCTTTTGAACTGAGATGTTGGTGAAGACTCTTGAGAATCACTTGGACAGCAAAGAGATCCAACCAGTCCATCCTAAAGGAAGTCAATCCTGAATATTCATTGGAAGGACTGATGCTGAAGCTGAAACACCAATACTTTGGCCACCTGATTCAAAAAACTGACTCATCTGAAAAGACCCTCATGCTGGGAAAGATTGAAGGCGGGAGGAGAAGGGGACGACAGAGGATGAGATGGTTGGGTGGCATCATGAACTCAGTGGACATGAGTTTGAATAAACTCTGGTAGTTGGTGATGGACAGGGAGGCCTGGCGTGCTGCAGTCCGTGGGGCTGCAAGGGGTTGGACACGACTAAGCGACTGAACTGAACTTGACTGACTCAGGAGAAGCGAGTTCCATCCCTGGGTCAGGAAGATCCCCTAGAAGAGGAAATGGCAACCTATTCCAGTATTCCTGCCTGAAAAGTCCCATAAACAGAAGAGCCTGGTGGGCTATAGTCCAAAGTGTCTCAAAAAGTCACTAAGATTCACTTCAAAATGCAAATATTATCATCCGCAAATGATCAACTATTGGTGCAGTCATGTGACATGGTACTTTTTAAGCTCAATTTTATTTCTGGGTACATTTTTCTGATTCACTTTACCATACACACACACACACACACACATATATATATGTATGTATATATGGCCACCCAGGTTATTTTTGCCAACATTTCTTTGGATAAACAGTACAAACCAATTTGGATTTTTATCAAACTACTGTAACGATGGAGCCAGGCAGCCTTCAAAGGAACACTTTTCAGCTTTTTAACACACACAGAATTTATTCAGAAAAAATATTCTTACCTTCCTGACTGCATTACTGTTGTTATTTTTCTTACATAAAAGCTATTCTTAGAAGCCTAACAAATTTTATTTTTCAAATAAGAACATCTGGCTTTAGGTTGTATACAACTACACTTATTATTTAAATTCACCCTTCTTTAAGGCAGGTCATCCTATTCATTACAAGACTCTTTAAAATTTATAACTTTGCTTTTATTTATAATAAAAAAAACTTTCTTTAGAACAAAATATATATTACCGAAAAAGGCAGAACTATTTTCAAAATATGTTCATCTGACCAATTTGATACATAAAGCCTCTTCAAGGAATAATTCCTCAAGTTATTTTAGGAGAACCAATGAAAGAGTAAAAGCTTAAAATGCAAATTACACACTTTTAAAAATTCTAAATCCTTAATGATTTTATTTTGCTATTCTATTCTAGGAAAAGTAAACAAATCTTTCAAGAAATAATAAAGCTAAGACTTTTTTTCCCAGTAAGCTATAAGCAAGTTCAGAAAATGTTTCAAACTGAACATCTTCTTACCCATATTAGAAACAGTATTCTCCAAGTGCTATTAATAATTTAACTTAGAATCATAAATATGCATGAATGGAAGATCACTTGCCCTATCCCAATGCTCAGAAAGACCTTGGGCTACACTTTTCAGAAAAATAAATGTCTAGTATCTCTAGGCATGTCTATGCCAGATGCTTTAAGGAAGATGAAGACTTCAGTGGCAGCTTCCTGGACTCTGGGCTGCACTGGTTGCTGCTCCTCTGTGTTCCCACAGCAGTATCCTATAATATGCATTATGTGCCATAATTATCTGTTAACAAGTCAGTTTCCCACAGAAAAGTTTCCAAGCCATTTTAGTCATCCCTGCTTTTTCATTTGAGAAAACAAGCTCAGAAAGGTTAAGTAACTGGCTTAAAGTCTCAAAAGTAGTAAGTGATAAAGCCAGGATTCAATTAAGAGACATCTGATTACAAAGTCCCTCAGACTCTCATTATATGTTATATGTCAATTAAATTTCAATTAAAAGAGACAGAGATTGAGAGATAGAGAGCCTGCTAAGAAGTTTGAATCTGACCAGAGTACAGGCAGATCACTGGAGGGTTTTGAGCAGAGGAACTGTCGAGATCTATGTTTGGCAGAAAATACTCTTCAACAGTGGGGAGAATGGGGAAGGAGGTCATGCTGATTGGAGGCTGGTAAGCCAACAAGGAGCCTGGGGCATTAACCAAGCTAGAGATAAAGGAGCAGGCCCCAGAACTTCTCCTTGATGTAGCAATTCAAATACAGCACTTTCTAATTTTTTTATCTTTTCATATGTTTTCAATGTGAAGAAAAATACTTGCCCTGCTTGCCTCATGGGCTATTGTTATGGCTAAGACAGCACACAGTGGCAGGGCTGACTGCATGAACTGGGTATGCAGCACCTGGGAGCACAGACTTGGGGTAAAAAGTCTGGGTGTCAACACTGTCTTCTCTGCTTCCTCTGTGAAACTCTGGGCAAGTTATGTCACCTCTCTGTGCCTCGGTTTCCTAATATGTGAAATAGAGGTAATACTGGTGCCTAATTCACAGTTTATTGAGAGGATTTAATGAAAGAATGTCTGTTTTATTTATGGCCTTATTTCTAGTATCTAGAATTGTGCCTGGTATTTAGTAAATGCTTATTAATGTTAAAATTAATTTGAAAATTATAAAGGACTATGTAATTGTAATGAGTTCCTCTTCTTTTACAAGATGATTCTGGCTATCTGAGAGCTTCCCAGATGGCTCAGTGGTAAAGAATCTTCCTGTCAATTTAGGAGACACAGGTTAGATCCACCAGTCAGGAATAGCCCCTGGAGGAAGAAATGGAAACCCATTCCAGTATTCTTACCCAGAGAACCCCATGGACAGAGGAGCCTGGCAGGCTACAGTCCATAGAGTCACAAAGAGTCAGACACAACTGAATCACTGAGCACTCATATGTAATTGTGAGGAGTCACTGTAACTATAAAATATATTTAATGTCTCCAATTTCCCCCACTAACACTATACTAAAAAAATTCCACAATGTTTGTTAATAGCACCTCTATTCTGTTAAACATAAAAAGGAAGTTTACATCTTTCTCTTTTTTTTTTTACTCATTGAATATATTTATTGAAATAAGTTTTTTTAATTAATTATTTATTTTTTACTTTACAATATTGTATTGGTTTTGCCATACATCAACATGCATCCGCCACAGGTATACACGTGTTCTCCATCCTGAACCCCCCCCACCTCCCTCCCCATACCATCCCTCTGGGTGGTACATCCTTCTCTTTCGTTTCTTTCTTAACTTTTCCATTATGTGCTCCATTCTTTCAAACAAAACCCCACCTGTTGAATGTATTTGTAAACCCTCAGTTTCAGGCTGGCTCGGACCCAAATGCCCTCCAGCATCACCTGCACCTGCCGTGGTCATGGACAGATACTGTTTCACCAGAAGAGCTGTCCCTTGGGTGAGACATACTAGCTCAGATGATGGCAGCTGCTTGCTGTGCCAAAAGTTGTGAATGAGTACAAAAAAGATGGTTCCATCATAGAAAGAAAATACTTTTATATTTGAAGAGAGGGATTCATTCTCATGCAGGAATTTAGACACTCAGACCCTACTGTTCTGCACACTTGCTTTCTCCACTCCTTCCAGTAAAGAAAGGTTTTCTCCTCCAATCATCAGCAACAGGTGTAGTGCTTCATCCAGCAGGGCCAGAATCCACTGAACAACTCATAAGACACTAATAAGAGCAAACTTCACTATGAATACAATTATTGAAAAAATCATTTGATCATATAAACAAAATGTGTTTGCCATGTACCCTATCCCCTGACAGGCGCTACCCATGAGAAAGTGGCTTCAAGCACATTACAAGGTTTCCACTGTGTACCATAAAGAATTAGAATTCAAGTAGCCATACCTAAAAAAGAGGAGAACACTGGTGTCCATTCTCATTCAAAAGACACTAAGGAGGCCACTGTTGGCCAATCATTTAGCAATTTCTGTGGTACTGACTGGCCAGCTGTATGGAATATCAAGTGGATTCTACTAGAGGGTTGACTTGTGAACTCCAGAATGAGATAAACAATGAAACAAGGGGTCACAGGAAGTTGAGGGGGAAATGTAGCAAGGAGTTAGGAGGAAGGGAGAGAGGGAAAGGAGGAAAGGGAGGGAGAAAGTGGGAAAGGTGTGGAAGATGGGAAAGATGGAGTAAAAGAAGCAGAGTTGATAAAGTCATTTTTTAAATAAACAAGCACTGGCAGTGCCTCTCTTATGTGGCTAAAAAAGCTTCCTTTCTAATAACAGTTGTTTTAATTTATTTTCACAGAAGACAAAAAGGGGGGCAGTGGTTAATATTTCCTCCAGAGAAGAAAAAGGCCAATTCTCAAAAACAGTGAGTTAGATTTTTATCTTAAGTGATAGTGTGGTCAAGATACTGTACAATAATACTGAAATAATCACTTCCCTATATCTTTCATGTCTGAAAGACTATAACGGCTTCCATTCACACACTCTTTGGTCCTGGATTCATCTCCCTGTGCAGTCAGGAAATTACCTTTGACATCCCCCAAACCAGACCTCCTCCTGAACTGTTGTTATTTAGCCTCAAATACAGTAGCACCCACAGAAAGAGAATGCCAACACACACACACAATGTACCTAAGAGGCAAGGTAGCACCATGAATGGAAAAAAATTTAGAGCAAGATTTTCTCATTCTCTAAATTAATCCCAGGTTTTTAGTTTTGTATGTTAGTCGCTCAGTCTTGTCCAACTCTTTGCAGTCCCATGGACTGTAGCCCACCAGGCTCCTCTGTCCATGGAATTCTCCAGGCAAGAATACTGGAGTGGGCTGCCATTTCCTTTTCCAGGAGATCTTCCCAACTCGGGTATCAAACTCAAGTCTCCTGCATTGCAAGTGAATGGCTTACCATCTGAGCTACTAGGGAAGCCCAGGTTTTTAGTTAAGCCTTTCAAACATCTGCTAATAAATTATTCCACCCTCCATCTGGGGAAGGAATAAATGTGAAAACAAATTTGATCCACTTCCTTTAGTTATCTTTTCTTTTTTTTCAATAGCTAAAACTTATAAAACTTCTGCCTCTTAAATCAAATAGTACTGAGATTCTATTTCAGCACTTTTTGGGATGACAAAAAACCATCCAAATGTATACTAAAAAATAAATTCCATTAATAGCTGGGTCTTCGGCAGCTGACAGAGTTACTGGTCTCTTTAATTAACTCACCCAGAGGGGATGCGAGTTCTTTGGGCACAACTGTGAATAGGACCATTAATAATCAGCCTACATCAAAAAGGAATCAGTTCAAAGCTCTTGGCTTCAGTGACCATTTTTTTTTATCAAATTGTTCTTCTCAGTAGATCATTCATACAGTTCAAGACTGATCTACTAAGATCCCTGATTTTTTAAATTAATTAATTAAAAAAAAAGCCTTGTATGGTTGATAGATATAGAGGCAACCAGTACTCAATCCTGAGATTATATAAATTCCATTAATATTGCTTCTGCAATGAATTTACAGAACTCAGCAATATGAAGATTACTAGGTGAGCATAAAATCTAAATAAACTATAGTATAAAACAATAAAGATTAGTCCATTCATGTTTACTGCAGGATGAGGTTATCATAGAATTTCAAAGTTTCTTAGAAAAGGAACACATTTGAGTCAGTTCTGATGAGGTGGATGAACCTAGAACCTATCATACAGAGTGGAGTCAGAAAGAGAAAGATAAATATTGTATTCTAACGCATATATATGGAATCTAGAAAAATGGCACTGAAGAATTTATTTACAGGGCAGCAATGGAGAAACAGACATGGAGAATAGACTTATAGACATGGGGAGAGGGGAGGAGAGGGTGAGATGTGTGGAAAGAGTAACATGGAAACTTACATTACCATTTGTAAAATATAGCTAACGGGAATTTGCTATATGGCTCAGGAAACTCAAATAGAGGTTCTGTATCAATCTAGAGGGGTAGGATGGAGTGGGAGATGGGAGGGAGGTTCAAAAGGGAGGGGATAAATGTATACCTACGCCTGATTCATGTTGAGGTTTGACAGAAAACAACAAAATTCTATAAAACAATTATCCTTCAATAAAAAAAAAATTTAAAAAAAGAAGTAATAACCCCCCCAAAAAAAACTTCTTAGAAAATCTTCTATTTTTCATATTTTCTTTATCAAGATTTCATTCGTACTTTGAAGGACTTAAAGCCAAAGAGAATCATCAAATTAAGTCCAATATTTAATTTTAGTCTGTCATACAAATGGCATCAATTCACTGAAACTGACTGTGGGTTAGAAGATTCTAATCAGCCTCACTCACATTACTTTCCTGAATCAGATTCACAGTCTAGCTGCTCTCGCTACACTTCTTCCACCAACTGCTCCTGAACCACCACCCATTCCACAATGAGATTGCCTATGTACTCAGCAGCTCACCTGCTGTAGGAAAAGTTGTGACAAAACAAATGTAAGAAAATACATTTCTGCTCTGTGATTTCAGCAGTTGGAAGCAAAGACTTGAGGTGGGTTTCTTTTTTACTTTTTTTAAAAAATGTATTGCTATATAGTTGATTTACAATGTTGCATCAATTTCAGGTGTACAGTAAAATGATTCAGTTATACATATGTATGTATATTTTTTAATACCCTGCCATTGTAGGTTATTATAAGATATTTAGTAGACTTCTTTAGTTATCTATTTTATATGTAGCAGTGTAGTGAAGTCACTCAGTTGCTCTTTGCAACCCCATGGACTGTAGCCCACCAGGCTCCTCTGTCCACCCAATTTTCCAGGCAAGAGTACTGGAGTAGGTTGCCATATGTATATTTTAATCCCAAACTCCTAATTTATCCTACTCCTATGTAACCATAAGTTCGTTTTCTATGTACTTGAGTCTATTTCTATTTTGCAAATAATTTCATCAGTGTTCTTTCTAGAATTCACATATAGGCCATATCATATAATATGTCTTTCCCTAACTTACTTCACTTATTATTATAATCTGTAGGTCCATCAGTGTTGCTGTAAATGGCATTATTTGATTGTTTTTATGGCTGAGTAATAAATACTTCCTTGTATTTGTACACCACCTCCTTTTATCTATTCAATACTGCAATTAACACTGGGGTGCATGTATATTTTTTAATTACAGTTCTCTCTGATTATGTGCCCAAGAGTGGAATTGCAGAGTCAAGGAGGCAAGAAAACACAATGGTGAAAGACAGTCTCTTCAATAAGTGGGCTTCCCTGGAGGCTCAGACAGTAAAGAATCAGCCTGCAATGCAGGAGACCCAGGTTCAATCCCAAGGTTGGGAAGATCGCCTGGAGAAAGAAACAGCTTGTATGCTTGCCTGCATATAAGTGGTGCTGAGAAAACTGGACAGCTACGTGTGAAAGAATGAAATGGGAACACTTTCTAACACCATGTTGTCATTGTTCAGTCACTAAATCATGTCCGACTCTTTCTGACCCCATGGACTGCAGCATGCCAGGCTTTCTTGTCCTTCACTATCTCCCCGAGTTTGCTCAAATTCATGTCCATTGAGTTGGTGAAGTGAAGTGAAGTCGCTCAGTCGTGTCCAACTCTTTGCAACAGCATGGACTATAGCCTACCAGGCTCTTCCTTCCATGGGATTCTCCAGGCAAGAATACTGGAGTGGGTTGCCATTTCCTTCTCGAGGAAATCTTCCCGACCCAGGAATTGAACCCAGGTCTCCCACATTGTTGGAGAAGGAAATGGCAACCCACTCCAGTACTCTTGCCTGGAGAATCCCATGGAAGGAAGAGCCTGGTAGGCTATAGTCCATGGGGTCGCAAAGAGTCAGACACGACTGAGCGACTTTCCTTCCTTCCTTCCTCCCACATTGTAGGCAGACGCTTTACTGTCTGAGCTACCAGAGAAGTCAGTGATGCCATCCAAGCATCTCATCATCTGTTGCCCCCCTTCTCCTGTCCTCAATCTCTCCCAGCATCAGGGTCTTTTCCAATGAGTCAGCTCTTCCCATCAGGTGGCCAAAGTACTGGAGCTTCAGCTTCAGCATCAGTCCTTCCAATGAATATTCAGGCTTGATTTCCCTTAGGATTGACTGGTTTGATCTCCTTGCAATCTAAGGACCACTCAAGAGTCTTCTCCAGCACCACAATTCAAAAGTATCAATTCTTCAGCACTCAGTCTTCTTTATGGTCCAACTTTCACATCAGTTCATGATTACTGGAAAAAACAAAGCTTTGACTATACAGATCTTTGTCAGCAAAGTGATGTCTCTGCTTTTTATTAATAATTATTAATACATTAATTAATAAACCTAGACAAACCATCTAGGTTTGTCATAGCTATCCTTCCAAGGAGCAAGTGTCTCTTAATTTCATGGCTGCACTCACCATGGCAGTGGTTTATAAAATAAAATCTGGAGCCCATGAAAATAAAGTCTGTCATTGCTTCTACTACTTCCCCTTCTATTTGCCATGACGTGATGGGACCAGATGTCATGATCTTAGTTTTCATAATGTTGAATTTCAAGTCAGCCTTTTCACTCTCATCAAGAGGCTCTTTAATTCCTTTTTGCACATGTGTGCATGCTCAGTCATGCTCAGTAGCTTCAGTCATGTCTGACTCTCTATGACCCCATGGACTGTAGCTCACCAGGCTCTTCTGTTCATGGGATTCTCTAGGCAAGAATACTGTAGTGAATTGCCATGCACTGCTCCAGGGGATCTTCCCGACCCAGGAATCGAACTCAAGTCTCCTGCATCTCCTGCAGTGCAAGCAGATTCTTTACCGATGACCCATCAGGTAAGCCCAGTTCCTCTTCACTTCCTGCCATTAGAGCAGTATCATCTGCATATCTGAGATTATTGATATTTCTCCTGGCAATCTTGATTCCAGATTGTGAC
Source organism: Bison bison bison (assembly GCF_000754665.1). Lineage (NCBI taxonomy): Eukaryota > Metazoa > Chordata > Mammalia > Artiodactyla > Bovidae > Bison > Bison bison. The sequence goes on along the minus strand of NW_011494675.1, from coordinate 584,585 downwards.
TCATCCAGCCCAGCATTTCACATGGTGTACTCTGCATATATTAAATAAGCAGGGTGACAATATACACCCTTGTCATACTCCTTTCCCAATGTTGAACCAGTTCCTATCCGATTCTAACTGTTGCTTTTTGACCCTCATACTTTTCTCAGGAGACAGGTAAGGCTATCTGGTATTCCTAAGAATTTTCCACAATTTGTTGTGATCCACACAGTCAAAGGCTTTAGAAAAGATGTTTTCCTGCAACTCCCTTGATTTCTACATAATCCAATGAATATTGACAACTTAAATCCAGCTTGCATATCTGGAAGTTCTCATTTCACATACTGTTAAAGCCTAGCTTGAAGGATTTTGAATCTTATCTTGCTAGCGTGTGAAATGACCACAATTGTATGGTAATTTGAACCTTCTTTGGTATTGCCTTTCTTTGGGATTGGAATGCAAACTGACAGTTTCTAGTCCTGTGGCCACTGCTGAGTGTTCCAAATTTGCTGACACACTGACTGCAGCTTGTTAACAGCATCATCTTTTAGGATTTTAAATAGTTTAACTGGAATTCCACCACTTTCACTAGCTTTGTTCGTAGTAATGCTTCCTAAGGCTCACTTGACTTCACACTCCAGGATGTCCAGCTCTAGGTTTGTGACCACACCATCGTAGTTATCCAGGTCATGAAGACTTTTTTGTATAGTTTTTCTGTGTATTCTTGCCACTTCTTCTTAATCTCTTCTATATCTGTTAGGTCCTTACCATTTCTGTCCTTTATCGTGCCCATCCTTGCATGAAATGTTCCCTTGATATCTCCAATTTTCTTGAATAGATCTCTCATCTTTCCCATTCTATTGTTTTCCTCTGTTTCTTTACATTTAAGGCTTTCTTATCTCTCCTTGCTGTTTTCTAGAATTCTGATTCAGTTGAGCGTATCTTTCCCTTTCTCTCTTGCCTTTCACTTTTCTTTCCTCAGCTCTTTGTAAAGCTTCCTCAGACAACCACTTTGCCTTCTTTCATTTCTTTTTCTTTGGGATGGTTTTGGTCACTGCCTCCTATACAATGTTATAGACCTCTGTCCATAGTTCTTCAGGCCCTCTGTCTACCAGATCTAATCTCATGAATCTAGTCATCACCTCCACTGTATAATCATAAGGGATTTGATTTAGGTCGTACCTGAAAGGCCTAGTTGTTTTCCCTACTTTCTTCATTTTAAGGTTGAATTTTGCAATAAGAAGCTCCCTCATTTGAGCATAAGCATCATTTTAGCAGGTAGCATTAACTCAGCAGAAGGCTTGCCCTGAAATATACTCTCCAATAAGTCTACTCCCATCTTTAATATTCCCAGTATTTGAATGAAGCAAAGATGAAAGTGTGAGTTAAGAGTTGCTTTCAAGGGTGGAATGGAAGCTGGTTTGCATGGCAGTCTCTAGGAAGACTCAGCCAAGTGCTATCCTCTCCTGTCAATCAGATGTGCTCAGGTAAGGATCACAGTGAGGGAGATAGTCATTAATGCATCCTGACAGGTTCCTGAGAAAAGAAGAGTAAGGCCTTACTTTTTACAAACTGCTGTATGGTATGAAAGAGGTACTAAATGTGATGCAGTTAGCTCCTGGGAAAAGTGATGCCATACCAGTGAGGGATGAAATTCTCAGCTAGTTCAGGTCATTTTGTGAAAAGCATGTGTCAGTTCCTGGAAATATACTGGTTGGCCCGAAAGTTCATTTGGGTTTCCATAAAATGTTATGAAAAACCCGAACTTTGGGGCCAACTTTATAGTAAATAAACCCTGGAGCAGGAAATGGCAACCCACTCCAGTATTCTTGCCTGGGAAATCCCATGGACAGAGGAGCCTGGTGGGCTACAGTCCATAGCATCTCACAGAGTCAGACATGACTGAAGCAACAGCACGCACATGCACTTCCCCAGTAGCATATTGTACTCCTTCCAACCTGGGCATGGCTCATCATCTGGTGTTGAATCTTATGCCTTTTCACACTGTACGAGGTTCTCTGGGCAAGAATATTGGAGTGGGTTGCCATTTCTATGTCCAGTGGATCACATTTTGTCATAACTCTTCACTAAGACCTATTTGGGTGCCCCTGCTTGGCATGGCTCAAAGCTTCATTGAGTTGCACAAGCCCCTTCGCCACAACAAGGCTGTGATCCATGAAGGGGAAAAAAGAGACATACCAAAGCCACATGAAAAGATGCTTAGCATCATTAATTGTTAGAGAAATGCAAATCAAGTAATGAGATACCACTTCATACCTAGTAGAATGACTATGTCAAAATGACATAAAATAACCAGCTATTGATATAGGAAAATCAGAACCTTCATATATTGATGGGAGGAATGTAAAATGGTGCAGCCACTTTAGAAAACAGTCAAGCATTTCCTAAACATGTTAAACTAAAAGTTACAATATGACCCAGCAATTTCATTGCTAGGACTGTATGTAAAAAAATGACAACATATGTCCACACAAAAACTTGTACATGAATGTTCATAGCAGCATTGTTCATATCATCAAAAAGTAGAAAGCAATCCAAATGTCTATCAGCTGATGAATGGCTAAACTGTGGAATATTCACATAAATAAATATCATTTGGCAATAAAAATGAATTAGGTACTAATACATGCTACAACATGGATGAATCTTGAAAATATTATGCTAAATGAAAGAAGCCAGTTAACAAAAGACCACACATTGTATGACACTATATATATGAAATACTTAGAAAAGGCAAATCCATAGAGACAAAAAGTAGATTAGTGATTGCCAAGGGCTGTAGGAAATGAGGAAATGGAAAATGACTGCTAATGGGTACAGGGTTCCTCATTAGGGAAATAAAAATGCTCTAAAATTGCCTGTGGTGATGGCTGCACAGAACTGTGAATACACTGTGTGAATTGTTTGGTGTGTGATATCTTTCTCAATAAACAAAACTTACTGTAATAAATATATTATAGTAAAAATAATAATAACAGTAAGGCTTCAGCCATTAAAATAAAAGAAGCAAGTTTTAGGATAGAGTTTGAGAACAATATGACTGAAATCTCAGGGACAAAACTGTGATGTCAGTTCAATTATATTCTTCTTAATTACAGTGTATCAAAGGAAATTTTTAAAAAGATGAAAATAAGATTAAAAATGTGAGTTCAAGGGGCCATTGACTTTATCTTTTTATGTCATTAGCAAGTCAGAAAATACATCCCTATGGTATATATGCAATTTAAATTTTCAAAAATTAAATCATTGTCACATTAATAGTAATGACAACATTTCAGAGCTGGGGCCCTAGTGATTGTCTATTTCAACTTGTGCTTTTTACAAAAATAAACTTCTCTAACATTTTTCATACCACTCCACACTGCCTCCTCACCAGTATGCAAACATTAGCTTTTACTTAATGCAGCTCTAATAAGTTGTCTTCTCAAACATGAACCTGCCTGCACTCAGATAGGCAGGTGTTCTGCATCTTATCAAGATGGGAAATATGGGAGGAGAATAAGGTTTGAGGAATAATAGTAATTCCCATAACTTATTAAAGATTGTGTGCCATGAGCCATTATTAGCATATTACATGTGCTATCTCATTCTCTCCCCACATAAATCATGCTTGAGAGGTTTCTTGGTTTTACAGAATGAACACTGAGTCACATAGAGTTTAAATATCTTCGGCAAGGTTTCTAAACAATTAAATGGGACAGCTGGCAACCTATGTCTCCCTTACTCCAACACTCAAATTCTCTCCCATGTGTTGAATTTCACTTACAGTGAAAGTGTCCACTAGGCAGATGAATATACAAATCTGAAATTTTAAGAAGAGAAATCAGATCAATATTTTGCAGTCATTGGCTTAGGTTAGCTGTACCTATCTCTAAGAATGAGCATATCCACAGAGAAAGTGTATAATAGAAAGAAGGAAAAAACAAGAACAGAACTCTGAGCAATGCTACCACTTGAAGGCTGAAGAGAAGAAAGAGGGACCTGGGAAGTGAATGAGAATATATGAGGAGAACCAGGAGAGTTACTCAGCACAAGTCAAAGAAAAGGAATTTCAAGTCACAGTAAAAGATCATGATCAACTCATAAAGCAAAAAACTTAAATAAGGTCAGGTAAGATAAAAAATGAAAACTGCTCACTGAAATTTTTAGTTAAGAGCTAGGGTGACTCAGAAATTGTCATCCAAACCTGGACAGTTTTGAGAGTGAAAGAGAGCTCCAGTAGCAAATACCTCAGGATCATGGAATATTGTCCTGTGCAAACCAGGACATAAGGACACCCTGTTAAGGGGTCACCAGTCCCCTTCATCCAACAGTTTCAATAGAGAGAAGCAGGGCAAGCCACACTGTTATGCATTCAGAAGGAAAGTGCGATGAAGACTAGTCTTTCAAGAACTTCAGTTTGATTGATAGGTAACAAAAAGGTTAGTGTTGCAGCAGAACACTTCCTCCACTTCCAACTATTCATGCTCTAACCTATTAAGCATCCTCGGCAATCATTATTTTAAAAAATACAGTGTGAGAGGATGTTTTATTGAATAGGTACATTTTTAGGTATATAAAAATTAATGTGACCATGTGAAGGTGTGTATTTAGGAAATTAAATTTATGTAACATATGTTATTTATGTAGTATATGTAAAGCTCAAAAATAAAGCTTTTTAATTTCTAGTCTCATAGCCAAGAATTATGAATTACTAATTGGCTATAATAGGCAGTGATTTGAAGTAGAATTTCTTAGTCACTTATTTCTTAAAACAACTAATGCAGGCAAAACCTGTTTCTAACACCTCAGTGTGTCATCCCATATTCATTATCCAACAGAACTGTACCTTTTGAAACACCTAATGCCAGATGGTCTCCTCAATAAAAAACAGCAGGAGGCAACATATTAATGCTACTCAGCAAGCAAGTCTGCAGACACTCAACCAATGAAATTAGTCTTCAGTTGCTAAGCCATCCTGTCACCATGGCAACATCTAGTTCAGAAAAAATATTGGATTTTCAGGTTAAAAGGGCCACCCATCTTAAAATTTAAGTATCCTCCAAGCTTATGATGATCATACTTCAGCTAAAAGAACTGCCTAGATTTTTTCACTCATCTCAAATCAGACCTACGCATTTGCCCTTTCACTTAAAAATATTTATTTACACTCAGTTTCTAACTTTATTGACTTCCTAGATAAACACATTCCATTTAAAGGTGTTTTTGTGTATATAAATTTATGTGCACATACTTGCAAGCTAATAGTTGTAAATATAATGACAAATGTTACTGCCTTAGAAAATTTTCACTTGTACATACTCTTATCAGTCTGTTATTATATCTGACTAAAGAAAATAAGCAAAGAAATAAATAATGTGGTAAGACCAGAATGACATTCTTATTATTACTTGAGATACCTAATATGAACATTCAAAGTAACAATTAAATCTTATTTTTAAAACAGCTTCATATTTAAGTTGAAATGATAATTTGCCCAAGGAAAATGATCTTATTTTACCTCATGAAAATGCAGAGAATCTGAAATAATGTTTGTAAATACATTGTAGAATCAAGATATGATGTGAGGTGGAGAGAGGGCTTATTTTGGAAGCAAGGACACAGGGTATCTTAGAACATGGCAGCAACTCCCACTCAAATCACATGGTAAGAAGAATTTTCCAAAATGAAAGAAAGGCGAGAAGAAGGAGATAATTCAGAAGAAGGAAAGAGGATGAAGCAAATGGTGTCTAATGTACTTATTTTTATTTTTAACTAACAATGTAGCTATATATAAATATATTTTTTATATCTTGTTTTTGCCACTTACAAGCCTGTGATCTCTCAGGTAAAGGAATAAATCACTTATCTCTCTGTGCTTTAGCTTCCTAATTTATAGAATAGGAATAATAATAGTACCAACTCCACAGGGGTTGAGGATTAGATGAGTTAAGCTTTTAAATAGTACTTGCTATGTACTGAACATTACTTAACTATGAGGGGGGAAAATATATTCATTGTACATTTTGCAACATTTAAATTTTCTGTTTAATCTTTCTATTTCATCTTTAAATTTGATTTTTTTCTTACTTCTACTGTTTCCTAATTTTTCTTTTTTACGTTTGCCTCACTTCCTTCTTTTATTTTGTTATATTTCAGTCTGTCTTAATCTTTTTAGCCATCTTTTATTATCTTAATTTCCTACCTGAGATTTCCTGTATTTGACGGCTCACTTCCTAGGAGATACCTCAAAGCCAAGTTGTAGGAGCTACAACAGACAGACTGATGCCAGGCCACAAACCATGGTTGTGACACTGACAGCTCCTACATCACCTCTGTCACCTCCCCCTAACTAAAGATGACTTCAGAACTCGTCCCAGGAAACAAAAACCTCACCATGCAAAAAAATACAGCTAATGGTCTGAAAAGTTTTTTTCATGAAAACTGTTGTATTTGAAATTTCCGCATAAGAGCGCGTATGTATGTGCACACACAAGCACACACACATGCACTCACACACACACACTTTCCCTTTGAAGGCAGGAGAAAAGAGCAAAGTAAATGGAACATCTCTGAGGTGCCTCCTTTTTGTGGGGAGAAAAAATGGTCTAGAACAACTGACTGGATAGAGGTCGATATAATTTTTTATTTATCATACTTAAGAGAAGGCCAGAATTCCACATCTCAGAATTAGCCAGACTCTCTGGCCCATGCATGCGTGACTGAGTCGTCACATCCTGCTTCTGAAGCACTCCAGGCACCCACCAATGGGTCCTGCACGTAATGGATTAGCACCTTCTAGAATTAACATTTCCCAAGGGTCCTGTACAATTCCCTACATGGGAAACAATAGCTAATACCTTTGAACTACATAGAATGCACAGCATTTATGATTTCAAGGTGTATCCTAAGTGTCTATTTAGCTTCTAAACTGAATATATACTTAACAGAAAGAAAAAAATGAAACCTGATTCACAGTCTTTTCTCTTTATTCTAATCCATTTACATAAAAGGACTTGGAAATTATGGTAATAAGTCACTGTTTATTAGTCTGACAAAAAGAAATGGCTACTAATAAAACTGCCCAAAGGATCCCAGCATTACTTACTGACCCCTACTACACACAGAACTGTCGCTCCCCAACCTTCTTCCTGCCCTTGCACCTGATTAGGCTCTGGGCTCCCACTCTCCTAATGTCCAACAGCTATGACTGTACACAGACCAAAAGAAGATTTAAGTAATTATCTGAATCATTCAGATGAAACACTTTCACCTGAAATAACATGGTCATCAAAAGGTAAGTTATTTACCCCAAATTAACTGAAACTATCTTGTCATTTCACTGTTATTAGCCCCCTTCCTGCTCATGAGAATACAACCTCTCGTACAAACATCAGCCTGAATATATGGGCATGTTTCTTGTTTGTCCATATCCTGATTACAAACTGCCAACAGAATTTTTATCATCTATTCATCTCGGTAGAGTTTCTCAAATGGCAAGAAACAAAACAAAAAATTTCAACTATATTTTATAAATATTCTTGAATTCCACTATTCCCTGAATAATAATTTAAGGACACACTTTAAGCATAGTTCTTATATATATTTATTCTTTTACTATAGGCTATTTGTTAGATATGCAACATAATATCAATAATTCTTACACCATTATAATGTGTTATAAAATATTCACAAATATGGATATAAAGTTCTTTTATTTTTAATTGGAGTATAATTGCTTTACAATGTTGTGTTAGTTTCTGCTGTACAACATGTGAATCAGCTATATGTATACATAAATCCCCTTCCTGTTAGGCCTCCCTTCCACCCTTCCCCATCCAAACCATCTAGGTCATCACAAAGAACTGAGCTTACTTCCCTGTGCTATACAGCAGTTTCCCAATATAATGCCAAAAAGAAAAGAAAACCCTCTTGCACTGTTGGTGGGAATGCAAATTGATGCAACCAGTATGAGGAACAGAATGGATGTTCCTTAAAAAACTATAAATAAAACTACCATATGACCCAGAAATTCCACTACCGGGCATATACTCTGAGAAAAGCATAATGCAAAAAGACATATGTACCTGAATGTTCACTACAGCACTATTTACAACAGCCAGGACATGGAAGCAACTTAATCGTCCATCAACAGATGAGTGAATAAAGAAGATGTGGTACAAATATACAATAGACTATTACTCAGCCATAAAGGGAACAAAATTGGGTTATTTGTAGTGATGTGGATGAACCTATGTCATACAGAGTGAAGTAAGTCCGAAAGAGAAAAATAAATATCATCAGTTCAATTCAGTTCAGTCGCTCAGTTGTGTCCGACTCTTTGCAACCCCATGAATTGCAGCATACCAGGCTTCCCTGTCCATCACCAACTCCTAGAGTTTACTCAAACTCATGTCCATCGAGTCAGTGATGCCATCCAGCCATCTCACCCTCTGTCGTACCCTTCTCCTCCTGTCCCCAATCCCTCCCAGCATCAGGGTCTTTTCCAATGAGTCAGCTCTTCGCATGAGGTAGTCAAAGTATTGCAGTTTCAGCTTTAACATCAGTCCTTATAATGAATACCCAGGATTGATCTCCTTTAGAATGGACTGGTTGGATCTCCTTGCAGTCCATATTAATGCATATATGTGAAATCTAGAAAAATGATACTGGAGATGCAGACGTAGGGAATAGACTTATAGGCACCATGGGGGAGGGAGAAGGCAGGACAAATTGAAATACTGGAAATAAAGTTCTTTAAGAAACTGTATGCTGATGGGTTAGAAAAATTCTCAATAAATATGTAATCCTCTTTTGTAAAAACAACTTTTTTCACATCAAAATATAATGTAGACACTTGAACAGGTCAATACAAGTACTATTTTTCTGAAAGGAAACCTCACCCAATTTCAGTTATTTATATTCCATGCACTTAACCTCCACTAATACAACATATGATTCATTCTGCTTGCTGCACAAATCTCAAACTGGCTTACAACCATAACCCAAAGGCTCTCACCTAGCATTCTCTTGGGATCAGGATTCCAATTTGGAATACACAACTCAGGAACCTGGAAGTATAAGGTAAATGATCAGTAGAATGGGGGACATCTGGCTGACATTCCAAAAAAATGCCTTTATGGCTTCTAGGAAGCACTGTGGTATAGTGTGTATCTGATCTTTGTTAATAAGGTTAATAATTTCTTGTTTCATAACTGCTGTGTAATTGTCTTTCCTTGGACAACCTCTGGTTTTGGCGATATTGAAACAAGATTAAGTACTTCATCCCATCTCCCAAAGCAACCTACCATACAAAGCATCACAGAGCATAGAAGATTCTGTGATGCCTCCATTCACAATGTCTGTTTTCCCCAAAGTTCTCCTGAGACATTGTCTTTCTGTCCCTCTCTGACTCTCCACCAAGCCTCTGAAAATATGCCTCTTCTTTTTATTCAACTTAGCCTGTTCCTGAGCTCCAAAGACCCAGATCTCAAAAGAGTTCATCAGAACAGCCTTTCAACAAAAGCTTGTTTCTTCCTTGAGAAAGGGTTCTACTGCCAAGAAAAATAAGATTTTCTGTATATACTTCAGTTCAGTTCAGTTCAGTCACTTAGTCATGTCAGGCTCTTTGCGACCCCATGAATTGTAGCACGCCAGGGCTCCCTGTCCATCACCAACTCCCGGAGCCCACCCAAACTCATGAACATCGAGTCGGTGATGCCATCCAGCCATCTCACCCTCTGTCGTACCCTTCTCCCCCTGCCCCCAGTCCCTCCCAGCATCAGGGTCTTTTCCAATGAGTCAACTCTTTGCATGAGGTAGCCAAAGTATTGGAGTTTCAGCTTTAACATCAGTCCTTCCAATGAACACCCAGGAGTGATCTCCTTTAGGATGGACTGGTTGGATCTCCTTGCAATCCATATTAATGCATATATATGAAATCTAGAAAAATGATACTGGAGATGCAGACGTAGGGAATAGACTTACAGGCACCGTGGGGGAAAGAGAAGGCAGTGCAAATTGAAATACTAGAAATAAAGGTACTCTCAAGAGTCTTCTCCAACACCATAGTTCAAAAGCATATATATATCATAACCTCCATCTCAAATAGTTTTATCCTCCTGATGAGGGAAATCAACCCTAAAGGACAACACCCCAAAAACTATATTATCTCTAACAAGGTAGAAATTTCAAGTTAATGGAATGTGTCATTATTTCACATTAATGGAATATAATTATATGTCACAATGCTAACTGAATATAGCTAGGACACCACCATTGGGATAGTGGAGAAAAAGACATAAGATGCAAAATGATCTTATACTGGCACAGAATGAAGTCCTCTCATCTTCTTTCCAGATGTGGTTCATCCTTTAAGACCTGCTCAAATCCCCACATCCTTCTGAACACCTTCCTTTGATATCTCTGTCAACTTTACCATAGAATTTGAATTATACCTTCATATTAAGTACCCTGTTAAAAACTGCTGTTTGCTGCTCCTTTTCTAAGTATCTCTTCAGTGTTCAGAATGGCACTAAAACAGCAGGCACTTGGCTATTCTTGTAAAGTACATTATAGATACAAATATAATAGCACACACAGTAATGAAAGATGCACTTCATTCTGCCTTGCACTATTCAAGAGTTTGAGTTTTAAATGTGAACTGGTTTAGAAGCATTTCTATCTGGTATTTCCAAATGTCTAGTGAATAAATGCCTTGAGTTTTCTTGGTAATTTGTACAATTAGGGTGATTTATACCTGCAACATTAAGAAAACTAAGATCATGGCATCTGGTCCCATCACTTCATGGGAAATAGATGGGGAAACAGTGGAAACAGTGTTAGACTTTATTTTGGGGGGGACTCCAAAATCAC
>NW_011494675.1:566129-573440 GCF_000754665.1 Bison bison bison | reverse complement strand
GGGATTGGGGGCAGGAGGAGAAGGGGACGACAGAGGATGAGATGGCTAGATGGCGTCACTGACTCGATGGACATGAGTTTGAGTAAACTCCGGGAGTTGGTGATGGACAGGAGGCCTGGCATGCTGCAATTCATGGGGTCGCAAAGAGTCGGACATGACTGAGCGACTGAACTGAACTGAACTGATACCTGCAAGGTTAATATGATATAAAAATACTAAAGTGTTACTACCTTGGTCTGGAAACAGGACATCATGGAAAGTCTGACATGAACTAGCTACAAAGGAAAGCCTTTTTGGCCTCTTGAAAATGCTGGTAAGGGTATGAATGGTTTGCTTATGCTACTGTCTTTACAGAGGCTATAAACAAATTATCTTTAGTCTATAAATTTTGGGGGAAATACCATCCAGCCTCACCCTCTGTAGATTCATTTCAGAAACACGTTTTAATTCATGCCTTCTCCTTGTGCAAACATGGCATAGAATTACTACAGCCAACGATTCAGCCTCAATGTTAAAAAAACAACAGCAACAATACAAGTTTTAAAACTATTCAGGAAAAATGCTTGATGTTTCTGAAAGTTATGTGTCATTTTTAAAAATATACTTTGTGCAAACTGAAACAGAGTCCAAAGAGAAGGGAAAATGTTTGTTAGAATAATACAAGGTGCCATCCAGCCATTTGAATCAACTATGAAAAGCACACCAAAAGATTTAGAAATAATGTAAAAGATGTCTCAGAAATATTAAAGACATTTATCACATATTTCATGGCTTTTACCATTAGTTCAAGACCTAGAGTTGTCCTCAACATACAGCACCTCATGTAGACACCAGAGTGAAATTAATTCTGTCAATGAGATTTCTCCAGGTCGTCCACAGGTAACAGTGAAGAATGACAAATTAGGCACTAAGGTGGGTTTGAAAAGTACGTGAGAATTTGTAAAATACACAGATGAACCAATTCCCCATGGATACTGAAGGATGACTGCACAGACTTAACCAAAATGTGCATTATTTTAAGACTCAAACTGTTCCTTCTACAGCTGTTAAAAATAACTTCCTTAAAAAATAAACACCTGAAGTTACCTTTTTTAGAGTGTAACTGTTCTTACTATATTCACTAAGATTTTTCAAAATTTAAGTACAGCAATTTATGCACTTTTTAATAGGGAATTAAGATCATTGTGACAAGGTCTCTAAAAAACAAGACAATCCACATTTCTAATTTTTCTCTTAAACACCTCTTTTCAACAACCAGCAAACTCTCCTTGGATCTTTAAGTCCCCATGAAGATAAATATTATCTAATTCCTCACCTGTGATAGGTATGAAAAAGCTGTGTATTTAAGACCAAACTGGAGACTATTATGGGGAGCCATGAAGTAAATGAGCCAGGACAACGTGGGTTTGTGTATGCTAGGTCACTTCAGTTGTGTCCAACTCTGTGTGACCCTGTGGACTGCAGCCCGCCAGGCCCCTCTGTCCCTGGGACTCTCCAGGCGAGAACACTGGAGTGGGTTTTCAGGCCCTCCTCCAGGGGATCCTCCTGACCCAGGGATCGGACCCAGGTCTCCCACGTTTGCAGGCAGGTTCTTTACCATCTGTGCCACCAAGGAAGCCCCACATTTATCAGAGGAAGCCTCCCAGCTGATATCCAGATGATGACCCTTTCTTATTCTAATACCCACAGAAGAGGAGGAAGCGGGGGCGGCGGAGGGGGGGGGGCGGTGGAGCAGAGTAGAACAGAAAAGGCTACATCCATCTATTACGTCTCCAAACTCATCTCAGAGGGTACCTAAGCAGAATCCTCATGAAAGGAAAGGCAATATGGCCAAATATTTAAAATCCTGGTGGAATATATGACCATATTTAAAGAAAAAAATAATAGCCCAAGAAAATTTTCTGAAAAAAAAATTTTGAGAAGTGATTTTTCATATAAGCCACTTAGATAAAAGAGAAAATTCTTTAATTTCTGATAAAAGCTACAGATAAAAACAATTAAAATGAAGGGATTCTATAGATGCATGTGAAATTTAAAATAATGTAAAATGACTGCTCCACTCATGATTATCCCGCTATCAAGACTTAGACAAAATCTACATGTCTATATGATATTTTAGTCTACGTGTCAATATAGCATCAGTCACACTTGCTGCTGCTGCTGCTAAGTCGCTTCAGTCATGTCTGACTCTGTGCGACCCCATAGACGGCAGCCCACCAGGCTCCCCTGTCCCTGGGATTCTCCAGACAAGAACACTGGAGTGGGCTGCCATTTCCTTCTCCAATGCATGAAAGTGAAAAGTGAAAAGGAAGTCGCTTAGTCGTGTCTGACTCTTACCGACCCCATGGACTGCAGCCCACCAGGCTCCTCCGTCCATGGGATTTTCCAGGCAAGAGTACTGGAGTGGGGTGCCATTGCCTTCTCTGCCACATCCCTGAGGAACTTCTTATTTGAGTGTCTCTGCTAAAGAATTATCAAGTAAATCCCTCAAAATATGAAAAGGAATAATAATAAGGACTGCAAGGATATCCAACCAGTCCATCGTAAAGGAAATCAGTCCTGGGTGTTCAATGGAACGACTGATGTTGAAGCTGAAACTCCAATATTTTGGCCACCTGATGCAAAGAGCTGACTCACTTGAAAAGACCCTGATATTGGGAAAGATTGAAGGCAGGAGGAGAAGGGAACGACAGAGGATGAGATGGTTGGATGGCATCACTGACTCAATGGACATGAGTTTGGGTGGACTCCAGGATGGGGAGGCCTGGCGTGCTGCGGTTCATGGGGTCGCAAAGAGTCGGACACGACTGAGCGACTGAACTGACTGACTGAGTGCTATGCTTTTCAAACTAGTGTAATACCAGGTACAAAATAACCTCCTTGGGGACAAAAAGAAGTTCAATGGTGAAAATACTGTAGGGTATACAGTTGGAGGTTTGAAACACACATTATCATATTTCAAGTCTTGCCACATGCAAACCTTTTAATCTTTGTTTACCTAATCCTTTTCAAACCAAGCTTAACTAATATTCCATTGAGTACACTTTGGGAAAAGCCAGTCATGTGTCACTACTTCTGGAACTGTTTTTGTATTTGTCAAAAATAGCTCTTCTAAAGAACTATAAAGATGAGTATAGGAATATTCTCTGTGCTACACAATGAGGGAGATGCTGGCAGATGATTCCTTTGCTGCCTCTCAAATCAGTTTTCACAGAAAGACACTTATTTTATCTGATACAAGGTTAGGGGCCAGCTCAATTTCCTCTCTTCCTTTAGCCAGTCACAAGTCAATCCAATACATTATTTCTGGCAAGAGCTACAGTGACTCACTTGGGTCTAAAAAATAACTCTTGACCACATGTAGTACATTTAGATCCTTCTCCAGAATCTAACATCAATATTCACCAGTTGTAAGGTGTTCTCAGCTGTAAGCATTTCCCACTAATTCACACCAATCTAGTATTAAAAGAGGCCATACAAAATAACCAAAATCCCCACTTTTTTTTGAGTTGTATAGAAATTTTGACAGCATTTAATGTTCCATCACAATATTTGGCAAATGCACACTGGCATTCATACACTTTAAATCTGAACAGATTTGGGGAGGAACAAGTCCAAAATAATCATTCCAGACTTTGAGAGGGGAAAGTTTATGCCCTAAAGAACATTTCTAAGATAACATTTTAGCTATAAATCAGATTTACTCCCCAAGAGCAATTTTAAACTACATGTAAAAGAATTAAGAGCTTTAAACAAACTAATTTTAACTCATGTTTAGCCCTGAGAGGAGTGGTCTGGGAAAACAGATTCCATTGCTTAGACATAAATTGATAATGGTTTCTTTTATGAGTACTGCAATGATGAATATGTATGCCTAGGAAAGCATATATTTGGGTTCAAGCATATGAGCCCCTATATGTAGAAATATTTTAAATGTGTAAAATATAAGCAAACAGAAGGAAAAATGGGAAACAAGAACAGGTTTGGCAGGTATATCTCAAGGGAACACATCTGAGTGCAGAGTCTAAATCTTAGCTGAGGCTCTATCCCAGTCCCAGGTCTGGAGTCCAGATTCACAACGTGTGAGGAGATGAGACTGGGGACAAGACCACGTACAGGTCTTTTGAGAACGGCTAAACCCATCACCCTCCTCCAGCAGATTTGTTCAGTCCTCCAAAGTAATGAAAACGATAACTGAGATCCAGCATCCAGCTGGTCAAAATAGATGTTGATATTCCTCCCTCACCAGTTCCAAATAGAATTTACTTTCCCTTTTGATGAATTCAAATGCAGAATACCTGAGAGAATAGATCATTTTCAGAAGATCAGTTCAAATTCGGCCCATGGTCTGGTGCCGAACAAGTCTGATGATCATTTTTTTCCCACTTAGGAATGGAGGTGGTGGGATGAAAGAACACCCTCTGTCCATAACTGCAAATCTAACCACGTCAACTTCTACCACAGAGAAAGGCTTGATGTCTTATTTGGGGAGAGTTTTTCTATGATGATACTAAATATTTGGGCATGATATACAATTTTTTTAAGTTCAGAAAAATAATTTAGATTAAGAAGACACGTGATACCTCGCTCATGTTGGAAGATAAAATGAATATGGGAAACTTCATCAATGTTTAAGTCAAGTAAACAAATTTATTAAGTTAAACATTATTTCTGAGTAGCTTCATCAGAAACATTATTTCAACTCTCCCCAAAACACTTATAATATGAAAACAGTTGAGGTACATTGGAATTGGTAAATTTCAGTAATCACTATATCCCTGCCTTCTCATCATCTGTTCTTCAGTAACCAAATGCCCCTGACCTAATGTCCATAGTCTCCTTTCTCTGGGCCTCCCACTCCCTTCTTGAAGCCCTGATGACCTTTAAACTGTCCTGCAACCTCCCAACTCTCAATCTCTCACAGGGCGAGGACCATCCTGTGTATCACTATACAACCTATGTAAGTTTGCTCACCTAGTGTGTGGATGTTCAAAACACTGAATTAATCCATTTCTATCTCAAAATAAGTATGAAAATTCCTTTTCATTCCTTAAAATATTTTAATCTAAAAAGGAATATGAAGGCTGTTTAAGAATGGTAACTACATCCCTTCATTCAAAACTTCCTAAAAGTTAATTCCCACAAGTGCTATTAAGCTCATATACTGATCAGATCTCTGCACCCAAAGCCAGTGCTCTAGGACAACCCTGGGGCAACTGAGCTCACGTGCCTCAACTAAAGAACTTGCATGCTGCAACTACTGGAACCCACACACGACAACTGGAGAGTCCATGTGCCAAAGGGAAAACTCACACCTGACCAACTAAGACCAGATGCAGCCAAATATATAAATAATTTGTTGAGAAAAGACAATAGGCACCACATGGAGTTGTTCATGCTAAAGCCTCACAAGACCAAACCAAGACGAAATTACAGTTTTGGCTCTTTCAGAAATGAAATCTTAACCTAATCAATTAGGAATCCTGTGATCAGTACAACGTCCTATAAAAGGGAGTAACTTTGCAATAAGCAACCCATTTTTTGCCTAGTGTAACTTCCTTGTTCCAGCTCCCATCTACCTATAAGTCTTTCATTTTGCACAAATCTTAGGAACATCTTTCTATCTGCTAGATTGAATGATGTTCAATTTGTGAATCACCAAATAGTCAATAAGATCTTTAAAATTTACTCAATTTTTTAAAATTAGTTCCCTGAAGATTTCCAACCTGTTCATCTCTTCTTAAAAGATGGTGGAGGGGGAAATCACCCCATGTTTTTCATGCTGGCTCATAACAGTTTATTGCAACCTTTAAGAATACAACTGGTAGACATTTTGTATTCTATTTATTAAGTAATACCATGAGCTTAGTTTCCTTCATTTAACAAGCAGTAAAGCAGGTAATGTAAAATATTTCTTTCTTTGCCTTCGTAAAATGAGTTAAGTTGCTGTATTTTGTGTTTAAAAGGAACAAAACATAGAAGGCATTGTGTTATTCAGCAAATGACTGACTCATCTTTTTCCCTAATGTGACCTGAGTGCCTGCTGTGTCCCAGACCTGCCCTAGGTGCTGGAGACACAGATCTACCCCAAGGAGCCTAGAGCTGGAAAAGGGACCTGCAGATCTTGACAGACTATACAGTTCAGATATTTAAGCAAAAGAATTATGGTTTTCATTTTCAAAAGCATATCACATTTTAACAGTAATATCACTTTACAATTTTGTTTCTAAACTTGAAGACAACAAATAGTTAACATTTGCTTTCATATGATCTCTTTGAAGAAACAACAAAATCTGAGGAGCAATCTATGATAGAATAACCAAAGGTTCCAATTAAATAGGCAGGAGAATCACAAATATTTAGATTCTCTTTAAACCTAAGATGTCTTGACTTCAATTATCTAAAATAACAGAAGATGAGTTTTCACATATAAAATTTTTCTTTATCTTCAGATACAAATATGAAACTAACTTTCCAAATTTCCGATTCTACATGCTGAATCCTGCTAGAGAGCATTCAGTTCAGTTAAGTCGCTCAGTCATGTCCCACTCCTCGCGATCCCATGGACTGCAGCAGGCCAGGCCTCCCTGTCCAACTCCTGAAACCTACTCAAACTCAGGTCCATCGCATCGGTGATGCCATCCAACCGTCTCATCTTTCGTCCTCCCCTTCTTCTCCCACCTTCAATCGTTACTAGCATCAGACAGCACTACTGAAAATGTTTTCCAGGATCTAGTTTTAGGGTTTTGATGGCAAAATTATACAAACCTTTCCATTTACATTATTTGAAGGTAAGAAATGTTTCCCATTTTACTAAAAATTTACTATTGATCAGACCATACTCCTTCCGTTTGAAGATCAAAGTGTCTCCGTGGATCACATATTTTAATCCCATCTCAATTTTAATCCCATTATTATATAATGATATAATAAATATCATTATAAAACTATTCTGGCCCTACATTTGAGAGTTTTTACCTGTTTTCTTGCTTTCTTTGTCATTAAAAAAGAAAAAAAAAAAAGCATAGCATGCTGATGTAATTAGCCCAGATTACTTTAACCTTTATGGTCAGAAGACCAGGCCTTAAAAGTTATGTTATTTTCAAAGAGCAAAGAAAAAGAAGAACCAAAAACATTTTTCAAGATATCTCTTTATTAATACCAATTGCGTAACATTTAACATAAATTAAAACGTGCCCTAACACACTCAAGAGGAAAATGAATAAGATGGTCATATGGAAACATCCGTTGTAATAAAATCCTGATCGCAAACTACTCATCTCCAAGGGCTAGAACAGAAAAAAAAAAAAA
>NW_011494675.1:565239-566029 GCF_000754665.1 Bison bison bison | reverse complement strand
TCCTTTTTCCTTAGAAAGACTGTGCAGTTTTGAAATCGGAATGCCTGCCAGAGGCGGCTTTATCACCCTCTACCCGCCAGCGTTACCAAGATCCTTAACATCCCAGCAGTGCGCGTTACCTAACACGCACATACAGGTAGAGATGGACACCTAGAGCCTCCAAGGCCAATAAACTGGCCCTCTGGAAATTAGGAAACAAATGATAAATGACTTTTCCTCATTTCCTCAGACCCTGCCTTCTCCACCTTACCGTTCTACTCCAGCTTGCAAGGAAGGACGACCTCCTTCCTGAGGCCTCACAGTTATTCCCTACGGTCTTAGGCACAGCGAAGTGGGGGGTGACAGCGGGTTTGCGGGGGCGCAGCTTTGCTTGCTGCGCTCCCACCTCCATCAGAGGCAGCCCCTCCGGCCTGGGCTTACCCAGGGGGAGGGGTGTGCAAGGCTGGGGAGGACAGCCAGCCGACAGGGCTTGGCAAATCCCAGCCCCAGCCCTCTCCCCACGTACACTTTCCACCCCGGGTGCCTCTCGCCCTCCTTTCCCACCGCCGGGCCACCCCGCGCGGCTCCCTTACCCGGCTCGTGGACGCCGGGGTTGTCGGACAGCTCGAGCACCAGCAGCTCGCGGCCCTCGAAGCTGCGCCCCACCGTGTAGATCCTGCTGACCGCGGCGCACTGCAGCCACACGGACACGAGCGCTTCACGAAGCTCTGGGTAGCGGTGGTACTCAAAGGAGATGCCGTCCTCTTGGGGCCGCCGGCGCCGCCTTGCGCCCGCCACAGGGCCCCCAGGT
>NW_011494675.1:545590-565139 GCF_000754665.1 Bison bison bison | reverse complement strand
ACAGGCGGCCAGCGAGCCGCACAGCACCAGCAGCGCGCAGCCCCCTCGCCGGGCCATCGCGTACCGCGTCTCCTGTGCGGCCTCCTCTGGGCCCGGAACCTCGGGGTGCACGGCCTGCGGGTCCCCTCGACTCGCCTCCCGGCGGCCTGGAGCGGGGAGGGCAGCGAAGATCTAAGCAGGGACGGCAAAGCAGGAGAGGAGCGCAGGACGCACCGCCGCCGAGTGCGGGACGCAAGGGAGGCGGCGCGGAGCCCGGCGAGGCGCACGGGCGGGGCAGGGAGGGCGGCGCCGCCGGCCGGATTCGCGGCCAACCGGGGGCCGCTATGCTATTTGTGGGCTTGGAGCCACGTCAGAATCAAATGGCGCCGCTAGGACCCAGGTGAGATGACAGCTAAGGTCGGATGTGGGCACGTTGCTGTCATCATTGAGAGACCCGTGACAGTGCCTGTTGGGGGGAAATCATTCTGAGATTGTTAGAGTCTTTTAAACGTGCCATCAGTTCCAAGACGACCAGGTTTCCATCTTGATGTTCCCAAGACTAGATAATATTCCAGGAAAAAAAAAAAAGAAAGAAACACAAAGGCAGCCACTTGCCTTCTGCCTGTGACGTGTCTTTAATAATTGTATTGATAGTTCAAACACAAACCCACAGGTTGGCTGTTAATTGATTGCATGGTCTGTCTGAAAAACAGAACACTGGGCACTTGGATTTAGAGGTTTAAGAAACTGAAAATGCGTTCTATCGATTTGCAGATAGTGTCTTTAATTGTATTTATGCACATACCTGGGTTCTTCCAGCGGGGAAGGAAAAGAGTAAGACAATGTCATCTGCCAGTGCCTGTGCCAACCCCCTTCTGTAATTCCTGTGGGGAAAGCAGAGTACAGCCCGAGCGATGGTCAAGGGATTTAGTTGGGTATTAAGGTTAAATCTTTCCAAAACAGCTTTTCCGGTAGGTTCAGGCTCAGTCTCTTACCTGGTTGTAACTAAGATGCTGCCAGGACTGCAGTCATCTGAAGGCTTGACTGGGGTTAGAAAATCTTCTTCCAAGAAAAAAAGTTAAAGATCAAAACTGTTACAGAAAGAAAACTCTGATCATGAAAGATAATATCTCCATTCCCCTCCCATAATTATTGCAAAAATATAAAATCATTTATAGCTTTAGATACCTAGCCTTTACACAGAATTTGTAGTAGAGCAAACGTTATTCTGAAGAGGTTGCCTTTTGGATTCAATAATAGCACAAATCTAAGTAAATAATCCATTGGGTATTTCAACCAAGCAGGAAAAATAGACATCATATGGGTAATTTTTTATGTTAGACTTTTTTTTTTGTCTTAACTCATTCTTTTTCCCCCTAACAGTGCACTGCACTGAATAAAAACTCTCTCCTGGGAATGGATTCATAAAAAAGAAAGAAAAGAAAAAATGGTGCTGGTTTCAAAACTTTCTGACAGCAGCATGGATCCTTTTTGAATTTGGGGGGATGAACTGACACTGTAAAGACATGCCACTCAGTTGAATTTGGACCTGGCCACGTACCTTGTCAATTTAGGCAGAGCTAAGAACCCTGTATTTTTCTCAGTGAGCAATCTCAGTTTGATTACATGGTTCAAGAGTTTGAAACCAGAGTTATAATTAGATTTCTAAAATCATGCCCAAAAGAACAACCTAGTAAACCTAGAAAAAAAAAAAAAAAAAAAAACAGTGTAGCTAAAACCAATAACTTCAGCAGTGGAAGGTTAAGATTTTCAGGTTAGCTATTTAAGGTAACCACACTAATTTGTGGCGAGATGGGTCATATACTAGTGACAACACATGTAAACAGCATATGGTTTGGTGAAGTCCTGTGTTGACCTTAAGTTTCTCTTCAAACAAAGGGTGTATTTTCTATTTTCTCCCAAATCTCAGTTTTATGGGTTTTGTTTTGTTTTGTTTTGTTTTTTGCTTTTTTGTAAACAGGTGAGATCCTGCCAGCGCTGTGGTCTCACTTGAAAGGGATCTTTTGGAAGAACCTTAGAAGTTTGTTTTCTTTATCTATTAAAATGAAATATTTTGATTCACTCAAGTGCAGCAGGGTCATCTAGAGAATTTGTACAATGTGCAGATTCCTAAGCACCCACCAATACAGAGATGGGATTCAGGTATTAACAAGGTTCCAGGTTTTCGTAAGAACCCAGGTATTTTTTATTTTGATGTTTGACTGATAAACATGCTTTGAAAATCTCAAATACTGCAACTCTGGAAGTTTTCTTTTTGAGAAAAGTTCCTGTTTACCAAAACACGGAATCACACCACATAAAACAAGAAATCAATTCACAGGAATTAAAACTTTGTTTTTGAATTTCTGGGCAATTTTAGGTGTAGGTCAGCTTCACTGGAGTGTAATTATTTTTTGTAGTTTCATAGGCAATTATGTAAAAGGTTATATACCCATCCTGATTGCTAGATAGAAAATCTTGCATGCTAAGCATTTAATATGTTTGACCCTGTGCATTCATAGATAAATCTAGTGTGAAGGCACATTTTAAATTATTCATATATATGCACACACACACAAGGAAGAAAGAGATCTGTTTTTTGTGTCACTTCTGAACATCTATATGAGCATATTTAAGCCCCCTGAGGCTTCACTTCCTGCATCACTTCTATTATTTTCAAATCCAGAAACTGTCTCTTCCTATATCTGAAACCTTGTATTCAGTTCAGTTCAATTCAGTTCAGTCACTCAGTCATGTCCAACTCTTTGTGACTCCATGAACCACAGCACGCCAGGCCTCCCTGTCCATCACCAACTCCCAGAGTTTACTCAAACACATGTCCATTGCGTGGGTGATGCCATCCAACCATCTCATCCTCTGTCGTCCCCTGCTCCTCCTGCCTTCAATCTTTCTCAACATCAGGGTCTTTTCAAACGAGTCAGCTCTTCACATCAGGTGGCCAAAGTATTGGAATTTCAGCTTCAGCATCAGTCCTTCCAATGAGCACCCAGGACTGATATCCTTTAGGATGGACTGGTTGGATCTCCTTGTAGTCCAAGGGACTCTCGTTAATCTTCTCCAACACCACAGTTCAAAAGCATCAATTCTTCTGCACTCAGCTTTCTTTATGGTCCAACTCTCACATCCATACATGACTACTGGAACAATCATAGGTTTGATTATAGAGACCTTTTTTGGCAAAGTAACACCTCTGCTACTTAATATGCTGTATAGGTTGGTCATAGCTTTTCTTCCAAGGAGCAAGCATCTTTTGATTTTATGGCTGCAGTCACCATCAACAGTGATCTTGGAGCCCAAGAAAAGTCTGTCACTGTTTCCATTGTTTCCCCATCTATTTTCTGTGAAGTGATGGGACCAGATGCCATGATCTAATTTTTTTGAATGTTGAGTTTTAAGCCAGCTTTTTCACTGTCCTCTTTCACCTTCATCAAGAAGCTCTTTAGTAGTTCCTTATCACTTTCTGCCATAAGGGTGGTATCATCGACATATCTAAGGTTACTGATATTTCTCCCAACAATCTTGATTCCAGCTTGTGCTTTATCCAGCCTGGCATTTCACATGATGTACTCTGCAGGTAAGTTAAATAAGCAGGGTGACAATATACAGCTTTGAGGTACTCCTTTCCCAATTTGGAACCAGTTCATTGTTCCATGTCCAGTTCTAACTGTTGCTTCTTGACCTGCATACAGATTTCTCAGGAGGCAGGTAAGGTGGTCTCATATTCCCAGCACTTTAAGAATTTTCCACAGTTTGTTGTGGTCCACACAGTCAAAGGCCTTAGCCTAGTCAATGAAGTTGAAGTAGATGTTTTTTCTGGAATTCCCTTGTGTTTTCTATGATCCCACTGATATTGGCAATTTGATCTCTGGTTCCTTTGCCTTTTCTAAAGCCAGCTTGTACATCTGTAAGTTTTTCATATAATTTATTTAATTGTAAGTTTATATAATTTATTTTTTAATAAATAATGACTGTATTTAACAAGTGAGTCATAAGATTCCTTCAGTTTTACCATTGCCTCTTGCAGGTGTCAACCAAGAAACCCAGGAGTTGCAAATAAGAAAAGCGTTATCTGGAGGTCCTAGAAAATGCAATACTGGAGACACAGATTCAGGTAAAACCAAGAGTTCAAAGGAAGAGTAGGAGTCAGGGATGTATGAAGGCAAAAGCCACAAAGTTGTTAAAGTTTTCTGGCAAAAATCATGATGGACTTCGATGCAAGAAAGAGATATTTTTCCTTAAAGGATAGGATGTCTGCATTATTTAGGGTAAGGGTCCAATAAGCATCTTGAGTTTCTGGGACATTGGGCAGATGTTCTGGATGCTCGAATTAAGACAGTAAGTGGTCAAAATGTTAGATTCCATCCAGAATCACTTCCTCGGTGGCCTTGAGGCTTTGTTTCAGAGCACCTCTAGCAGTGCCTACTGTGTTTGATTTTCCTTCCATACAGGATGGCTCCACTCTTCCCTCTCCAGCTCCACTCCTCACTCAACAGGACCCCTTCCAGCCTGGCCCTCCTCTGTGGTTCCCCGTAGAGGCAAGGTTGTATTGAACTTCAGGGTTCATAAACTTTACACATCAGAATCACCTGGTGAGCATGGCCACATTCTGGACCAGTTGAATACAATTTTCTGGGGCTGGTGCTTAGAAGTCTGCATTTGAGCAAGCTCACCCCACCCCTATTCTCTCAGGGGGACTGTGGTGCATAATAGGATTAGAGGAATACTGTCCAGTTAAGGAGACTAGGGTTGAGGTTTGACAGACAGCATTCTAATCCCAGGTCTGCTTATTCCTAGAAGCTGCTCCATGACTTCTCCCTAACATAAGGGACACAGCATTTCATGAACTCATAATAATGCAAGCAGAGGGAAGCAGAGTCAAAGAGAGAAGATGGTATGCTGCTGGCTTGGAAGATGGAGGAAAAGGCCACCAAACCAAGGAATGCTGGCAGGCACTAGAAGATGGAAAAGGAACTAAGCCTTTTGTTCCCCTAGCTTCCATGCTGAATAAATAAGAATTTATCTCCATGTAAACTCACTTCATTTTCTGTAAAAGATCTCAACAACCACACTGTTCTCTTTCTGACACAGAGTGCATGTGGATGCCCCATGGGTGGGCATGAATCAGGAGGGCAGCAAGTTTCAGGTCCCCACACTCATCCTCATGCAGCTCGACAGCGCCCAGGCCAGACAGCACCTCAGGGAAGGGCCTCTGGGCCAGCAGAGACTGCAGTGAGCTCAGCTTCTGGTCCACAGAGCTGAGCTCCACCTTTATAGCCATCCTCCGTAGCTCAGAGGTTAAAGCATCTGCCTGCAATGTGGGAGAGCTGGGTTCAATCCCTGGGTTGGGAAGATCCCCTGGAGAAGGAAATGGAAACCCACTCCAGTATTCTTGCCTGTAAAGTCACATGGACAGAGGAGCCTGGTGGGCTATACACCACGGGTAGCAAAGAGTCAGACACGACTGAGTGACTTCACTTCACTCCCCTGCCTCCCAGCTGGTGGGTACAAGAGGAGTGCTCAGTAAAGAAGCCTTCTGAGCTCCTTCTCTCCCTGCTAGGACAGCCTCCAGTCATGGTCAGTGGCCAGTACTCTCACTGGCCTGCCAGCACCATTCAGTCATCCTACTTCAGAATCCTTCCTCCTTCCCATGAACTCCCAACACACTGCAGGGCTTCCCTGGCAAGCCCTGGAGAAATTCTCTGATCAAACTCTGCTTGACTTTCTCTCCATCAACACCATGAAGCCTGTGTCCCTGACTTGACCAGGGCTGCATCTGGTCTCATGGGTCTCCTATTTATCCCATTTCTCATTTCTCTCATCATTGGGTTGTGTGCAAACAAGCATCAGGCAAGTGTCACCAAAATATTCATGCCACTTTTACTTGTCACTGTGTAATTAATAAAACAAAACAAAACTGAGTAAACTGATAAATACAAGAGTAGAAAAATGTTGAATACCTTGGAAGCACTTGAATTTTAAAAATGGAATTGGGTATGAATAAGAAAACAGTGAAGGACTGAGGAAAAGATTAAAAAATCTCAAAAGATACTGCTTTTAGATTTGTTCAAAAATCTGACACTAAAACTGTAATGGTAGAAAACACATTATGGTGAGGAGTTCTCATCCCAACAACCAAAACCAACAGGTGAATAACTAGACACTTATGTTTTAAGCTCAAATAAGTTAAAGTGTGCTTTCTTCTTTTTTAAAAAATGACTCTCCTCTTTACCTGATTCTTTCATTAAATACCCACTGCATATTCCAGTTGTATCAGCTTAGTGGGTGGATGTACCACGCAGACAGGTAACAGCCATGGCACTCTGAACCTACCACATGAATCAGCAAGATAAAACTCCCATTTACAGATATCACAGCCTAAAACCTAATAAACAGCTCAAATTAAATATGATCCAAAGGGTTTATCAGTGTTATTGTACAGATCTATGTGTGGGTGCTAAGTTGTTTCAGTCCTGTCTGACTCTTGGAGATCTTATGGACTGTAGCCTGCCAGGCTCCTCTATCCATGAGATTCTCCAGGCAAGAATACTGGGGTGGGTTGCCATGCCCTCCTCCAAGGGATCTTCCAGACCAAGGATCAAACTCTTGTCTCTTGTATCTCCTGCTTTGGCAGGTACCACCTGGGAAGCATTCTATAGCTCTAGTGCTCAGTCGCTTCAGTTGTGTCAGACTCTTTACAATCCCATGCACTGTAGCCCACCAGGCTCCTCTGTCTGTAGGATTCTCTAGGCAAGAATGCTGGAGTGAGTTGCCACGTCCTTCTCCAGGGGATCTTCCTGACTCAGGGATCGAACCTGCATCTCATGTCTCCTGCATTGGCAGGTGGATTCTTTACAACTGACCCACTGGGAAAGCCCCTTCTACAGCTCTATCTATATCAATTTCTCTGTATCCCAGTGGCCACCCCAGTATTTTTGATCTCCCAGCAGCACAACTCAACACAAACATATTATGAGTCATATATGTAATTTTGAACTTGTTAGTAGCCATGTTTCTTAAAAAGGAAAGAGGGGAAATTAATTTTAATAATAATTTTAACCCAATATATTGTAAATACTATCATTTCAACTTGAAAATAGCATAAATTATTAATAAAATTTTTTATTCTAAGTCTTCAAAATCGCTTGTGTAATTTACATTATAGCACATCAGCACAATTCAGACTACCCATATTTCCTGAGCTCACAACTCACAAGTGGCTGGTGACAGCTATGTTGGACAGGTGGGCTATCCTGCTTTTCTTATATTCCTATCTTCTAAAATTATTCTTTCTGTTTATCTTCCCAGATAATGCCTTAGCACAGGCTCTGGTTATTCCTTGCCTGGACTATGGCAACATCCTCCCCTGAAGATTATTCCTCTTATCAGCGGTTAACCTCAGTTTCTAATCTTGTTGCCAAAACCACTTTTTCCTCATTCACCTGGATTATGCCATCCACCATCCTGTCCTGTCCATCACCCAGTGGATCAATGCCAAAGCTGTGATCCTCTTCCTCAGAGAATTCCCTTAGCTCACTTTTTGTGCTCCTCCTGCTTCTTTCACTAGCACCTTTTCTCTCTCAAATTCCTCCACCATCTCCCCTCAAACCACAACACATTTATGTCTACTCTTCCTTTACCCCTGTGCTGTCTGTCCCTTTCTCCTCCCTAGTCCAACCTCGATCTACTAACCTACGCCTGCCCTCACTTCCCCACCAAGCACTCTTCCTCTCTCCTGAAACTGCAGCTGTCTGCTCTCCTTGCAAAGAGAGAGCAACTCTCTTCTCTCCTCTAGAAAGCACTGAAATTCTCGCTTTTTACTTTCCCCATTAGTTATCATCCAAACACCTCAGCTTTCTCACAGCACATCCTCTCTCCCACGTGAATTCTCCTCTGTGGGTTCTGCCCCCCACCCAGACTGAACATCCCCTGGCCTTGCCTGGGCTTCTTCAGGTCCACACTTGGGAGTACTGTCCTGCTCTCTCTTCACATGCTCCGTCTGGGTGACCTTATCCTTGCTTACGGTATCAATTATCACCTCTCCGTTTGTCACTCCTAACGTTGAGTCCTTTATCCATTCCCTCCCACTGAGAGACAGAGACTAGCCTGGCTTGTGCGTTTGCCTCCACAGCCCAGCAAAAAGAGAGCCATGGCCAATGGGACTCAACATGCTTGCAGGCAGTGGATAAACTGCTAACTTGCTTCCAGCTGCCTTCTACTTTTGGCACTGAGACTAATACCTGTGTTTTTAATGCTCTGATTACTCACTGAATTCCTGGGCTCTTTCATTCTTCTGCAGGCTCCCTTCCTTGGTTTGACACAACCAGTTTTCTCTTCACTCATCAACCACATGCACTAAGTTGCTTGCATGTAACAATACATTTGCCAGTGATCTCATTTTATCTGTGTAATTCTTCAACGTAGTTCCTATCTTTGTCAACATTGTTGTTGTTCATATGGTCAGTTTAAGTCAACCGCATCTCACATATAATATGCAGAAGAGAAAGGTAGATTTTTCTATGATGTTCTTACCTTTGGAAACCAAATTACTGAAATGAAAATCAAATTGTCATTTTCCATCATGTAAACCTCTCAAAGAATGATTGGTTTTCCCTTCAACTGCTGGAAGCCAATCAACATGAATAATTCATAACAACTTCATACACAGGATGCCAACTTTAAGGAGCTCAGGAATATTAAACATTATGTAGATCATGAAGAAGTACTGAAACTCCTCATTACAAACAATAAACATGCCTTGTCTATTACATAATATTTCTTATATCTTTCTAAATCTCAAATGTCCAAGAAAGAAAGTTGTTCACCTCTTAGTTTTGCCACCCCATGGACTGTAGCCCACCAGCCTCCTCTGTTCATGGAATTTTCCAGGCAAGAATACAGGAGTGGGTAGCCATTCCCTTCTTCAGGGGATCTTCCTGACACAGGGATCGAATCTGGATCTCCTGCATCACAGGTGGAGTCTTTACCTTCTGAACCACAAGGAAAACGCCTTTATAGAACATATGAAATGTCAAAGTGAAACAGTCTCTTATATGTGGAAGCTGCCCACTTTCCTGTAAACTCAAAATTATTAATATAAATAAATATATGTTGCACCCACACATATAAGTTAAGGTGTCTTCTGCCTTGGCCAACATTTGGAAGCTTCTGCTTCTAGAGGGACAGACCAAGGTACTAATGAGATTGAAATTGAGGCTGACTGATGACTCTGCTACAGAGAGGAAAACAAGAAAGTCAACAAGCAAATTTGTCACTCATTACCAAGACTGTACCTTTAATTTCAAAGAAGCTTTGTGAATGACAACAAACCCACTGAAGGAATGACTTACATCATCCTGTGGGTGGGTGAGCAGTCAGTCACATCATTTTTTGCGAGAAAAAAAAAGTATAGCACATTCATCAAGTGGATGCTCAAACACTGTTCATAGACATCTATGACTTTAACATGGTACAGTTGCAGTCATTGTTATTGTGCACCTCGGTGTGGATTGATCAGTCTTTGAAGTTAAATCAGACTTCTCCTACACCCCTTACATAGGACTGGGGTTGGCCTTTTTGTTGAAAAGTAACTCATAGGTTGAGTCTTGCTCCAAGTTAAAGAAGAAAACGGTTTGGCTTGTTCCTCTCTCAGTTGCATGATTTACTCCATGACTCTGCATCCAGAGAGGGAGAGGGCAGACTAATTCACTAGGAGATGAGGGGCCAGGAGGTCTGGAGTGGTGGCTGCCCAGAAGGCTCTGCTGGCCAGTCATATCTTCTTATGAGTGCCTTAGTAGACTGTCCTCTTTAGGGGAAATCCCATGGCGAAAGGAAAAGAGTGTAGCTGAGAACCTAGGTGGGATTTGTGTAAGAGAGAAAGATTGGGGTGGGAGGAGAGAAATAGTGAGAGAGAGAGGAGGGCAAGGGGGAGAATGAAAAAATAAGAGGAAGAGGGGAAGAAAACATGAAAATGTAAGGCAGTTGAAAATCTGGTAATTTCTCTATTCAAGGGTCTTAGAAGTTTAATGAACTTCATCTACTTTGTGATAAGTGTGGGAAATTTGGAAGACTAGTCCTAAATCAAACTGAAGAATCTCTTCATATATCTTATTTGAGATACACAGTTGCATAACAACAACAACAAATAAAATCTGTAACATTTACAAAGTGTTTCTCCTGCATTTTCTAACTTGATTCTCACAATGACCTCATTTCATTATCCACATTTTAGAGACCAGTCACCTAAATTTATGGAGGATAAATTCCAAAGCAAGGGTACACTGGGTCAAACGGAATTATTATAATTCAAAGATATATTTTACAGTTACTCCTTCATTTAATCTTTTGGATCTGAATCATTATATTTTAGAAAAACATACTATAAATCTAGAGGCTTAATATGTTACTGGAGCCAAGAATGAATTTTTTTTCTGCCTACTCCTCTCCTTCCATGAAGAAATTGTTCCTCAGGCTTTGTCAATGATAAATTGTGATATGTCTTTAACAACTATAAAATGTGGTGATGGTGTTCGCCGCCACCACTTTTAACTTAAAATGATATACTCTGCTATTTTAAACAACATTCCAGAAATATAATAAAAAAGATAACAAAAACATAAAATATTATGCTAGACCCTAGTAGCTACAGGAATGCTTTGCTTTATAGGTCTTGATTTTTCTACTAATTTTTTACATCCATTACGTTTGAGAATGACGTTACCAAAAAAAAAAAAAAAATCAAATGCCACACTCTCATCAGACAAGTATCACAAAAGATGACTGGTTTTCTCTTTAGATGAGATGTTGGCTATCTTCATTTCAGTCATTCAGTCATGTCCGACTCTTTGCAACCCCATGGATTGCAGCATGCCAGGCCTCCCTGTCCATCACCAACTCCTAGAGTTTACTCAAATTCATGTCCATTGAGTCCATGATGCCATCCAGCCATCTTATCCTCTGTCATCCCCTTCTCCTCTTGCCTTCAATCTTTCCCAGCATCAGGGTCTTTTCAAATAAGTCAGTTCTTCACATCAGGTGGCCAAAGTATTGGAGTTTCAGCATCGGCATCAGTCCTTCCAATGAATATTCAGGACTGATTTCCTTTAGGATGGACTAGTTGGATCTCCTTGCAGTCCAAGGGACTCTCAAGAGTCTTCCCCAACACTACAGTTCAGAAGCATCAATTCTTTGGTGCTCAGCTTTCTTTATAGTCCAACTCTTACATCCAAACATGACTACTGGAAAAACCATAGATTGACTAAACAGACTTTTGTTGGCAAAGTAATGTATCTGCTTTTGAATATGCTGTCTAGGTTTATCATAACTTTTCTTCCAAGGAGCAAGCACCTTTTAATTTCATGACTGTAGTCACCATTTGCAGTGATTTTGGAGCCCAAAAAAATAAAGTCTGACACTGTTTCCCCATCTATTTCCCATGAACTGATGGGACCAGATGCCATGATCTTCGTTTTCTCAATGCTGAGTTTTAAGTCAGCTTTTTCACTCTCCTCTTTCACTTTCATCAAGAGGCTTTTTAGTTCCTCTTCACTTTCTGCCATAAGGGTGGTGTCATCTGCATATCTGAGGTTATTGATGTTTCTCCTGGCAATCTTGATCCCAGCTTGTACTTCATCCAGCCTAGCGTTTCTCATGATGTACTCTGCGTATAAGTTAAATAAGCAGGGTGACAATATACAGCCTTGAGGTACTCCTTTCCCAATTTGGAACCAGTCCATCATCCTATATCCAGTTCTAACTGTTGCTTCTTGACCTGCATACAGAGGTAGGTCAGGTGGTCTGGTATTCCCATCTCTTTAAGAATTTTCCAGAGTTTGTTGTGATCTATACAGTCAAAGGCTTTGGCATAGTCAGTAAAGCAGAAGTAGATGTTTTTCTGGAACTTTCTTGCTTTTTCGATGATCCAATGGATGTGGGCAATTTGATCTCTGGTTCCTCTGCTTTTTCTAAATCCAGCTGGTACATCTGGAAGTTGTTGGTTCACATACTGTTGAAGCCTGGCTTGGAGAATTTTGAACATTACTTTGCTAGCATGTGAGATGAGTGCAATTGTGTTGTAGTTTGAGCATTCTTTGGCATTGCCTTTCTTTGGGATTGGAATGAAAACTGACCTTTTCCAGTCCTGTGGCCACTGCTGAGTTTTCCAAACTTGCTGGCATATTGAGTGCAGCACTTATAAGTTGGCCATCTTATAAACTTTTAAATATTGTAAATTAATCAGTCTTGTAAATAAATAAGATCTTTATAGTGTGAGCTAAGTTGCTCAGAAATCAAAAATGCACAGATGTGCACAGCACATCCCTCCTGTGTCTCGCCTCCCCCATCACCTCTCCCTGCCCCCCTCTCCTTTCCTTCCCCTATTTCCTCTCTACCATCTCCTCTCCTAGATCTCCCAGGCACTCCTGTTACCACTTGTCAGGCTTTGGGCTCATTTCTCCCTTCACACTCAGCAAAAGTTGATGTTTTTTACTTGGGTTGTTTCTTTTCCCTTGAGAAGGTGAGCGTCTTGATGGCAGCTAAAATCTAATCCGTAAAGAAGATGATAAACATTTGCTGAAAAGTAAGACATGTCCTAACATTTTAAATTAAGTCCACAAAAACTTTATGTCTTTTAGACTTTAAAGATTTCGGGGAAATAACCAATTTACCTGTAAAAGAAGAATATGATTTCTAGTAGTCTCAATATATAAAATCTTTGAACTAAACACTGTACTAATTGTTGTTTTTAATCTTTCATCATTTTACTGCATTTTACAAATAAGAAGACTAAGGTTTGCTGCTGACAAGTGCTCAGTCATGTTCGACTCTTTGTGACTCAGGGACTGTAGCCTGCCAGGCTCCTCTGTCCATGGAATTTTCCAGGCATGAATACTGGAGTGGGTTGCCATTTCCTTTTCCAAAGGTGTGTAGAGTATAAATAATTAGTATAAGTTTATATGTATAGGAAGTGATGAAAGCAAGATGGTAGAGAAACATGGCTTTATTTCCATGCAGTACTAAAGGGCTTTACATTCATTTGTTCACTAGACAAACTTTTATTTAGAACCATGTGCTTGGTAGTTACTTGGTGAAATGCGGTCAGTGAAGAATACAAAACTGATTAACACAGAGCTTGTAGAAGTTTTTATCTCCTTATGTTGTTTAGGCTGCCTCCCAGTCTCTTCTATTTAGTTAACCATTTAATGTCTACCCCTGGATGTCTATGACTTGCCCAGGTTCAACTGGGCAGCCAATAGGCTCTGGGCGACAGCACCAAATAAATGGTACCTTGAACTGATGGGATTACATAGGAGAGGAAAGAGGGAATCAGTGGTGGTAACAGGTGCTCTGATGAAACATGAACTGCACATCTCTTAATTATCTTTCCACTCACCTGACTTCTAGTTACTGGCTTCAGGGAAGGGCAAGCTCCCTTGCCTAAAATACCTCCCAAGCACAAACAAGGTTTTTCTCTCTGACCTTCACCCTACTGCTTCCATCCTTCTCTCGGTGGGTGGCAATGTAATGCATAGTCTCACCATCAGATCTTAGCACAAGGTCCCCTGATTTGGATGACTCATACCCTCCTGCCCTCCCTCCCCCCTCTTCCTGGATAACCTGCCATCATGCATTCAGGTCTCAGGTAAACATTACTTTCTATGGGAACCTTCTCTAACAGCCTTCATCAGGCAAGAAAGATCCTGCTACTCTGTGTCAACAAAGTTCCCTGTGCCTCTCTTCCTTCTCAGAGCTCTTTCATAATTATTAATATTTGCTTAATCAACCTTAATCTTCCTCATACTATACATTTTATGAAGACAGGAAACACTCTCTCATGCCTCCTAGACTATCCTAGTGCCTAGCAGAGTTTGATATATAATTTAAACTAAGTAAAAATTTCCTGAAAGAATATATAAATTCTTAAACATCAAGCTCTGTGTCTTAGTTGATAATGGATACCACCAGTAAAGTTAAGCCTTATCAATTCAAAATTAACTTGCTCAAAATCTATGTTCACTAAGCTGTAACATTTCCATTACCACAGGAAGCAGCCCATGGTTATAGACATATGCAGATCCAAGAGGAATAGTGTTATGAGCTTGAGAAAGGACCCCGTTCTCACTATCACTTCAGTCAGTCTGTGTAGAAATACACCTGAACCAAAGGGAACCTGGAATGTAGTCCACTGACTATAAGGTCCTGAGTAGGTGAAGTGATCAGTTCCCCCTTTGTTGCAATTTAAATAAGCTGAATTAAAAGCAGCATAAGTAAATAGAAAGGAAGGGAAAGAAGAAAGGAGAGAGGGAAGGTAAAAATAAAGTGGAATAGAATGAACACAATTTAAGAAGACTATTCACTTTTGTCAGTGTAATCATCTGGGGGAATAGCCACCTAGACCATCTAGTTTCAGACTTATTTTATGCTTTCAATTCAGCATAGAAGGAACATCACTTTCATTTTTGCAGTGTTGTAAGAGATACTGAAAAATAAAAAATGATTTATTTAGACTAAAATAAGAAAAACTGACAAAATGGCTGAAAAACATCATTGCAGCATACAATTTCCAGTCAAATTGAAGAAATATCAGGAATTTCTTGGCAGTTCAGTGGTTAGAAATCCTTGCTTCCATTTCAGGGGACTCAGGTTCAATCCCTGATTAGGGAACAAAGATCTCATGTGCTGCACAGCAAGACCAAAGCAGGGGGAAAAGGAAGTAAAAAAGAGTTGAAGACAAATTTTTCAGGGTTTTATTTTTAATAAATCTGCTTAGTTATAATATTGTGAACTAATAACTATTTTTAGTTTAAATGTGCATTTTATACTTATATCAATTTAATTTAGTGAGTATATCTACCCACCACTTAACAGAAAAAAAAGCTCGGTTGGTGTGTCTGTGGGAAAACAGAACTTGCAATGAAAAGGATAAGTATTGGTTCCAAACTTTTAATTTCCTTGATGGTGCATTTGAGAAACATTGGTCAATTAATTTGGAAAATCAAATCTCAGTTGCTTTGTTTAATTTGCAGCTTTTTGTTGGTCTTGTTTCTGTTTTGTATTGGGTACTTTGCTATTTTAAAAAAGCTTTTTTTTTTTTTAGCTAACTGTGCAAGGTAAGCATTAATAGTCTCATTTTATACACAAAGAAACAAAGACTCAGTTAAGCAACCACCCAAGGTGACACAGACAGGCCTCACAATAAACTGGCTCCAAACCAGGGAACACTGCAGTTCTTATGCCCTTTCCTCAAACTGCAGGGCTTCAAGCAAAATACTGTCACCAGTTGGAAAGGGAGCTACTTGAATTGTTCTTGGAATCGGATGGTCCCAGTTCCAAGCCCTGTTTCATGTCTATCATTACATAAAAGAAACTCAAGTCTAGAAAGGTGACTAAATTAAATTACTTTTAAGGTCATTGAAGGACACAGAAACATTCCGAAATTTCATCTGGAAAAGTTCCGTGTCTTCCAAGTAAGTATTCAAGCTAACAGGAGGTTAAAAAGGAGAATATCTTCTCTCTGTATTACAGTCTTGAAGTCTTAAAAAGAGAATGCAGTGACTTTTTTAGAAGGAAACAAGATTCTTACATCTTGGCCTCTATTTAGAAGAAATAGAAAGAAAAAGAAAGAAAATAATAATGTCCTAACTGTTTCTTACTGCATTGTAATATTCCCCCCCCCTAAAAAAAGAATTTGGAGTTCTAACCGCCAGGATCTGTGAATGTGACCTTAGTTGGAAATAGGGTATTTGAAGATCAGGTTAAGATCAGGTCATTAGGGTAAGTCTCTAGTCCAGTGGCTTCCCTGGTGGCTCAGATGGTAAAGAATCTGCCTGCAATGCAGGAGACCTAGGTTTGATTCCTAGGTCAGGAAGATCCCCTGGAGAAGGGAATGGTTACTCACTCCAGTATTCTTGCCTGGAGAATTCCACGGACAGAGGAGCCTGGTGGGCTACAGTCCATGGGGTCGCAAACAGTTGGACAGAACTGAGCCACACTATCACATTCATTTTTGCTTTCACTTTCCTAATCCAATAGGATTGGTGTCCTTATAGAAAGGGGAAATTTAGACAAAAAGACATAAACACACACACAGAACACTGTGAATGTGAAAGCATAGATCTGAGGGATGCATCTATCAATATACATCACAGAACACCAGAGACTGGAATATCCCCCACAACCTGGGAGACAGGGGTGAAACAGACTTTCCCTCAGAATGTTGCTCATGGAACAGACTTGAGAAGAAATCAGCTCTGGCAACACCTGATCTCAGCTTCTAGCCTCTTGAACTGTGCAAAGCAGCTTAGGAATGTGTATCTATCTGACACTGTTGTCTATGTCCTTCAGTGGGAAAACTAAAGATTCTGTGATTGTCATATGATTGATTCACTGTTTAAATTGTTAGCAGTTCTCTTGGCCTGCTATTTTTGTCATATATGTCTGTATATTTTCAATCATTAATTCTTGAGCTATGCTTTTGTAGCTCGGGGGATGCCC
Organism: Bison bison bison; assembly: GCF_000754665.1. NCBI lineage: Eukaryota > Metazoa > Chordata > Mammalia > Artiodactyla > Bovidae > Bison > Bison bison. Next base: position 548,651 of record NW_011494675.1, on the reverse strand, counting down.
CTGGGAGACTAAAGCCTTTCTCTGCAAACAAGAAACAAGGAACAAATAAGGGCTTTTGTATGCGGGAGGGCCCCTCAGGGTCCTGCTTGATTTCATTAGTGCATAGAAAGACAATTTATTTTTGTATATTGTTCTTATACTCTAAATCCTAGATAAACCCATTTAGTTCTTGTTAAAGGGTTTTGCTGGTGGCTTAGATGGTAAAGAAGCAGTCTGCAATGAAGGAAACCCATTTTTGATCCCTGGGTTGAGAAGATCCCCTGGAGAAGGGAATGGTTACCTACTCTAGTTTTCTTGCCTGGAGAATTCCATGGACAGAGAAGCCTGGCAAGCTACAGTCCATGGGATGGTTATTCTGATTACTTTCAATTGACTAATAGTTATAATTATTAGTTATAACTAATTAGTTATTCTAACTAGTTTTAGTTGAGGACTTTTTTAAAATAAAAGATTATCCCACCTGAAAACGGTGGTAAATTTACATCTTCTTTTCCAATCTAGATACCTTTTATTTTTTTTCTTGCTCAATTAGCCTGTCCAGAGCCTCCATTACTATGACAAATAGAAATGACAAGAGCAGACATCCTTGTTCTGTTTCTGATCTACAGGAAAAGCCATCAGTATTTCATCATTAAATATGCTAGCTGTGGTAGATGTTTGGTAGGGTTTGTGTTGATGCCCTTTATCAGGTTGAGGTATTTCTCTTCTAGTGCTAGTTTATTGAGCTTTTTCATCATGATACTGCTGGATTTTTGTAGAATAACTTTTCCTCCACCCATTGAGATGGTTTTTATTCTTTTATTCTATTAACATGATGTTTATTGGCTTGGGAATGTTAAACTAAACTTTATATTTCTAGGATGTGGCAAGTAGCTGTCTGAGAAGGCCTTACAAATAGCTGAGAAAAGAGAAGCTAAAGGCAAATGATAAAAGTAAAGATATACCCATCTGAATGCAAAGTTCCAAAGAACAGCCAGGAAAGATAAGAAAGCCTTCCTCAGGGATCAGTGCAAAGAAATTATGGAAAACAATAGAATGGGAAAGACTAGAGATCTCTTCAAGAAATCAGAGATACCAAGTGAACATTTCATGCAAAGATGGGCTCAATAAAGCACAGAAGATATTAAGAAAAGGTGGCAAGAATACACAGAAGAACTATACAAAAAAAGATCTTCACGACCCAGATAACCATGATGCTGTGATCATTCAGCTAGAACCAGACATCCTGGAGTCCAAAGTCAGATGGGCCTTAGGAAATATCACTACAAACAAAGCTAGTGGAGGTGATGAAACTCCAGCTGAGCTATTTCAAATCCTAAAAGATGATGCTGTTAAAGTGTTGCAGTCAATATGCCAGCAAATTTGGAAAACTCAGCAGTGACCACAGGACTGGAAAAGGTCAATTTTCAGTCCAAGCCCAAAGAAAATCAATGCATAAGAATGCTCAAACTGCCACACAATTGCATTCATCTCACACGCTAGCAAAGTAATGCTCAAAATTCTTCAGGCCAGGCTCCAACAGGACGTAAACCAAGAACTTCCACCTGTTCAAGCTGTATTTAGAAAGGGCAGAGAAACCAGAGATCAAATTACCAATATCGACTGGATCATAGAAAAAGCAAAAGAGTTCCAGAAAAACATCTAATTCTGCTTTATTGACTATACCAAAGCCTTTGACAGTTGTGGAGCAACTGTGGAAAATTCTGAAAGAGATGGGGATACCAGACCACCTGACCTGCCTCTTGAGAAATCTGTATGCAGGTCAAGAAGCAACAGTTAGAAACAGACATAGAACAACAGACTGGTTCCAAACTGGAAAAGGAAGATGTCAAGGCTGTATATTGTCACACTGCTTATTTAACTTATCCATAGAGTACATCATGTGAAATGCTGGGCTGGATGAAGCCCAAGCTGGAATCAAGATTGCTGGGAGAAAAATCAATAACCTCAGATATGCAGATGACACCACCCTTATGGTAGAAAGCAAAGTGGAACTGAAGAGCTTCTTGATGAAAGTGAAAGAAGAGAGTGAAAGAGCTAGCTTAAAACTCAATATTCAAAAAAAAAAAAAGATCATGGCATCTGGTCTCATTACTTCATAACAAATAGATGGGGAAACAATGGAGACATTGACAGACTTTATTTTGGGGGACTCCAAAATCACTGCAGATGGTGACTGCAGACATAAAATCAAAAGATGCTTGCTCCTTGGAAGAAAAGCTATGACCAACCTAGATAGCGTATTAAAAAGCAGAGACATTACTTTGCCAACAAAGGTCTGTCTAGTCAAATCTATGGTTTTTCCAGTAGTCATGTTTGGATGTGAGAGTTGGACCATAAAGAAAGCTGAGCACCAAATAACTGATGTTTTTGAACTGCGGTGTTGGAGAAGACACGTGAGAGTCCCTTGGACTGCCAGGATATCCAACCAGTCCATCCTAAGGGAAATCAATCCTGAATATTCTTTGAAAGGACTAAACCAGAGATCAAATTGCCAACATCTTCTGGATCATAGAAAAAGCAAGAGAGTTCCAGAAAAACATCTATTTCTGCTTTATTGACTATGCCAAAGCCTTTGACTGTGTGGATCACAATAAACTGTGGAAAATTCTGAAAGAGATGAGAATACCAGACCACCTGATCTGCCTCTTGAGAAATTTGTATGCAGGTCAGGAAGCAACAGTTAGAACTGGACATGGAACAACAGACTGGTTCCAAATAGGAAAAGGAGTTCGTCAAGGCTGTATATTGTCACCCTGCTTATTTAACTTATATGCAGAGTACATCATGAGAAACGCTGGACTGGAAGAAACACAAGCTGGAATCAAGATTGCCGGGAGAAATATCAATAACCTCAGATATGCAGATGACACCACCCTTATGGCAGAAAGTGAAGAGGAACTAAAAAGCCTCTTGATGAAAGTGAAAGTGGAGAGTGCAAAAGTTGGCTTAAAGCTCAACATTCAGAAAACAAAGATCATGGCATCCGGTCCCATCACTTCATAGGAAATAGATGGGGAAACAGTGGAAACAGTGTCAGACTTTATTTTTCTGGGCTCCA
>NW_011494675.1:544918-545490 GCF_000754665.1 Bison bison bison | reverse complement strand
CTCCAAAATCACTACAGATGGTGACTACAGCCATGAAATTAAAAGACGCTTACTCCTTGGAAGGAAAGTTATGACCAACCTAGATAGCATATTCAAAAGCAGAGACATTACTTTGCTAACAAAGGTCCATCTAGTCAAGGCTATGGTTTTTCCTGTGGTCATGTATGGATGTGAGAGTTGGACTGTGAAGAAGGCTGAGCGCTAAAGAATTGATGCTTTTGAACTGTGGTGTTGGAGAAGACTCTTTGGAGTCCCTTGGACTGCAAGGAGATCCAACCAATCCATTCTGAAGGAGATCAGCCCTGGGATTTCTTTGGAAGGAATGATGCTGAAGCTGAAACTCCAGTCCTTTGGCCACCTCATGTGAAGAGTTGACTCATTGGAAAAGACTCTGATGCTGGGAGGGATTGGGGGCAGGAGGAGAAGGGAATGACAGAGGATGAGATGGCTGGATGGCATCACTGACTCGAGGACGTGAGTCTGAGTGAACTCCAGGAGTTGGTGATGGACAGGGAGGCCTGGCGTGCTGCGATTCATGGGTTTGCAAAGAGTCAGACACGACTGAGCGACTG
>NW_011494675.1:521914-544325 GCF_000754665.1 Bison bison bison | reverse complement strand
TTATTCTGTGCTCAGCTTTCTTTATAGTCCAACTCTCACATCCATATATGACTACTGGAAAAGCCATAGCCTTGACTAGACAGACCTTTGTTGGCAAAGTAATGTCTCTGCTTTTTAATACGCTGTCTAGGTTGATCATAACTTTTCTTCCAAGGAGTAAGCATCTTTTAATTTCATGGCTACAGTCACCCATCTGCAGTGATTTTGGAGCCCCCAAAAATAAAGTCAGCCACTGTTTCCACTGTTTCCCCATCTATTTTCCATGAAGTGATGGGACCCAATGCCATGGCTTTAGTTTTCTGAATGTTGAGCTTTAAGCCAACTTTTTCACTCTCCTCTTTCACTTTCATCAAGAGGCTTTTTAGTTCGTCTTCACTTTCTGCCATAAGGGTGGTGTCATTTTGTTCAACAATGACTAAATATTCATCCACTTAATATTTACATTGAAATCAGTTTTCTTAGCATTTTTGTCAACCTATTCTGGTTTCAGTGAGAAATAGTCATATTTTCATTTTATTTAGCTTTCCTAGTACCCCCAGACACTGTGTAGGAACTGAGAAGGCTACTGTGAGTAAAATAACCACTACAACAGACATTGAGGGAAATTTTAAAGACAAGCAAATTGGCCTTTGCAATGCAATATGCTCAGTGGCATGATAGGGAAAGAACAGTGTCGAGTACATCAGAAAAGTACCCATATCAGACTTGGAGAGAAGAGATCAGAAAATGATCATCAGAAATGCCTGATCTGAGACAGAATGCATGGGAATTAGCCAGATCTGGGAGATGAAAGACTGTTCTAGGGATAAAGGAGAGAAAATTAAAGTGCCAAGAGGCAAGAGAGCATAAGGTTCTTTGCAGGGCTGAGCAGCTTGGTATGGACCTGATTGGAGTGGTACAAGTAGGATCTATTGAGATAAAACCCTGTAACCATATGAAAATGATTATAACAATAAGTTAAAATATCTCCATTAGAATCATGGGCAGAGCTGGAAGTATCATTGGAAACAACCCTGTTCAAACTTTCCCTCAACTCAGGGATTTCTTCTGTGAAATACTGATTAATGATCCTATAGCTGCTGCCTTGGAGAAGGAAATGACAACCCACTGTAGTATTTTTGCCTGGAGAATCTCATGGACAGAGGAGCCTGGTGGGCTGCTGTCCACAGGATTGCACAGAGTTGGACACAACTGAAGCGACTTAGGATGCATGCATGCATTGGAGAAGGAAATGGCAACCCACTCCAGTGTTCTTGCCTGGAGAATCCCAGGGATGGAGGACCCTGGTGGGCTGCTATCTATGGGGTCGCACAGAATCGGATACGACTGAAGTGACGCAGCAGCAGCAGCAGCTGCTGCCTAAACCATCAAGGAAGAAGCAAGCAACAAACTCTAATGGCTATAAAGTACTTTCAAAGTCTGAGCTATTAAAAAAGAATTCTATAACTTTATTTCCTAGTAAAGTTTTTCTCTCTGAGGCAATAAAGAATGCCTCAGCCTCTTCTACAGAAAAATTTGTATTTAGTCCTTTTGTCACCAATCAGTGCTTTCTAAAAGAATTTCTGTAATGATGAACATGTTCTATAATTTATGCCATCAATCGCATCAGTAGCTACATGTAGCCAGTCACTTTCATACTTGATAAAGCAGCTCTAGACTAGGTCTCTACATTCACTCATAACTATTTTGGTGTCATTATTGCTGGGCCTTAAGCCCTTCCTGGTTATCATTTTGAGTCAAAATGTACCTTAGTAATCATGATATACTGTTCCAGGTACTGTCAACCAAGCAGTCAAATGAGGTGACTGATTATTCTCTCCAAAGTTTGGGCTTGCCAATAATTCAGTTTAAGATTTTAACATTGGAGTAGGTTAGTGCTTGTACTCTACTAAAACTCTATAAATTCTTCAGATATATATTGCTATTTATCTAAGTCTGTAACTCTAAGCTTCCATTTGAACAGCTGAACTTAAAAAGAAAGCAAAAAAATTATTGGTTCTTGAGTCTGTCATGTAAAACAAAGTGTTAGCTTTCTTTTTTGCCTTTGTCTTGATCAATAATTTGATAAGTTAGCCTTCAATAGTATTATCCAAATGAATGATATATGAGTTTAACAGGAAAATACCACCACAAAGCTTCCTGTCACAGCACAGAAACTTTCACTAATCAAGATAATTTGTATTTTGTTGTTAAACCAGGTAAAAATCTAACTACGTGTGCATGCTAAATCGCTTCAGTTGTGTCCAACTCTTTGCAACCCTATGGACTGTAGCCCGCCAGGCTCCTCTGTCCATGAGATTCTCCAGGCAAGAATACTGGAGTGGGTTACCATGCCCTTCTCCAGGGGATATTCTGGACCACGGATCAAACCTGCATCTCCTGTGGCTCCTGCATTGCAGGCAGATTGTTTACTGCTGAGCCACCAGGGAAGCCCATAAGAATCTAACTATATTCCTGGTCAAAAGTGATAAAGAGGTAGTCAAGTTCTTGATCTCGGTAGTGACTGCATGAATGTGATCACTTATCAAGCTGTGGGTTTTTGTTTGCATGATGTATTTCAGTTAAAACCCTCTAACACAGTATTGAAAAATACTGACAAAAGCATTGCAATCTCTATTCAGAACTCTGTTCACAAAGGCTTTATGTCACAGGCCTCTTCCCCTAGCTCTCCAGAGACATCCCTCAAAGGGAGCAGATTATTCTCTGGAGAAATTGAATAGAAATTGAAAAAGAGAGGCTGAGGATTCTCCAGATACTGGAGAGGCCTCATGTGAGGTGGGCATACAGCTGAGAACAGAAGCATTTTGCTGAACTCAGGGATCCTAAGTCCCTTTTCCATAGCTGATCCTCAGAAGGATGACATTGGGGCATATTCTTCCCCATGCAGAAATTAGGAGACTCTTCGCTGGAGAAATTGAATTCAACCTAAAGAAAGAGACAAAGTCTGAAAAAACAGAGTGCTGCCTGATCATCTAAAGTGGTTTTAGAATCATGTTTGCAAATCCTTCCCCTTCTCAGAAATGTAACTCATTTGAAGCTGGTAACTTCATAGTTCATTTAAAGCTATTACACACTTGATGAAATATCTCCTCCTCTATATTGGGATTCAATTCCCTTTCAGCAGGGCTATTTGATTCATTTTCCACCTTGTACATGGATTTACCTTGATGAAGAAGGGCAAGCACTGAGTGGTTCTGAAGCCCCCTAGATATTAATGATGTTGCACCTATTCCTCAGGCTTCCTCTTTACCTTCTTCTATCACTAGCAGATGAGTTATTTTCTAGCAAGAGAAAGCTCAGAGACTCTTCATGGAATACAAGAAGTCTTGCTCAAATCTGCCAAAAGATGAAACAAAGTTTTACATTTTTCTTTTTTTTTTTAAGTCATTTTAATTGGAGGCTAATTGCTTTACAATATTGTGGTGGTTTTTGCCACACATTAACATGAATCGGCCATGGGTGAACATGTGTACCCTCGTCCTGAACCCCCTCCCACCTTCCTCCCCACCCCATGCCTCTGGGTTGTCCCAGAGCACTGGCTTTGAGTGCCCTGCTTCATGCATTGAATTTGCACTGGTCATCTATTTTTACATATGATTATATACATGTTTCAATGCTATTCTCTCAAATCATCCAACCCTCACCTTCTCTCACATAGTCCAAAAGTCCGTTCTTTACCTCTGTGTCTCTTTTGCTGTTTCACGTTGTTGTCATCTTTCTAAATTCCATATATATGCATTAATATACTATATTGGTGTTTCTCTTTCTGACTTACTTCACTCTATATAATAGGCTCGTTTCATCGACCTCATTAGAACTGACTCAAATGCATTCTTTCTTAAGCTGAGTAATATTCCGTTGTGTATATGTACCATAACTTGCTTATCCATTAGTCTGCTGACAGACATCTAGGTTGCTTCCATGTCCTAACTATTATAAACACTGCTGCAATGAACATTGGGGTATATATATCTCTTTCAATTTTGGTTTCCTTGGTATGTATGGCCTGCAGTGGGATTGCTAGGTTGTATGGCAGTTCTATTTCCAATTTTTAAAGGAATTTCCACACTGTTCTCCATAGTGGCTGAACTAGTTTGCATTCCCACTAATAGTGGAAGAGGGTTCCCTATTCTCCACATTCTCTCCAGCATCTGTTGTTTGTAGACTTTTTTTTTAATATAATTTATTATTTTATTCAAGGATATTTGCTTTACAGAATTTTGCTGTTTTCTGTCAAACCTCAACATGAATCAGCCATAGGTATACATATATCCCCTCCCTTTTGAACCTCCCTCCCATCTCCCTCCCCATTCCACCCCTCTAGGTTGATACAGAGCCCCTGTTTGAGTTTCCTGAGCCATACAGCAAATTCCTGTTGGCTATCTATTTTACATACGGTAATGTAAGTTCCCGTGTTACTCTTTCCTTACATCTCACCCTCTCTTCCCCTCTCCCCATGCCCATAAGTCTATTCTCTATGTCTGTTTCTCCATTGTTGCCCTGTACATAAATTCTTCAGTACCATTTTTCTAGATTCCATATATGTGTGTTAGAATACGACATTTATCTTTCTCTTTGTGACTCACTTCATCTGTATGATAGGTTCTAGTATTGTTTGTAGACTTCTTGATGGCAGCTATTCTGACCTGTGTGAGATGGTTCTCCATTGCATTTCTCTGAAAATGAGTGATGCTGAGCATCTTTTCCTGTATTTGTTAGCCATCTGTATGTCTTCTTTGGAGAAATGTCTGTTTAGTTCTTTAGCCCACTTTTTTATTGGGTCATTTATTTTTCTGGTATTGAGCTGCATGAGCTGCTTGTATGTTTTGGAGACTAATTCTTTCTCAGTTGTTTCATTGGCTATTATTTTCTCCCATTCTGAAGGCTGCCTTTTCAACTGGCTTATAGTTTCCTTTATTGTGCAAAAGCTTTTAAGTTTAATTAGGTCCCATTTGTTTATTTTTGTTTTTATTTCCATTACTCTGAGAGATGGGTCATAGAGGATCTTGCTGTGATTTATCTCAGAGAGTGCTCTGCCTATGTTTCCCTCTAAGAGTTTTAGAGCTTCTGGTCTTAAATTCAGACCTTTAATCCACTTTGAGTTGAATCCATTCTTGTGTATGGTGTTAGAAAGTGTTCTAGTTTCATTTTTTTACACATGGTTGATCAGTTTTCCCAGCAACAGTTGTTAAAGAGGTTGTCTTTTCTCCATTGTGTATTTTTGCTTCCTTTGTCAAAGATGAGGTGTCCATAGGTGCATGGATCTATCTCTGGGCTTTCTATTTTGTTCCATTGATTTATATTTCTGTCTTTGTGCCAGTTCCATACTGTCTTGATGACTGTAGCTTTGTAGTATAGTCTGAAGTCAGGAAAGTTGATTCTTCTAGTTCCATTCTTCTTTCTCAAGATTGCTTTGGCTATTCGAGGTTTTTTGTGTTTCACATACAAATTGTGAAATTATTTGTTTCAGTTCTGTGAAAAATACCATTGATAGCTTGATAGGGATTGCATTGAATCTATCGATTGCTTTGAGTATTATACTCATTTTCACTATATCGATTCTCCCAACCCACAAACATAGCATATTTCTCCATCTATTTGTGTCATATTTGATTTCTTTCACGAGTGTTTTATAGTTTTCTATATTTAGGTCTTTTGTTTCTTTAGGTAAATCTTATTCCTAAGTATTTTATTCTTTTCATTGCAATGGTGAATGGGATTGTTTCCTTAATTTATCTTTCTCTTTGTTCATTGCTAGTGTATAGGAATGCAAGGGATTTTTGTATATTAATTTTATATCCTACAACTTTACTATATCCGCCAATTAGCTCTAGTAATTTTCTGATGGGGTCTTTAGGGTTTTCTATGCAGAGGATCATGTCATCTGCAAACAGTGAGAGTTTACTTCTTCTTTTCCAATATGGGTTCCTTTTATGTCTTTTTCTTCTCTGGCTGTTGTGGCCAAAACTTTCAAAACTATGTTGAAGAGTAGTGGTGAGAGTGGGCATCCTTGCCTTGTTCCTGACTTTAGGGGAAATTCTTTCAGTTTTTTGCCTTTGAGGATAATGTATGCTGTGGGTGTGTCATATATGGCTTTTGTTACGTTGAGGTATGTTGCTTCTTTGCCTGCTTTCTGGAGCTTTTATCACAAATGGGTGTTGAATTTTGTCAAAGACTTTCTGCATCTATTGAGATAAACATATGCTTTTTATCTTTCAATTTGTTAATACGGTGTATCACATTTATTGATTTGTGAATATTGAAGAACCCTTCAATCCTTGGAATAAAGCCCTCTTGGTAATGAATAATCTTTTTAATGTTGTTGGATTCTATTTGCTAGAATTTTGTTGAGGATCTATGCATCAATGTTCATTAGTGATATTGGCCTGTAGTTTTCTTTTTCTGTGGCATCTCTGTTTGATGGACATGAGTTTGAGTGAACTCCGGGAGTTGGTGATGGACAGGGAGGCCTGGCGTGCTGCAATTCATGGGGTCGCAAAGAGTTGGACACGACTGATCAACTGAACTGAAATGAACTGAACTGTTTGATTTTGGTATTAGGGTGATGGTGGCCACTTAGAATGAGTTTGGAAGTTGACCATCCTCTGTTATTTTCTGGAAGAGCTTGAGTAGGATAGGTGTTAGCTCTTCTCTAAATTTTTGGTAGAATTCACCTGTGAAGCCATCTGGTCCTGGGCTTTTGTTTGTTGAAATATTTTTCATTACAGCTTCAATTTCCGTGCTTGTGATGGGTCTGTTAGGATTTTATGTTGCTTCCTGGTTCAATATTGGAAAGTTATACTTTTCTATGAATTTGTTCATTTCTTCCAAGTTATCCATTTTATTGGCATATAGTTGCTCACAGTAGACTCTTATGATCTTTTGTATTTCTGTGTTGGCTGTTGTGATTTACCATTTCCATTACTAATTTTATTGATGTTATTCTTCTCACTTTTTTTCTTGATGAGTCTGGCTAATGGTTTGTCTATTTTAGATATCTTCTCAAAGAACCAGCTTTTAGTTTTGTTGATCTTTGCTATAGTCTCCTTCATTTCTTTTTCACTTGTTTATGCTCTGATTTTTATGGTTTCTTTCCTTCTACTAACTTTGGGGTTCTTCTGTTATTCTTTTTCAAGTTGCTTTAGATGTAAAGTTGGGTTGTTTATTTGATGTTTCTCGAAGTAGGCTCATATCACTATGAACCTCTCTCATAGCACTGCTTTTATTGAATCCCATATGTTTTGGGTTGTTGTGCTTTGATTTTCATTTGTTTCTATGCATATTTTGATTTCCTTTTTGATTTCTTCCATGATCTGTTGGTTATCCAGAAGTTTGTTGTTTAGCCTCCATATGTTTATATTTTTTATAGTTTTTTCTCCTGTTCAGTTCCATTCAGTTCAGCCTCTCAGTTGTGTACAACTCCTTGTGATCCCATGGACTGCAGCATGCCAGGCTTCCCTGTCCAACTCCAGGAGCTTACTCAAACTCATGGCCATCGAATCAGTGATGCCATCCAATTATCTCATCTTCTGTTGTCCCCTTTTCTTCCTGCCTTCAGTCTTTTCCAATGAGTCAGTTCTTCCCATCAGGTGGCCAAAGTATCAGAGTATCAGCTCCAACATCAGTCCTTCCAATGAATATTCAGGACTGATTTCCTTTAGGATGGACTGGTTGGATCTCCTTACAGTCCAAGGGACTCTCAAGAGTCTTCAACACCACAGTTCAAAAGCATCAGTTCTTCAGTCCTCAGCTTTCTTTATGGTCCAACCCTCATATCCATACATGACTACTTAAAATACCGTATATTTGACTAGACTGACCTTTGTTGACAAAGTAATGTTTCTGCTTTTTAGTATGCTGTCTAGGTTGGTCATAGCTTTTCTTCCAAGGAGCAAGCATCTTTTAATTTAATGACTGCAGTGATTTTGGACATCTAATCTTACCATATTTTGATCAAAAAGATGCTTGAAATGATTTCAATTTTTAGAAATTTACCAAGGCTAGATATGGCCCAGGATGCGATCTGTCCTGGAAAATGCTCTGTGTGCACTTGAGAAAAAGGTGAAATCTACTGTTTTGGGGTGAAATGCCCATAGATATCAATTAACTCTAACTGGTCCATTGTATCAATTAAAGCTTATGTTTCCTCACTAATTTTCTGTTTGGTTGAGTGGGGTATTAAAGTCCCTCACTATTGTGTTACTATTAGTTTCCCCTTTCATACTTGTTAGCATTTGCCTTCCATATTGTGGTGCTCCTATGTTGGGTGCATATATATTTATAAATGTTATATCTTCCTCTTGGATTGATTCCTTGGGCATTATGTAGTGTCCTTATCACAGTCTGTATTTCAAAGTCTATTTTATCTGATGTGAGTATTGCTACTCCTGCTTTCTTTTGGTCTCCATTTTCATGAAATATCTTTTTCCAGCCCCTCACTTTCAGTCTGTATGTGTCCCTAGGTTTGAGGTAGTCTCTTGTAGACAGCATATATGGGGGTCTTGTTTTTGTATCCATTTGGCCAATCTTTGTCTTTTGCTGAGCGACTTCACTTTCACTTTTCACTTTCATGCATTGGAGAAGGAAATGGTAACCCACTCCAGTGTTCTTGCCTGGAGAATCCCAGGGATGGGGGAGCCTGGTGGGCTGCTTTCTGTGGGGTCACACAGAGTCAGACACGACTGAAGTGACTTAGCAGCAGCAGCAGCAATCCATTTACATTTAAAGTAACTATTGATAAGTATGATTCTGTTACCATTTACTTTGTTGTTTTGGGTTCATTTTTATAAACCTTTTCTGTGTATCCTGTCTAGAGAAGATCCTTTAGCACTGGTTGAAGAGCTGGTTTGGTGGTGCTAGTTCTCTCAGCTTTTGCTTGTCTATAAAACTTTTGATTTCTCTTCCATATCTAAATGAGATCCTTTCTGGGCAGAGTAATCTTGGTTGTAGTTTTTCTCTTTCATCACTTTAAGTATGTCCTGCCATTCCCTTCTGGCCTGAACAATATCTATTGAAAGATCAGCTGTTATCTTTATGGGGATCCCCTTATGTGTTATTTGTTGCTTTTCCCTTGTTGCTTTTAATATTTGCTCTTTGTGTTTGATCTTTGTTAGTTTGATTAATATGTGTCTTGGGGTGTTTCACCTTGGGTTTCTTTTCTCCTGTTTGAGACTCTCTGGGTTTCTTGGGCTTGGGTGGCTATTTCCTTCCCCATTTTAGGGAAGTTTTTGACTATTATCTCCTCAGGTATTTTCTTGTGCCCTTTCTTATTGTCTTCTTTTACTGGGACTCCTATGTTTCAAATGTTGGGGCATTTTACATTGTCCCTGAGGTCTCTGAGGTTGTCCTCATTTCTTCTAATTCTTTTTTTCTTTTATCCTCTCTGCTTCATTTATTTCCACCATTCTATCCTCCACCTCATTATCCTCTCTTCTGCCTCAGTTATTCTACTTTGGTTCCCTCCAGAGTGCTTTTAATCTCAGTTAATGCATTGTTCATTATTGATTGACTCTTCTTTCTTTATTTCTTCTAGGTCTTTGTTAAACATGTCTGGCATCTTCTGATTCTTTGTCTCTATTCTATTTATCTGTAACTCCATTTTGTTTTTAAGATTTTGGATCATCTTTACCATCATTGTTCTGAGTACTTTTTCAGGTAGACTCCCTATCTCCTCCTCTTTGGTTTGGTGGGTTTTACCACGTTCCTTCACCTGCTGAATATTTCTCAGCCTTTTCATTTTGCCTAGATTGCTGTGTCTGGGGTGCCCTTTCTGCAGAATGGAACTTTGTGGTTCCTCTTAATTGTGGAGTCTGCGCCCTGTGGGTGGGGTTGGACCAGTGTCTTGTCACAGTTTCTTGGTTGTGGGAACTTGTGTCTGTGTTCTGGTGGGTGGAGCTGGATCTTGTCTCTCTGGAGTGCAATGAAGCATCCAGTAGCAGGTTTTGGGGGGATCCATGTGTTTGGCATAGCTTTGGGGAGTCCGTCTTTTAATGTTCATGATTGTGTTCCTGTTTTGCTGGAGAATTAGTTTGGTGTGTTTTTCACGGGGACTTGTTGGCTCCTGTGTGGAGCTTGATTTCAGTGTAGGTATAGAGACTTTTGGGTGAGCTCTTGTCTATTAATGTCCCCTGGAGTCGGGAGTCCTCTGATGTTCTAAAGTTCTGGAGTTAAGCCTCCTGCCTCTGGCTCAGTCCTTCTCTTACAGTAGACTCAAGACTTTTCCATCCATACAGCACAGAAGATAAGACCTCTATGTTAATGGTGAAATGATTCTCCACAGACAGTAACACCCAGAGATATTTACAGAATTATATAGAGAAGAGGGAGGAGGGAGATAGAGGTGACCAGGAGGAAAAAAAAGGAGTCAAAAGAGGGGAGAGCAATATAGCCAGTGATCAAATCCCTAACGGCTCTCCACAGCCTGGAACACTCAGAGAAATTCACAGAATTATATAGAAAAGAGAAGAGGGAGGAGGGAGATAGAGGTGACCTGGAGGAGAAAGGAGTGAGTCAAAAGAGGAGATAGCAATCAAGACAGTAATCAAATCCCTAAGTGAAAATGGATACTGAAGATTAGATTCTTAAAGGTACAAAATTGATAACAAATCTCAAAAAGCAAAGATTAAAAACCTAGAATAGAGGTTAGACTCTCAAAAATGCAATATAAAAATACAAAACAAAATCAATCACAAAAATTAAAAAAATATATATGGAATTTGTTTTAAAAAATAGTTTTTTTGAAAGGTAATAGTAGGTTATAAAAATGAAAGTTAGAGGAGTAATAAAGAACTAAAATTTTTTTAAAAATTGAAAAGTGATAATAATAAAAATATGTCTAGGAATTTCTCTGGAGCTGTGGTGGGCAGTGTGGGGTTGGTTCAGTGTCAGATAGTCCTTTGTTCTTGTTTGTACATGTTCTCAAGGTCTATAGGTGTCTATCAAATGTACCGTCTCAGCATTAACTTCAGGTTTTTAATCTGTTGCATCTGTCACTTCCAGAGTGGTTCCCCCTTCTTTGCTTATCTTGGCTTCCTCTTTTTGCAAGTCTCTTCAGTGTCTAATTTCTTCCCTGACACAAGGGAGCAAACATGGCCACTTACTTACACTCACTTGTTCAGTTGTGTTGTGGGGAGGGAGGGACACTACAGACAAATACTGCTGGTATGTGTGGGGAGTGCTTACAGTGGATGGACCACACTGGGTTTGCCACAGCCCAAGGCACACTGCTCAGGCTCCAGCCTGCTCTGCAAGGGCACTGTCCCAAGTGGACCCTGTGTCTCAAGCACTTACCAGCTCTAAGCTGTTCAGGTTCTCAGGTGCTCTGCAAAGGCACAGACCCCTATGGGCTGTGCATTTTGTGCTCTTTCCAGGTTCAAGCAGCTCAGGCGACTGGGTGCTTGTTGAGCACCCCATCCCAAGCGGTTCGTGCATCTTATACGCTCGCTGGTCCTGGCTGCTCAGTTCCCAGGTGCACCACGAGATCACAGTCCCAGGTGTGCTGTGTGTCTCCTTTGGGGAGCTGATCTCATACTGTGACACTCCTGGCAGATGTGAACCGACTAGTATACCAGGAAGATGTGGTTAGCAACTGGCAGCCTGCTCAGAGTTTGGTGGAAGATGCAGTCTCTGGGGCCAAGATTGCAGCAGCCTCTTGCTTTCCGGCTCTGGCTGTCACACGCCTGCCTTTCTGCCTCCAGGGAGGGAGGACCCTCCCTCTATGGCAGCCAGCTTGCTCTCCTTGGGTATTTGCTCACTCCTTTGTTCTGTGAGTGTGCCAGGGGTCACTGTGCAGCATGACAGCCTTTCTTAGAAAGGTCTTCTTTTTCTGTCTCTGTGGCGATCCCACAGTTTGGGTTGCTATCTCACATTAGCTTCCTCAGATAGCCCTCAGGGCATTCGGGCCCGGTCTTTAAGCTAAGGACCAATGATGAAGCCTGTGCCTTCCTGCCCAGTCCCTACTTGCTGGTAGTGGATGCGAGCATCAGTGTCACTTCTCTGACTTCACTAGTGGTTGTGGTTAGGTGCATATTCTGTGGGTTTTTTGGTTTTTGTTTTCCTCCAAGTTATGTTGCCCTCTGAGATTTCCAAACTCCCCACAGACACGCCTGTAAGAGGATTTCCTACTGTGTGGAAACTTCTCCTTCACAGCTCCCTCCCCAGGATGGGTGTCCACCCTTAAATCTTTTGTCTCTATTTTCATCTTTTATATTTTTTCCCACCTCCTTTTGAAGAGATTGGGCTTCCTTTTTGGGTACCAGGTGTCCTCTGCCAGTGTTCAGAAGTCATTTTGTGGAAGTTGCTCAACATTCAACTTATCTTTTGATAAATTTGTGGGGGAGAAAGTGGTCTCCCCATCCTATTCCTCTGCGATCTTGGGGCCACCCCCCTACATTTTTCTTGTTCAGTTCAGTTCAGTCACTTGGTCGTGTCCGACTCTTTGCGACCCCATGAATTGCAGCACGCCAGGCCTGCCTGTCCATCACCAACTCCCGGAGTTCACTCAAACTCATGTCCATCGAGTTGGTGATGCCATCCAGCCATCTTATCCTCTGTCATCCCCTTCGCCTCCGGCCCCCAATCCCTCCCAGCATCAGAGTCTTTTCCAATGAGTCAACTCTTCACATGAGGTGGCCAAAGTACTGGAATTTCAGCTTTAGCATCATTCCTTCCAAAGAACATCCAGGACTGATCTCCTTTAGAATGGACTGGTTGGATCTCCTTGCAGTCCAAGGGACTCTCAAGAGTCTTCTCCAACACCACAGTTCAAAAGCATCAATTCTTTGGCGCTCAGCTTTCTTCACAGTCCAACTCTCATATCCATACATGACTACTGGAAAAACCATAGTCTTGACTAGACAGAACTTTGTTGGCAAAGTAATGTCTCTGTTTTTGAATATGCTATCTAGGTTGGTCATAACTTTCCTTCCAAGGAGTAAGCATCTTTTAATTTCATGGCTGCAATCACCATCTGTAGTGATTTTTGGAGCCCCCCAAAATAAAGTCTGACACTGTTTCCACTGTTTCCCCATCTATTTCCCATGAAGTGATGGGACCAGATGCCATGATCTTAGTTAGGTAGGGTTTTTTGTCAAGTTAAATACATATGCCCTCTAATCTGTAACTTGTTCCCTAAAAGAGCACATCAAACTGCATATTCCATGAGAATTTGTACCAGTGATATCAAACTTTAGGATCCTGAAGAATTAGCACAAAGACTTCAGCTGGCCCAAGCAGCCCCACACCTAGCTCTGGTGTTGTCATGCACTTCAAACATCCCTCGTTCCCCTCCTGCACCCCCACTATTGGCTCTTATTACTTAAAACACTCTGAATTGTTTAAATGGCAATATAATTGGCAAATCCTATAAGTTCCTATTACAATAGTCTCCACTTTTTTTAATTAATAGAACATTTCTTGATCTCCTATCATGTACAAGGTATCATGCCAGGTGTACAGAGGATATGGGAGGAAAGATGGAGAATAGCAAGGTCCCAGCTCCACAGTCACTCATGACCTGCATGACTTTGACCTTATTAATAACCCTCACTGAACCTCTTAAAGGCTCAGAAAGAGATTAGCAAGAACAATGTTACAGGAGAATGAAAGTACATAGAAATCTTTGGATTAAAAGAGGTAGCAACCCAAGGCAGAATGTGCTGAGGCATGACAGACAGAGGTTAGTGATCCAGGATGGGGAGGAGGGAGGAGGGTTGGAGGCTGCTGTTCCCTGAAGCAGCACAAGACCTCAGTGAGGGAGTCAGGGCTGGTGGGAGGGGGCTGGAGCTGGTTCAGTTAGAAAACATGGCGGGAACTTATAACACAATAGCTAACATTTATTGCACACAGCAACACGTACCTCACGTGTAACATTTTAATGAATTCTCACAAACTCCCTATGAAACGTTATCATCCTCATTTCAGGATGAGGAAATTGGTGTAGAGTAGCAGGAGAGGGAAAGGTTTTCCAGCAAGTGGATCAATTACTTGGAGCAAAGGGACAAGGCCACAGCTCAGTCCTGCCTGGTACTGGGTTCATTCTCCTGTGAGCAGTAGCCTAGGCTCTGAGCCTCCAATTGCACAGTGAACTCCACCCTTTTATTTTTTCAATAGTTTGAAAGTAGCATTTTGTATAGTGGGTTCTACCCTCTTACATCCTCTTCCTTTCAACATGGGGAGCACAACAGTACTCAGTGTGTCCTACGACATTTTACCACAGTCTGGTGATTTTATGGGAGAATGTCAGCATTTGACAATCACTTGCCACAGCATCTATTTGACCAAAGGCATAGCTCACTCTTCTGAACATTAACTGGAAGATTTTAATCTTTTCAAAGAATAGATTGGGACTAAATCCTCAGAGACAAACATACAGCCCTCTGTGCATTCACACATGAAGACTTTGAACAGAGTCTTTCTCCAACTTGGGAAATTTAAAAGCTCTAGGCTTTATGTGAGTTTAGGAGTTAGAAGTTGAGATAGGAATTTCTTTAAGTATTGCAGATCCAAGCTTTCCCAAAGGTTAAAATGTCTTTAGCCAGATTATATACAAGTGAGTAAAATACTAATTGTGTGCATGCTCAGTCACTTCAGTGGTGTCTGACTCTTTGCAACCCTATGGACTATAGCTCACCAGGCTCCTCTGTCCATGGGATTATCCAGGCAAGAATACTGGAGTGGGTTGCCCTGTCCTCCTCCAGGGGATTTTCCCTACCCAGGAATTAAACCTGGGTTTCCTGTGTTGGAGGCAGATTCTTTATCACTGACCTACTAGGGAAGCTCAAAATATTAATTAATTATAATATTATAGATACTAAGCATATCCTACACTCTCATTTTAATTATGATATTAACTTTAAGTTTTCAAATTACTACTTCAGCAAAATTAAAAATAGAAAATCTAGGAAACAGAGAATCCCTTGTTTTCTAGACAGATCTACATATTGTTTTTGTACTCTAGTCTTCATATTTATTTGTTTCTATCCCACATCAAGTGCTAAAAAAAGATAGCTTAATTCAGGTAATCTTAAAAGAAGTCTGGTCAGTAAATCATATAAAAATTCATTTGTACTGAAGTGCCTATTAATGAGTCTTTCTTTCTGATGGCTACTGGCTTAGAACTTTTTCTCTCCTTTCAAAGCATCTGTCTTCTCAAAAAATTGTGCATAAGGGGGAAATTCTGGGAAGCATTTTCTGAGATTTTATAGAAGATGCAAGTCTGCAGTGTGTGCATGTAGTGGCCACAATCATGGTTTCTAAAGTTAAAAGTCTGGCCCCATACATCCGGATTAACTTCACCTCTGAGACAATTCCTTCACATATGAATAGAAGAAAAAAAAAAAAAAAGGCACTTACATTCCAGAGCAATAAGTAAGATCAAGCACAATTCACAGTAAAAGTTATCTAGTATGAAAAGATAATTAGAACATAAGTTGTTTAAAAATATTTAGCACCATTTTCAACAGTAGGTGTCACTCTACTCTTAGTTCAGACCCCTGTGTTCCAAGAGTATTAGGGAACGAAAGTACATGATAAAAGAATTCCCTTAGACACCTTACAACTAAACAGCATAGTTTTAGGTACAGCCTCAAAATTGTTGTTTGAGAGTTAACAACAGACTTATTAAACACACACACACACACACACGTTGGAGGAGGGTTGGAAAGTGACCCCCCAGGTCCGTAGGTGTCTACTATGCTACTGGGAGGAACAGATAAATAGCTCCAGAAAGCATGAAGAGGCTGAGCCAAAGCAGAAAAGATGCCCTGTCTGTCTGGTGGTGAAAATAAAGTCTGATGAAAAGAAAAAGTAAAGTCCAATGCTGTAAAAAAGATTATTGCATAGGAACCTGGAATGCTAGGGCCATGAATCAAGGTAAACTGGACGTGGTCAAGCAGATGACAAGAGTGAACATCGACATTTTAGGAATCAGTGAACTAAAATGGATGGGAATGGGCTAATTTAATTCAGATGAACATTACATTTACTACTGTTGGCAAGAATCCCTTAAAAGGGATGCAGTAGATCTCATAGTTAAAAAGAGTCTGAAATGCATTACTTGGGTACAATCTCAAAAACAACAGCATGATCTTGGTTCATTTCCAAGGCAAACCATTCAAATATAGTAATCCAAGTCTATGCCCCAACAACTAATGCTGAAGAAGCTGAAGTCAAATGGTTCTATGAAGACCTACAAGACCTTCTAGAACTAACACCAAAAGAAGATGTTCATCACAGGCAATTGAAATGCAAAAGTAGACAGTCAAGGGATACCTGGAGTAACAGGCAAGTTTGGCCTTGGAGTACAAAATGAAGCAGGGCAAAGGCTAACAGGAGTTCTGCCCAGAGAATGCACAGGTCATAGCAAACACCCTCTTCAAACAACACAAGAGACGACTCTACACATGGACATCACCAGATGGGTCAATATTGAAATCACATCGATTATATTCTTTGCAGCTGAAGATGGAAATGTTCTATACAGTGGGCAAAAACAAGGCCTGGTACTGACTGTGGCTCAGATCATAAACTCTTTATTGCAAAATTCAGACTTAAATAAAGAACATATGGAAATCCACTAAGCCATTCAGGTATGACCCACATCAAATCCTTTATAATTATATGGGGGAAGTGACAAAAAGATTCAAGGGATTAGATCTGAAAGACTGCCTGAAGAACTATGGACAGAGGTGAGTAATATTGTACAGGAGGTGGTGACCAGAACCATCCCAAGAAAAAGAAATGCAAGAAAACAAAATGGTTGTCTGAGTAAGCGCTAAAAATAGCTGAGAAAAGATGTGAAAGGCAAAGGAGAAAGGGAAAGATAGACCCAACTGAATGCAGAGTTCCAGAGAATAGCAATAAGAGATAAGAAATCAGCCATTAAAAAGAATTCATTTGAATCCGTTCTAATGAGATGGATGAAACTGGAGCCTATTATACAGAGTGAAATAAGCCAGAAAGAAAAACACCAATACAGTATACTAACACATATATATGGAATTTAGAAAGATGGTAACAATAACCCTGTGTACAAGACAGCAAAAGAGACACTGATGTATAGAACAGGCTTATGGACTCTGTGGGAGAGGGAGAGGGTGGGAAGATTTGGGAGAATGGCATTGAAACATGTATACTATCATGTATGAAACGAGTCGCCAGTCCAGGTTCAATGCACGATACTGGATGCTCGGGGCTGGTGCACTGGGACGACCCAGAGGGATGGTAGGGGGAGGGAGGAGGGAGGAGGGTTCAGGATGGGGAACACATGTATACCTGTGGTGGATTCATTTCGATATTTGGCAAAACCAATACAATATTGTAAAGTTTAAAAATAAAATAAAATTTAAAAAAAAATGAAAGAAAATAAACAAGACTACAAAACAAAACAAAACAAAAAAATAAGAAAGCCTTCTTAAGTGAACAATGCAAAGAAACAGAAGAAAACAATAGAATGGGAAAGATGAGAGATCTCAAGAAAATTTGAGATACCAAGGGAATATTTCATGCAAAGATGGGGCATGATAAAGGTAGAAATGCTAAGGACCTAATAGAAGCAGAAGAGATTAAGACGAGGTGGCACGAATATACCAAAGTGTACAAAAAAGGTCTTAATGATCCAGATAACCGCTATTGTGTGGCTACAAATCTAGAGCCGGACATCCTGGAATGTGAAGTCAAGTGGGCATTACTACCAACAAAGCTAGTGTGGGTGACTGAATTCCAGCTGAGCTATTTCAAATCCTAAGATATTGCTCTTAAAGTGTTGTACTCAATATGTCAGTAAATCTGGAAAACTCAGCAGTGGCCACAGGACTGGAAAAGGTCAGTTTTCATTACAATCTCAAAGAAGGGCAATGCCAGAGATTGTTCAAACTACCATACAATTGCACTCATTTCACATTCAAGGAAGATAATGCTCAAAATCCTTCAAGCTAGGCTTCAACAGTATGTGAAACGAAAACTTCCAGATGTACAAACTGGCTTTAAAAAGGGCGGAAGAACCAGAGACCAAACTGTCAACAACTGTTGGATCATAGAAAAAGCAGTAGAATTTCAGAAAAACATCTACTTCCGTTTCATTGACTATGCCAAAGCCTTTGTGTGGATCACAACAAACCATGGAAAATTCTTCAAGATATGGGAATACCAGACCACCTGACCTGCCTCCTGAGAAATCTGTAGGCAGGTCAAGAAGCAACAGAACTGGACATGGAACATCCAACTGGTTCAAAATTGGGAAAGGAGTACATTAGGTTGTATATTGCTACTCTACTTATTAACTTTCACACAGAGTACATCATGTGCAGTGCCAGGTTGGATGAATCACAAGCTAGCATTAAGATTTCTGGGAGCAATATCAACAACCTCAGATATGTAGATAATATCAATTCAATGGCAGAAAGTGAAGAGAAACTAAAGAGCCTCCTGATGAAGATGAAAGAGGTGAGTGAAAAGGCTGGCTTAACTCAAATAACTTAATTCAAATAACTAAGATTATGGCATCTAGTCCCACAACTTCATGGCAAATACATGGGGAAACAGTGGAAACAGTGACACTTTTATTTTCTTGGGTTTCAAAGTCACTCTGGACAGTGACTGTAGCCATGAAATTAAGACGCTTGTTCATTGGTAATAAAGTTATGACACACCAAGACAGCATATTAGAAAGCAGAGACATTACTTTGTGGACAAAGGTCCATCTAGTCAAGGCTATGGTTTTTCCAGTAGTTATGTATAGATGTGAGAGTTGAACCATAAAGAAGGCTGAGTGCTAAAGAAACAATGCTTTTGTTGGAGAAGACTCTTGTGAGTCTCTTGGACAGCGAGGTCAAACTAGTCAATCCTAAAGGAAACCAACCCTGAATATTCATTAGAAGGACTGATGCAGAAGCTCCAATACTTTGGCCACATGATGTGAAGAGCAGACTCATTGGAAAAGACCTTGATGCTGGAAAAGACTGAAGGCGGGACAAGGGAGCAACAGAGAATGAGATGGTTGGATGGCATCATTTACTCAACGGACATGATTTGAGCAAACTCCATGAGATAATGAAGGGCAGGGAAGCCTGGCATGCCACAGTCCATGGTGTTGCAGAGTGGGATATGACTTAGCAACCAAACAACAGCCAGAGTCTCAGCTGTAACTTTCTCAGTCCTTATTTGAACCTCTTTACTGTATAAGTATTAAAAAAAAAAAAAAAATGGTGCATGTACATGTGCTCAGTCATGTGACTCTTTGCGACCCCATGGACTGTAACCCACCTCACTATTCTGTCCATGGGATTTCCCAGGCAAGAGTACTGGAATGAGCTGCCATTTCCTTTTCCTGGGGCTCTCTCCAACCCAGGGATTGAACCCATGTCTCCTGCACTGGCAGGTGGATTTTTTCCACTGGGCTACCTACTTGAAATTAAGTCAGCCCCATAAAGTTTGTCTCTATTCTCCCATCTGTATATTTTCTAAGTGGAGTAATGAGCTATTTCAGTATCCTCCATTTTATTAGGTCAACAGAATTTCCCACAATAGCCTGATAAATACATGTTGAAACTGTCAAAAAGTTTAAGAAATAAAGCATTTAAAAAGATAAAATTATTCCTTTTGTTACAAAACAATAATTTAGTGATTTTTATACTTTTCCTGATAAGAATAAATAAAAGGTGAAAAATGATGTTTTAAATTGGAAACGGAATAATCAAACAAAATCACATTTATTTCAATAGCTGCAAGTGCAAATACAGCAAGCCAGTACACAGTTTCAGGACACTGCTTTAAGTACAAAGAAAACTTGATATACAAAAATGAAAGAGGAAATAGCAGAAATAAAACTCAATTTTTTAAAAAAGTTCAAGTAACCTGAAAACCTTTAGACTAAAATAGTCTTACATCAATTTATAAATGCCTTAATTTATAGATAACAGTGGTACATTGTAATCAAAAAGGACTTCCCAAAGAGTCATTTCGAACTGATCAGCTCCAGATAAGAAATTCCTGGCAGTGGCTACTCTGGGATTCGGCACTCACTCATACTGTACAGACTGGTATAGTTCAATCCATGGCATTTGATTTTTATGCAAATTCCAAAAAGGTAAATACCTTTTTGGTAAGTTCAATAGGAGGCCAACACCACTACCAAGAGTTCCTGAAATGGCCACTATATATTTAAAAGGTTTAAAGACCAATTTTGGCTTCAGGCCCATGGTACAATGTTGGAGGAAAGACTTCAATTAATACTCCGTTACTTAAATCCTTTTTGTAAGATTAGCAAAATGGCCCTTAAAGCTTCCTCAGGAAAACTGTATTTAAATATATGAAAGCTCCCACTAGGAAATTAATTAAAAGTTGTTAATATTCTTTTTAATCACTTAGTGGCCAAGTCATATGTATATTTCTGCTCCCCAGAAGCAATGTTAGCTACTAGCTTCAATTCAGGAAATGCATATTTTCCGGAAGGTTTATATGAGATGCTTATTCAGTCTTTTTCTCAACTTTCTTCATCTTTTCATTGTAGGCATTAAATTGAGAGTCTGTTCCAAAAATTCTGTCCCACCATGTAAATGTTGAAGCATAGTTTCCAATGAAGTTCATGTGGTGGAAATCGTGATGCCGAGAACCAGCATAGAAAGGAATGAGATTTAAAGGGTTGAGAGGAATGTCATAACCACTGAAATGAAAATGATAAAGATTATTAAGGAATTAAGTACAACTTCAATAATTAACTTGTTCATTGACCATAATATGCTTGTTAACCATTCAAATAACATTCCACTGTACCTAAGTCACTTATTTCTGACATGTGTACAAAAGTTCACAGCAAATGGTACATACTCTAGAAACCACTTTCAGTAATTAAAGAAAAACTTGAACAATTTATAGAATATTAATGTAGTATTAATGTAATATTAATATTTTAATATTGATATTACAATCAGGAGATGAAGGAAGGATTATAGTAATGAATTCTTAGACACAGATTTTCATGAATTTTTTCTCTTTTAGAGGAATTTGCTTACCAAACTTGTAACACCCATACTACTACGTATGTCTTTTAGGAAAAGTTGTACAAAATTAGCACCAAGCATTACAAAGGTTAAATCTGAGGATTACTGTTTGCAACTTCTTTTTAGAGTACCTGTCTTTATTTCTAACTACAAGTCTAAAATCTGATATCTATAATTATACCAGTCTGAATCACCCCAATCCTTCCCTCCCTTGAGCAGGCTGAGAAGGAAGGAAATAGAAAGGAGCAATGGAAAGAAAGAAAGAAGGACACATCATCTACCACTTCTCTGCCTAAGACTGCTGCTACTGCTAAGTCACTTTAGTCGTGTCTGACTCTGTGCGACCGCATAGACAGCAGCCCACCAGGCTCCTCCATCCCTGGGATTCTCCAGGCAAAAACACTGGAGTAGGTTGCCATTTCCTTCTCCAAAGGGTCATTACAGAAGAATAAAATAATTGCTGGCCTGAATTATACTATTTAACCAAATTTTTTATTAAAACCACAAATATATTTCTTTCAACAGTGTTTCAGGAACATTAAACCTGCTTTTCAATCAAGGCGTGAAATCCAAAAGCCAGAAAAAAATAAAACTGATAGATCTTACTATATAAAAATTTAAAACTTCAGTACCGTAAAAGAACCATCAAGAGTTAAAACTGAAATGACAGATGGGAGAGAAAATATTTACAACATATGTAACAAAGTTACCTACTTTGTAATTTCATGTAATAACCATGAAATTAAAAGATGCTTGCTCCTTGGAAGAAAAGCTATGAGAAACCTAGATGGCATATTAAAAAGCAGAGACATTACTTTGCCAACTAAGGTCCACCTAGTCAAAGCTAAGATTTTTCCAGTAGTTATGTATGGATATGAGTGTTGGACCATAAAGGAAGCTGAGCGCTGAAGAACTGATGCTTTCGAACTGAGGTGTTGGAGAAGACTCTTGAGAATCCTTTAGACTACAAGATCAAACCAGTCAATCCTAAAAGAAATTAGTCCTGAATATTCAATGGAAGGACTGATGCTGAAGCTCCAATACTTTGGCCACCTGATTCAAGAACTGACTCCTTAGAAAAGACCCTGATGCTGGCAAAGATTGAAGGTAGAAGGGGATGACAGAGGATGAGATGGTTGGATGGCATCACTGACTCGACGGACATGAGTTTGAGCAAGCTCTGGGAGTTGGTAATGGACAGAGAAGCCTGGCGTGCTGCAGTCCATGGGGCTGCAAAGAGTCAGACGTGACTGAGAGAACAAACTGAACTGAACTGAACAAAGCTTACACGTGAACCAAAATGTTATAAGTGTCCCTGGTGGCTCAGGTGGTAAAGAATCTGCCTGCAATGCAGGAGAGACCTGGGCTCAATCTCTGTGTTGGGAAGATTCCCTGGAGAAGGGAATGGCTACCAC
>NW_011494675.1:508452-521814 GCF_000754665.1 Bison bison bison | reverse complement strand
ATCCCTCAGTATTCTTGCCTGGAGAATTTCATGGGCTGAGGAGACTGATGGGCTACACATCATGGGGTCACAAAGAGTAGGACACAACAGAGTGACTAACACTTTCACTTTTTTCATAATAGGTTATAAAACATATAATCTAACAAAAAGTAGGCAAGTGAAATAAAAGCTAATTCAAAGAAGAAAATAACTGTTGTCAACAAGCACACAGGCGTGCAGCCTCACCAGTCCCTGGGGAACACAGATCACAGCTCTGAAGGTTCTCTGCTCTCCTAATAACCAAGATTAACGAGACTGTA
Organism: Bison bison bison; assembly: GCF_000754665.1. Classification (NCBI taxonomy): domain Eukaryota; kingdom Metazoa; phylum Chordata; class Mammalia; order Artiodactyla; family Bovidae; genus Bison; species Bison bison. The sequence goes on along the minus strand of NW_011494675.1, from coordinate 521,515 downwards.
ATGTCCAGGCTGGAAAAGGTATCAGAAGCAGGGAAAGCATTCTTGCAGGCTCCTGCTGGGCATGTAAAGAGGGGCCCTTTGGAGAGCAGTTTTGCAGCACTTCCAAAAATTTTGTTTCATTTTCCAAAATAATACATGAATACAATCTCACCATAAAAATGACAAGAGTTATAGACAAGAATGCAAAAAAAAAGTCTATTATTTGAATTTGTCCCAATGATTATGTTCTCCTGTTTTCTTAAAAACAGTAACATTAACAATGTTTAACTTCTCTTACTATAGTCTACTTAAAAAACATAATCTATGACAATGACTATGAGTGTGTAAAATGGGTGAAAGTGGTCAAAGGTATGAACTTCCAATTGTAAGATGAATAAGCCTTGGGCATGTAATGAAGAGCATAAAGGCTGAAGTCAACAGTCCTGTGAATTTGAAAGTTGCAAAGAGAGTAAATCTTGTAAGTTCTCATCACACACACACAAAAAATTATAACAATGTATAAAGATGGATCAGCAATATATATATCAAACCATTACACTGTATACCTAAAACACAATATGTCAATTACATCTCAATTAAAAAAAATAAGAAAGATAATCTATGACCATGAAGAAAGGATATTTTATGATACCTTCTACCTGAATAGAAACCAAACCTTACCTATGGACATCAATAGTCTCTATCAAACGAACAGTCACCCAGGCCCAAAGAAGAATAACATGATCACATAAAAGCATGATTCCAATGAAAAATCCAGTTCCAAGAATTATGGTTTCCAGAGGATGTGCATATTCAGCTTCCATTCCAAATGGAGCCTAAAATAAATAAGAATTGCTTAATATATTGTGATGGTTCATTTTATGCATCAACTTATCTAGGCCATGATGCCCAGTTGCTTGGTCAAACACCAGTCTAGATTTGGTGTGAAGGTCTATTTTAGATGTGATCAATATTTAATACTTAAATCAGTAAAGAGGATCCTCCATAATGCAGGTGGGCTTCATTCAATCAGCTAAAGGCCTTAGAAGCAAAGACTGAGGCTTCCCAAGGAAGGAAGGAATGCTCAAGACTACAGTACAGAAAACCTGTGTGCTTTCCAGCCTGTTGCCCATAGAAATTCAGATCCAGGCCTGCAACATCAAGTCTCTCCTGCATTTCCAGTTAGCTGCCCTATAGATTTCAGATTTGCCAGCCCCCACAACTGCATGAGCCAGTTCCTTAAAATAAATCTGCGTGTATGTATCTCCAATTGATTCTTGGAAGAACCCTAATATACATACGTATTTTTAATTTATTTGTGCATATCATTTTATAATACTATATCCCTTCTATATGTTATGATAATACAGTCATCCCTCAGTATTCTAAAGGGATTGGTTCAAGGACCTCCATGGACACCAAACTTTAATGAAAAGGCAGTATTTGGCAGTATTTGCACATAACCTATGCATATCCTCTCATATACATCATCTACAGATTACTTACAAGACCTAATACAATATAAATGCTATGTAATTGTGTAACTGTTGTAAACACAATTTAAATGTTATGTAAATAGTTGCCCATTCAAGGCAAGTTCAAGTTTTGCCTTTAGGAACTTTCTGAAATTTTTTCCCCAAATATTTTCAATGAGGGTTTCCAGAGGATGTGCATATTTAGTTGGTTGAATTCATGGATTCAGAACCCATAGATACTAAGGGTCAACTGTATATCTAGTCATACCTATATAAACATTAACAGTAATTCTCAATAAAGATATCTCTCTGTTTTTACCAAACATTAAAAGGGCTAGGGATGTCCTTAATATGATCTATTTTAATGGTTTGAGATAAAGGCATTAAAACAACTGGCTTGAATTCTACATTTGGTTTATGCACCTGAATTTGTTCTGTCAAGATAGGGATATTTGATTTATCATATCAGGTAATCAGGATCAATGCAGAACATACCAGCGTAACAAATCTGACAAAGCTAACAACAAAGCAGTTCTGATTAAAAAAAAAAAAAAAACAAAAACCCTGTTTTGTGGGAAGAAGTTAGCAATGAGGTGGAAAAGCATTAAAACTAAGTTGAAAATTGTTTTAGAAATTTAATGATTCAAGGTTTGTTGTTTTGGGGTCCCACTTAAATAATCATAACAGCATTAGAGCCTCCATCAAACTGCCAGGTACCCAGCTGTGTGAGTACAGTGCTCTGAACCAAAATACAAAAATGAATATTTTTCTTTCAGGCCTCAATTTACCACGACATCAGGATACTAGGAAAAAATCTGTAGAACTAGCTTTGTGTTCATGTTTATGTGTGTATGTATTCTAAACAATCATGCAAAGGAAAATGAAATAAAGACATCACTGACAATTTTTTTTAAGTTCAGATTCTTTAAAAAAAATAACATTTTTGCCTCAAAGAGTAAAAAATATATTAAATATAATTCGAACATACCTGAAACTCATGATGAACTTTATGAATGTATTTATATATTCTTTTGTGATGTAAAAGCCTATGCAAGAAATAGTGCCAAGTATCCTCGATCACTGCACAGCCAAAACATCTTGCCAAAAGCATGTACCTTTAAGATGAAAATACTGTAATGAGGATAAAATAACTTACTAAAACAATCTAGACTTTTACCTAGGATCACTGCTGGACACTGCATAAAATCAAATACTATCTTGACTTAACTGGTTATATTGATCAACAAATTCTCAAAACAATACATATAGATACAAGCTAGATATATGATACCACCTGAAGAAGGGTTAAAGAGGCTGACCACCATACCAATTCTAATTCTATTATTAAAAAAAAAAAAGTTATAAAATCAGAGCTAAGAAAGAAAACTCAAAATTTCTAGGCAAAGAGTAACACTGATAAAGGACTTACTACTCATAATAGTAAAATCACTTTCTTCTGCCAAAGAGAAGCATGTAAGTGCAATGGGCAAAAGTATTTTATTTATATAGGAACAAATACACAAATTCTCTTATATGTTGCATATAGAGTAATAGGAAAAGCACATATCTATATATTGTACATCTGTATTCAGGTTTCATCAGAACAGAAAGCTAGAATACAAAAATTATTTGAACATAAATATGCTCAGATAATATACATACATATATATATGTGTGTGTGTGTGTGTATGTCTATATGGACACAATTTTTATAAACTTTACCCTCATTCATTTTTTTCATTCATTTTAGACTTAAAATATATTTTTTCTTGCTATAAGCCCCTGTATCCTGTACATAATCATATAAAGGATGCCATGGAAACTTCTGATGTAAGAAACTCACCCTCCAATAGATATTAAAATATAGAAACACATAAAAATGGGAACATTTCAAGTTTCTACTATAGTTTTCTATATTTTATTTACTTCAAAGTTAAGAGCAAACATTAACCAAATGAAGAAAGAAGGTAATACTAAGGATATTTTAATTGGATGATAAACCATAACTGAGTATAAAAATCAAATCTTTATCTACATACCATCTTGGCATTGTTTCCCAATCATAGGGAATACTGAAATACTCTGTAAAATAATAAGTTCCACAAATCAACGGAAGCTGGATACAAAAGTGATTAAAGAGAAGCACTTTAAAACATTTCCATTGGTTTTCCCATGTTTCTGGTTTATCCTATGGAGAAAAAAATTAAAACGTTTAGTATTAGCCTCTGCTATCAGAAGTTTCACCTGAAAACTAAAAGTAAATTCTTAGATTTTTCTCTAAAGTCTATATGGGACCTGGAATTTATGTTATTTAATTAATCTTATGTTATGTAGATTCTGTATTATAATTGCTAAGTTACAGTAACTAAGGCCCAGGAACTATAACACTCACTCCCAATATTCTAAATTCTTGACAACTATTATCACTACTATAAACAGATGAAGAAATTGTCAAAACTCAGGCCCAGGCATAATGGTCCGAATGATCTTTAAGCAACACTACAGAATAAGTAAGTCTTGTTTTTGCTGCCCACGGATCATTTACTTTTATCAGGAATTCCAGAGATGAAGACGTGTGTCATGCTACAATCACAGCTGAGTTCTCCCAAATGCTGAGGGAGCTATACACACAGCATTGAAAGCCTTACTACACAGGCAGGCAACACCATTCAGTGGTTTTCATTCCCAGAAATAAGTGCATTTTTCTTCATACACATTGACAGAATTAGAAACTCTCTGAGCTGAAAGAACTCCAGAAACAAATGTGTCCGGTGGTTCTCAAAGAATGGGAACAGATGAAGTTCACAGATTAAAGTCAAATGAGGAAGTGATCAATGTAGAGAAATGTTCACAAAACCCCATCAGGATTATCAACTTGCTCAAAAAGCCATAAAGAAAAGTGAATATGTATTCAATTCAAAGGGCTGTACTTAGTTAAGAAGTGCTTTTGGCTTTACAAAAAGATAGTAAATAATAAATAGTCATTGCTCTTTTAAATGTCCTTACTCCTAAATTCAGAAATCTGCAATGGAAACCACTGACCTCAGCAGAGGCCCAGAGGTCAACCATCTTGCCCAGATCACACAGGCAGTTATTAGCAGAACTTGTGACTAACTAAAATCTAGGGTTCCAGTATTGTTCCTGAAATTCTTTAGAAGAGCTTCCTTCCCTGACAAAAAAGGAAGAGTTCAACTGGTAATCAGAGTTGATTCTAACCTCAGGGTCTCTGTGAAGCTCATATCTCAGTCTCAACAATAAAATGAAGGAATTAGGCAAGATTACTTTATAATTGTCTATTTCTGCTCTGAGCATGATCTGACCTTTCTCCTCTGAACTTCCAGTCTGTGACTGGGGACAAAATAAATGAAAGATTCTGGCTTGGGTGGGAAAAGCCACTCTTTTCCCCAAAGAACTATGTTTAAGTAACTGGTGATACCTTGGCTAGAATCTAACACTGATGTCAGTTATAACTACAAAGAAATCACATGGTTTACTATTTACGAGGGTCATAGATTTCAGAAAGAATGTTTTTAATGTATAAATCCTTGAGGAAAGTTCCTAGAGAATTATTAAGATGTATGACATAAATAAAAAAAAAATCCTGCAAGGTCTATTTCTTTACTTTCACAGAAGTGAATATCACCCTTCCCCCTAGCAAGCATGTACATTAACTGTCTATTCTATTTCAAAGCAGAATTTTTGGTGTTGTTCCACCAGTGTCAGTGTTTCAGGGTATCTGCCTTCAAAATGCATAACTCTGTAATTAACTTATACTGACTTATTGGCTTGTTTTTAAATCCCTTTATATTGTGAAAACTTGTATTGATTAATCTTCAGTTAATTTTATTATTAAAAAATCTCAAAGCAGGGACTTTAATGGTTGCAAAACTCAAGAAACATATGCTAAGCACAGACTTGAAGGCTTTCGATCTGTTTATAAGTAACTAGTTGTAAACTAGATTATTGCTTGTCCTTTCTTTTGTCACATTTTTCTCTGGAGTCTTCATAAAATCTTAACTGAAACAGGCCTTTCTCTCTGAAAAAGTTACCACCTCTGACCAGTGAGTCAACTGTAGAGGGCAGAAGGCAGAGAGGGATAGTTTGGCCTGGACAGTCAGTCATACAACCAACCAATCAGCCCCATAAATAATGCAGTGGGTGACCCACTGCAGTCCAAATTCCAAACATGCATGAGAATTCCAAACATGCATGAGAACTTAAGACACTCAAACACAATTCTGCCTTTCAAAGCAGGCCTTTTTATAAAAGTCATTTTGGAAATGTTGTGTCCTTTATATACAGTAACAGGATACTCTTCTTTAGGCCACAGCCCTTTTAATTCCTCCCTTTACTCTTTGTTCTTCCCTCCTTTGACCTGGAGTCTATAAGCAGCTGGCCGCATGCAGTATCCCCAGAAAGGATCAATGTTAATAGTTGCTTAAAGTTGAGACTCACCAGGAGAGGCTACGAAGTGAAGAGACTGATTACAGAGGATGTGTGTATTGACTGCCATCAGACATGAACTCAATGAGTGCAACCAGTCTGCTTTAGATGAACATTCCCAAAATGCCTACTTTACATCAGGACTGTGTGCCTGAGTCTGAGTTTGGCATCACTTTTTGAAAAAAGTTAATAGTAAGCATTAGAAACTATTATAGGTTTACCAAGTGTTGATAAATTCTTTCTCTAACAATATGGTACAGACTCCTTCCTGAGAACTGTGTCAAACTCTTTAGTTAAAAGAGTTCATTATTTTCCCTATGTTTAAACCTGAGAAGATGTACCATGTATGCAAGCTCTCAAGAAACACTTAGTGTACTGAAGCAAATACTGAGAAGTTAGGAACATCATCATTTTTGGGAAGATGACATGAATGCTGCAGAAATACCATGCTATATTTGGAATAAAAACAAAATCTTAACAGTCTTGATCAAAGTCTTAACATATTAACAACATTGAAGAGTTGAGACATCAAGAATCGTAGTGAACTGCAAAATAATACTCACGAATCCCCATAAGATTCCCTTCTAGCTTATTCAAAAATTACAATTTACATATGATAAAACTTCTCCATAAAGTGAGTATAAAGGGAGCATAGCTCAACATAATAAAGGCCACAGATGATAAGTCCACAGCTAACATAGGTCAATGGTGAAAACCTGAAAACATTTCCTCTAAGATCAGGAACAAGATAAGGATGCCCACTTTTATTCTACATAGTACAGGAAGTCTTAGACACAACAATAGGACAAGGAAAAGAAACAAAAGGAATCCAAATTGGAAAGGAAGAAGTAAAACTGTCACTGTTTGCAGATGACATGAAAAATCCTAAAAACACCACCAGAAAACTATCAGAGTTTATCAATGAATTTGGTAAAGCTGTTGTATATAAAATTAATATATAGAACTCTATCAATAGATTTTTATACACTAACAATGAAATTAAGGAAACAATCCCATTTACCATTTCAGCAAAAAGAATACCATACCTAGTAATAAACCTACCTAAAGAGATGAATGATCTGTATTCAGAAAACTCTTAAGACACGGATGAAAGAAACACAAATGGATAACACAAATGGAAAGATACATCATGTTCTTAGATTGGAAGAACTGTTATATTGAATTGAATTATTATTAAAATGACCACACTACCCAAGATAATCTGTATAGTCAATACAATCCCTATCAAAACAACACTGGCTTTTTTTTTAGAACTGGGACAAATAATTTTAGTATTTGTATGGGAACACCATAAAACTCATAGAAGACAACACATCACAACAATACCTTTTTAGATCTGTCTCCTAAAGCAAAGGAAACAAAAGCAAAAATGAACAAATGGGACCTAATTAAACTTTAAAGCGTGTCTTCACAGCAAAGGAAACTCCTGACAACACAGGCAACTACTGAATGGGACAAAATATTTGCAAGTTATTTAATTTGCAAGACTGATTAGGGATTAATATCTAAAACATAAAAATAGCTCATATAATTTGATATAAAAATGAGCATAAGACTTGAACAGACATTTTCCCAAAGACATACAGATGGCCAATACACACATGAAAAAATACTCAACATCAGAAATCATTAAGGAAATGCAAATAAAAATCCCAATGAGATATCACCTCACACCTGTCAGAATGGCTATTATCAAAAGACTACAAATACAAATGTTGGTGAGGATGTGAAGAAAAGGGAACCTCGGTATACAGTTGGCATGAATGTAAACTGGTGCAGATACTGTGGACAGTATGGAGGTTCCTCAAAAGATTAAAAATAGAATTATCTTATGACCCAGTAATTCCACTCCTGGGTATATTTCTGAAAAAAACAAAAAAAAACTAATTAGGAAAGATACATGCACACCATACATTCATACCAGCATGCTTTACAATGGTCAAGATACGGAAGCAATCTAAGTGTCCATCAACAGATGAATGGTGGAAGAAGATGGGTTATATATACACAATAGACTACTCAGCCATTAAAAAGAATGAAATTTTGCCATTTGCAACAATGTGGATAGACCTGGAAGGTATTATACTAAGTGAAATAAGTCAGAGAAAGACAAATATGTATGTTATCACTTAGATGTAAGAAAAAAACCCAAACGAATGAATAAAACAAGACATAGATTCAGATATAGAGAACAAACTAGAGGTTACAACCAGCAGGGAGAGAGAAGAGGGAAGGAGTGAGATAGAGGTAGGAGATTAAGAAGTACAAACTACTACATATAAAATAGTTAAGTAACAAGGCTATTACTTCCTTGTTACTTCCCTGTTATTTGTTATTTTCCTTGTTAGCTTCCCTGGTGGCTCAGATGGTAAAGGATCCACCTGCAATATGGGAGATCTTTGGGTTGGGAGGATCCCCTGGAAGAGGGCATGGCAACCCATTCCAGTATTCTTGCCTGGAGAATACTCATGGACAGAGGAGCCTCAAAGGCTACAGTCCATGGGGTTGCAAAGAGTTGGACACAACTGAATGATTAAGCACAGCAAAAAAGGATAGCATAGGGAATATAGCCAGTATTTCATAATAATGTTAAGTGGAGCATAATGTACAAAAATTCTGAATTGCAACGCTGTACATCTGAAACTAATTTATTGTATATCAACTATAACTCAATAAAAATTTCTTTTAATTAAAACTTATAAACTCAAATTAGATAAACATCACATCTATTGAAGGCATAATTCAACCAATTCTTTCTGAAACCTTATCAGCAATGACCTAGGGTTGTGCTGTGTATATGGTAGCAACTAGAAATGTGGTGAACATTTTAAATACACCTAGTCTTAACTGAGATGAGCTGAAATGAGTGTAAAATATACACTAAATTTTGAACGCTTATTGTAAGAATAAGAACACAATATATCCCATTAAATACTTTTTAATTTTGATTACTTACTGAAATATAATTGAGATTTACTGGATTAAACTAAATACATTGTGAACATGATTCCCCCCCTTTTGTTACTTTTTAATATATTCTAGTAGGGTTATGTATGTGACTTCATTACATGTCTATTGGACAGCCCTGAGGTACAGTCTATTTTCAGTTACAAATTATATTTACTTTAAAAATATTCAACAAGACTAATGATAATATTCCAATGTAAGTCCATTATACTCACCTTTTGAATTTTATACTTTTTCATGTAAGGTATAAATTGAAACAAAAATCCAGGTAAACAGAACAAGAAATAAAGGACCTCATGAACTATGAGAGATCCCCACGTTGCAATCTGGAACTTTGTATAATTATTCAACATATAATTCCAAGCATTTTTAAATGGTTCCTGCAGAGGATTGTCAGGCAAAAGTGAATCTACATATTCCACAGCCAAGGATGCTGAACTAAAGATGCTGATACTTTCATTTGTTGCCATTTTTCAAATCTTTGCAGACAGCCTTATTATTCTGTAAATATAAATAAATAAGTAAATAAGCAAGCTAAACAACAAAAGTATAAGATAACAGTTTTTAAAATGCTTCTGATTAATTTTTAAATTGCTAAAGGAGTGCCAATCTCTCAGGTCATCCTAACCCCATGATTAAAAACACCAGTCTACAGGATGTCATCACCGCCTCCATTTGTAGATAGGATTTAAAAGCCACATGTTAACGTTCAACAGCAGCATCTAAAGAATAGTGGATAAGAAATTTCAAGCCATCTTTAAGGAGATTTATCAGTGTGGTCTCCCAGGAAAAACTTGTAATTTCAAAGAGCAATAGCTGGGTTGAAAAGTATCACTTAAGAACTTATTTAGAAAAAGTCTGCCAAATATGACTACATAAATACTAAATATTTATAACTGGGAATACAAAGACAACCATAAATAAAGTCAAAGATCAAACAACAAACTGGAAAAAATATTTCCAAGAATTATGACAAAGGCTACAATGAGTGCTTTAGAAAAAGCCTAAAAACCCAATAGAAAATGACAGACTACTCACAGAAAGTTCACAGAAAAATACATACAAATACTAAGCAAATAAACAGCTCAGTTCGACTCAAATAGGAAATGCATCCTAAAACAAAAATTTAGTTTCACATTGCGCCTTAGCAGTAACAGTTTGGGGAAACCAGCACCACTGTACATTGTTGATGGGAGGATTAGTTTATTCTTTAAGGAAAAAAACCACAGTATTTATTACAATTCAAAATGAATACACCTTTTGATCCAGCAGTTTTCTCACTTAAGTACACAAAGATGAGCACACTAAGACTGAAGGAAGCATTGCTCACAATAGCAAAAACAAAGGAAAATACAGCAAGATGTTAGGGCCATCAACAAGAAATGAATTAAATAAATTCTATCAGGTCCTTCCCAAGACACTGCCACCTAGGAGGAAGATCTACATATTCTACATGGAAAGACATCTAAGTGAAATAGCAAGTTGCAGAATGTATAGGAAGAGCCTCACCTATGTTTTTGGGAAAAGGTTATGTCTTTATCTATGCACTTTACACATATATACATAGGAGAAACACACAAACAGAAAATGTACAGAAAATGCATATGCATACATGGTAGGGAGGGGTTATGAAGAGGAGAAAACAATTTACTTTCCATTTTATACCTCTTACAATTTTAATTTTTTCATGAGTATGTTTTACTTATAAATAACCTTAATAGGTCACCAAATCAAAAAACAGAGAAACTTATGAAGAATATCACTTTCCTAAAAATATTTACTGCTGTCCCTAGTTTATAAATTATGATGGGCCACTCTAAAAATAAATATATTAAGCCTCAAAAGCATTCTTAATATTGTTTAAAATGCTCCTTTGTCCTTGTGCACCACCCCATAACCCACTCAACTATGGCCAACCCTTCAATAACACAGCTTTGAACTGTGCAGGCAGGTCCACTTAGACTTAGGTTTTTTTCAAAAAACAAATTGGAAAAACTTGGGGAGATTTGTGACAATTTGAAAAAAACTCACAGATAAACTGCATAGCCCAGAAATATAAAAAAAAAATAAAGTTAGGTATGTCTTGAATGCATAATATATGAAACTGTGAAAGTGTTAGTCTCTCAGTCATGTCTGATTCTTTGTGATCACATGGACTGTAGTGTGCCAGGATCCTCTGTCCATGGAATTCTCTAAGCAAGAATCCTGGAGTGGGCAGTCATTCCCTTCTCTAGGGGATCTTCCCAACCCAGGGATCAAACCTGGGTCTCCTCCTTTGCAGGCAGATTCCAAATCTAATGTTGAATCAACACCACTTACTAGCTGTGAGACCCTGAGCAAGTTAAGTAACTTCTCTAAGCCTCAGTTTTATTATTTGCAAAATGTAAAGAATAATAACAATAAGTAGATGATGGGAATCTTTTCATGATGTATATGTATATCAAATTACCACAATGTACATTTTGCTAACAGAACCTCAATAAAGTTGAAAAAATAAGGAATAACAATTATAGTTCTTCTAAAGAGTCCAAGAAATGATACATGTGAAGTACTTATGTTGAGGTGACACATAAGCCAAAAGAAGCTAACAATTATTAAGTGCTTTATATACACCAGTAACTTCTAAGAGTGTCACATGCTCTCTCTATAGTATAGACTTTACTCCTTACCACAGCTTCAAGGTAGGCACTTATTATTTTCATTTTACAGACAAAAACTGAGGTTTAGAAAGATTAAGTAACTTTCCCAAATTACAAAACACTAAGTGGGGGAGTCTGTGCTCTCATCCATTGTATCATACTGTGATCCTAAATAATAAAGCACACAATAAATAGTATAGTAACAGGGGAATAATTCTCAAAGTTCACCCAAGCCTCCTGAAAGAGTATTCCATATAGGCTGTCTTCATTTTCAGATTTCACATCCATTCTCTAGCAATTAAAATCAGTTTTGTATTCTAATCAATGCACTGAATTTATTCTTACTAAATAAAATCATTAAGTTTCCCAGCTGCCAGAACCAACAAAAATATTTTGGAGTTTATTTTATCTGGCCCTTATGGAAAATTTGATACTTCTCATCTTGATATATCTGCCTTTCTCGCTTCTTGGGATTCACATGTATTCACTCTGATTTAACTAACATGTGGTACTATTTGTGGTGACTGCACTTCCTGCTGCTCTCACCCTTGATAAATAAATATGATTTATTCAAATGATAAAATAAATATTATTTATTCAAATCATAAAATAAATATGATTTATTCAAATCATAAAATCTAGGGAGGAATACAAAGAAGTAACAAGACTGTCACAACATCTGCGATAAGAACAATAAGAGGTTGGAAATATAAAACAGAGAGGCCCAGGGAACAGATCCTAGAGAAAGAGGCATGTAAACTCAAACCTGGAATGTGGAGGGAAGGCAGTTAAATCTAATTTAACTAGATTAAAAGAGAGTAAAGTAGGCTGGATGGGGTCGATGGGTGGTTTTGAGCAGAAGAAATATCAGTTCTAGAGACTCAACCAGGAGATAAGAAAGGATACAGCAGTTTCCCATTTAGTATGTCTGTGGTACAACTTTTGAGAAAGAAAGGCTCAAGAATTGAGGCTGAACAGTTTCCCAGAGATGCTTGATTTACTCCTTCCAACTATTCTAGATTGTCAGGAGTGATCATATCTACTCCCTGTTGTGAGAATATGCTGATATCCTCTCTCTCTCTCTAAAACCCCAGGTTCTGATTATCCAAAAGTATACTGGCCATCTCCAATGTAGGCAGTTTGGAGGCATGGCAAAGTCAACATGTCCCAAAATTCGGTCCTTACTGCTTGCAACCCTGCCTACATACTCCCTCCCGCCTACTTTAACTTTGTGAACTGATGCCACTACCTAGTCATCTAGGGCAGAATATTCCGGATCTCTATCTCTGCTGCCTGGATAGCACTTCCCAACTTAGAAACAACTGGTTGAATTAACACTCAGGACTTTACTCTCTAGATTTAAGGGAGGGAAACGGATACACTACTGCCAACCGAACAAAAGCAAAAAATAGGTACTAAGGAAGAGAGGAGAGGGGAAATAACGAGCGAATTTTCTTTCTTTTTCTCATCCTTGCACAACTGGATTGACTTGAGGCAGACTCAGAAAAAAAGAAATGTAGTTGTCTGTGTATCACCGCC